>NC_133975.1:101001511-101355261 GCF_047716275.1 Strix uralensis | reverse complement strand
CATATTAATGTAACTGTGTGAACTATTTTTATAAGTAAATGGGTGCTCCAATGGTCAGGATCATTTTCAGCAGCAATTTTTTTTTTTCTATGTCTCTTTGTCTCTAAAAGTTTGGCTATTATTTTTAATATCAAAGATGTTAGCTGATGGTTTCAATATGTACGGTGCAGGGTATTAAGTCATGACCACGGATTAATACCTCTTTTATGACATTCCTATTCACTTCAAAGGTGGGCAGTGGCATAGACTGTGAGTTGATTAAATGTTTGGAAACTGGTATTTGTTTTGACTTGTACTGATTTTTCAGTAAACCCCACAAGACCATTGCACCATAACATGCAATAACATGTAAAGAGAGGGCTCAACTGCTTCCATCTAAAAGCTATGTTCCCTAATTTATTTTTGGTATTGTGGTGCAAATGATTACACTGATATTTGTGTCCATTGTGTCCATTTGTGTCCAACATAGCACAGTTGTTATCTTAAATACATTTTTTTTTTCCTATATGAAGACAGAGGAGACAGCCCTTAACTCTTTTCTTAGATACATTTTGCCTCTGAACCAAGAGAATAATTTGCTTAGATCTAGACTTTGCAGCTCAATGACCAGTTGAAAAAGTCAGTTTCTGGTATTACAGCTCTTCAATAGATTGATTCTTCCATTCTGTTGCATCAGGAATGAGTAAAGGAAAAAAACTGCTTTTGAAAGATATGATAAATAGTCTACCTTTCTTTTCCTTCAAAATCAAGATGAGTTTGAATGTAATAGATTTTAAAGAAGTTTGATTCATTTTCATGAACACAAATGGAATTAACTCATATGATAAAGTCAGAGGCACATACTGCAGGTTTGAGTACACATATGGTATTTAAATCAGGTAAGTTGCACCTATTTACATCTAAAATTAATTTGCTTCAGAAAACATTTGTACACATTAATATAATGCAGATGAACAATTGTTCTTGTTGCTCAGCAAATACAGGTGGCAGAGACTTCAATGTAATCATATTTCTTCTTTCCCCCTTAGTCTAGCACCAGACTGTGACATGAGTACTAGACTTGGATGACTAATGTAAGCTGAGTTTTCACTGGACAAAAGGTTTAACATAGACTATGTCAGATACTTTGGCTTTTAAAAGTACTGGAGCTGCTGATTGCTACTGTATCTATTATTGTGTTAAATCAAAAAGATGTGATCTAATATAACTATTACGTATGTTACTTCAATAGTTGATCAAAACGTCAAGTGAATGCACAGGTTGATTTCTTAGCTTCCTCATAAAGAACTGGGATATTTATACACAGTTTGACATGTGGTTATATGACTTTTAAATATTATTTCTCTGTGGCTTTATTTCTTGAGATGGGAAGATGGTTTCAGCAGCAGAATTGCCAAATCTGTTGCTTCTAAAGCAAACTGCATTACTCACAGGAGGGAAGTGAAAACCGTGTGAGATTTTCCACTGATATGCAGCTTAACTACAAAACTAAACTGGGCCAAAGCACATGTCCATGTATTATGTTAGTGTGCAATTATCTGTACTGGTGAACTGTTATCACAGAATCACAGAATCACAGAGTCGTTCAGGTTGGAAAGACCCCTGGGATCATCGAGTCCAGCCATCAGCCCTACTCTCCCCTACATCATATCCCCCAACATATCCAAATGACCCGTAAACACATCCAGGGATGGTGACTCCACCACCTCTCTGGGCAGCCTGTTCCACTGTCTGACCACTCTTTCTGTGAAAATTTTTTTCCTAATGTCCAGTTTAAACCTCCCCTGTTGCAGTTCAAAGCCATTCCCTCTTGTTCTATTGCTAATTACCTGTGAGAAGAGACCAGCACCAACCTCTCTACAATGTCCTTTCAGGGAGTTGTAGAGAGTGATGAGGCCTCCCCTTAGCCTTCTCCTCCTCAAACTAATTATTGTTCTCCCTGAAAGAGGGTCCTGCCTATAATAGCAGCACCCTTCCAAATAGTCATCAGGAATGGATTACAGATAATTCCAGGTGGATAGTTCATTTTGTATGGAAGAGAGGAGGAGAAGAAAGGTTGGCCATATTGATGTTAAGAGAAAGTACAGCAGCATTGAATAAATATGCAAATATATACAACTAGTTACCTGTGACTGTTATCATCTTAACTATGTAGCTACTATATTTGGATCTCTTTTCTAATTTTTTATTCTCCTTTATATATATAGTTTTTATATTATACATCCTGAAGTAGCTTCCTGTATCTGTACAGCTTCTTAACACATGGAAGCTCTTCTGACTACCACATAATCACTATGACAAGAGGTTAAATTAGGACGGCGGGGAATTTCAAGTTCACAACACTAGAAAGGTAATGGCTATAGTAAACAATAGAGTTCACATTGAAGTAGAATTCTGCCTTGAGAGACTCAAAATGCTATTGCATCTTCTTCAATTAAACTATTTGCTTTACTTAATAAATGAGTAAAATGAAGCGTACAAGTTACATATCTCCACAAATGTTATAAACCAAACCTGTAATGAAGCTGAAGGTATCAATCAAGCAACTTTAGTCTCAGGCCCTGCTGCAGGCATACTGCAGTCTCAGTCAAGGTGCTTAATCTCATTAAATGAAATGTATTCAGAGTATTTCCATCCTTCCCCAAGAACATTAGAATAAGTAATTCAACACCAATTACAGTCCTAAAATCCTACAAGCAAACATAAGGAGAGATTTACAATCACATACAGTTCAATTGTTTTTAATGATTAAAAACATGAAAAAAAAAGTGATAATTTCTAGATTCTTTTGTAGGTTTTATGTAACCATGAATAATTAAGAATATCCAACAATTTAAAAACAACTTGTGGGGTAAGAAAAAGAACTGTAAAGGGATTTAAACCATACAAATATTAAATCCCATCTAAAATAGATGTATGACTTGAATTTGAACCCAAGTTGCATGTATTCCTTCAATAACTACTCATTTTTTATCCCTCTTTGCAGATGAGTGGATGCATTAAATGAATAGACTGACCAAAAAAAAAAAAAAAAATCGAATTGAATTAGTATCTTTGCTACAGGCCAGCTTATACCATAGATAAATGTATGTCATTAAACTGAGAAATCCATTACTAATATACAAAAAGAAGAAAAATAGGGAAAAATCTTTCTGGTATCTCAGTAGCTGCAAAAATAGTCGGAGAGCATATTATGCCTTTTTTTCTATATCTATATGAACCATTTTTACACTGTGGATTTTTTAAGAATAACTTCATAGAACTAGTCATTTTAGCAATAAACAGAACCCTCTCACCCCTATAGTTCCCTGAATCTGCCTTGGATGACAGTTGTTAGCTATTAAAGTGATTAGATTGTGGGAAGATAAAAATAAAATGGTGAACACTATATCTTTAACAACTTGCAATGTAGAATCACTAGAGTAACTTATAAATGTTGTGTTAAATGGGAAAATCCTGTCCAGCACACTAAGACAACATAAAAAAATATGTGAAATGATTCAGAGGCTGTGCAATTTGTTTTAATATTTATTTTAATTTCCTAAGACTAGAAGTCTCCATAACTTTTTGTACTCCTTCCAACAGAAGTGATGTGGGGAGAAAGGGAAAATATGAAGAAAGAAGAAAGCAGCAAAACATACTTCAAAGACTATAATTTGTGTGTTGTTTTTTTGCTGGTTTTCTTTCTTTTCTCAAGAATTTGATCTTTTTATTTGATGAAAGGTCTGTATAGTATGGTTGCCAAGTGGCAAATTTATGAGTTACAGACTTCTTGAAGATGTACAAGAACTGTAGTTCTATAACTTAAATCTCTGCTTCTTTTGCTTGTTTGGTTGATTGGTTGTTTGGGTTGTTTGGGTTTTTTTCTGTAAGCCAAAAGCCCTATTTTCTAACCCAGCACCATTTTTCTAACAGTAGCCAGAAAAAAATGCTTAGGGAAAGATGGTAGGAAGCAGAATGATTCTTTTCTTGTGAGTGTCTTCTCCCAGTATGTAGTATTCAGTGGACTTCTTGAGACAGAAACTGCAGCAGAGACTTTTCATGTAACGGACACTGTTGGACCTGTCCTACACAAGAGCATCTCCTACCTAATCAAATGTTATTTATATTCTTGGCCTCTGCAAAATTTAGTGGCAATAATTTCCACAAATTGATGCCGTATTGAGTAGAGAGTCCAAAAATCTTCAAACTTCCTTGGTTTATGTCTTCTTACTTCATTTTCTCTTTAGATCCTTCAGTGTAATAACATAATATGTAAATAATGAAAACATCTTTACTGATTCATCTTCTTCAAGCTTTACAAAACTCAACCATGTTTCCTATCCTTTCTTTTTTTTTTTGAAACAAGAAATTGACATTTACTTAATTTTTTTTTTTTAAGAAGATATTTCATGCTTTTGATCATCTCTGATGCCTTTCTCTGTACATTTTTAAGTATTATTATATAATTCTGAAGGCCGAGGACAAGAACTATATTAATATTAATGATGTGTGTGCATACCAAATTAAATAGTGATATAAAGTTTCTCTCTGTACTTTCCTAGTAATAGCTAATATCCTATTTATTATTTTGACAGCTGCTGAATCTTGACCATTTTAAAAAGCTATTGAATCCTGAAGTTTTCTAAAAACTATCCTCACTGATGCTATCATCTTCTTATTGTGGTACTAGATATCTTAGAGCCTGTAATTGAATTTCACCAGTCATTTTATCATCTAACTATACATAAAGTATCATGAGCCCTTTTTGTATTTCACCTTTTTGCAGTTAGATTTCTATTTGATTTTATTTAATAATTTCATATCATGTGCAAATTTTGCTTCAGTATTCAATCTCTTTTCCAGCTCAGCCAGTGCATATAATATATGAGCCTGTGTAGGAGCAATACAGATCCCTGGATGACCCAATATAGCTATCACCCATATCAATCACTGTGAAGATTTTTCTCTAATCCGTGTTCTATCTTTCAAAGATGTATTTTAAATCACAAGAGGATCCACTCTTTTGAGAGTTTTGTTTCTCTCAAATAGGATTCTGATGAGATTTTTTTTTTTTTAATTCAGAAAAATTCAAGTCATGCATTTTGCTTGCTCTGCAGATTTCCTTTCCATGGTGCCTGTATCTCATGCATTTACATTGCAGCACAACAGATTCTCCCCTAGTTCATGACCCATGTGCCAGACACAGGTATTTGACTGGACCTATGACCATCTGTAACTAATGTGCAGAGTAACTCATCAGAGGGAAGTCATAATGCTGGAGTACGTGTTACAACTGCTGGAGCAAAAGTGGAAGACCTTCAGAACCCCCACCTCACACCCCTCCAAAGACTCATTCCCAAGCAGCTGTGTAACATCTTATGTTCTATGATAACTGATTCATCAGAATTTCCTGTAGCCACTGGCATCACATAGATTGATATTCTGAACCCTGAATGTTGGTATTCAAATTAATTGAGAGTCCTAAATGTATGCACAGAAAATGAATATCCCAAAATATTGTAACTATACTTTCTTTAATGTGGATTTCTTTATTCTGTCTCTGTGAACTACTTAGGAGAATACCTTTATCATACAGTCTCACTTCCATATGTCTATGAAATCACTTTCTTAGCAAAAGATGTATTTTGAATGATTAAAATATTTCCCTTCTATCTTGTACTAACTTTCTGGCATAGTCTAGTACAGCATGGCATAGGCTTCTGAATGTGACACACTCTCCTTGGATTTATCTTTGACCAGACTATTAATAATTATGAAGGAATTGTGAATGAAGAATGGTATTTATCTTTCTGCTAACACATTATCTTGACTCACAGTGCCACAGATAGTGTTGTCTCTGTTTCATTTTGGGCCTTCCATATTCACCTGTCTCAAGGTCAACAGGATAATACAATAATGAGAAAATAGAACAAACACTGTCTAATGGAAGAACTATTTCATAAAAAGCTGTGATGGCAACTCTACAAAGACAGCAAAGGAACGCAGCTTTTTAACTGAGCACTACCTGACAGATTCAATAATCAGGGGAAAGCCTTAATTGATGACATTTCATTAGCATAATGAGTTGAAGCTGGGAAAAGAGAGTCTCTTATTAATTAATCAAACAAAGCACGAACTGTTTCAGTCCCTTACTCTCTGCCATTTTCCATTAATCATGAGACTGTGTATTAAATTCATTTGAATTCACTAGGTGTTGAGAATTTCTGTGGGAAAAGCATTGGCAGAGTGGCATGCTCAAGTGAACACACTTACGTAGGTATGAAACACATTAGAAATTCATGTCTGTGAACCTAAACTCTCATCTCTGCAGGAAGTGCTGATAATATTTCTTCAAAAAATACCAGACCTCAGTAGCCACTGGTATATAGATGAAAGCTGTCTTCTCTCTAACAATCTGTTACCTGGCTGCAGGTGTTTAATCCATCAGGGTGAATTTTTAGTACAACATGGAATGCAGGGGCTATGTTGGTTGCTGTCTGATTAACCTTTTTAGAACACAATTTGCCATGCATTGGACAATTTCCCTTGTTATTCCTAGCAGTATTTTCTCTGCCTTTTGTTTTGCATTTTAATTCTATAAAGAAAACTAAAACCAGGGCTATTCAAGAGCTTGGAAGGGCTCGAGTTCTTCTTTTTGATTATTGTTACATTTCTTATTTTCTGGAGAACATTTGTAGGCTGTGATGGTGACTGCCTCAGTAAATTTTTGGTAGCTTGAAAAATGGGGATAAATCAGGAGTCTTCCGTATTTTAAGCAGAAAGACATTTTTACTTTCCACCTGTAGGTTACCTTTCCATAGGAAAAAAAAAAAAAATTAAAATACCAGAGAGAAGCAGCCGGAGATTTTTGTTTCTTTATAATAGCTCTTATCTTGGAGAAAAGATACTCATTTCCAAAGGCTGCATATTCTGTTTCTACAACATTTATTGTTAAATTTATTATCAACTTTGTAAGACAGAGGTCCTTCTCTTCTCTCATGCAGCTGGTCACTTGAATCATAGGGTAGAGAATCATGTTCCTTCCCTGCAAATCTTGAGTTCTTTCTTAAAACTGGCTCAGCTTCAGTAAAACAGAGAATAACTTTATGCAGAGACCCCTTTGTTGTTTGGGCTCTCACAAAGGTTTCATTGGATACTTACTGATGAGGTGATTGAAGCAAGGTCAGATACAACCAGAGTACCTGTTAATTTGTGTGTTTTAGAGGAAGAAGACCATCATCTTTCTTTCAAGAAAATATGTTTGTTGACTATATTTTGAATGGAGCTCTGTTCTTCATGCATATTGGCTGCAAGCTCAGCTACAGGATCGGGCCTTTGAGAGACTGTAAGTAGATTCTCACTAGATTTTAGTAATTGCTCAGTCCTTCCAAGGTGGCTACAGAGCTGTGAAACTTTAGGTACATAAATACCGCTGAAAAGTTTGTTGCAAAGAAGGTTAAGGGCTTGGTAAAGACATGGTTTTAGATTTAGTTGCCAAAGCTCCTTATTCAAATATATTTCTGTGTCTAAATGCTGTTGAGAATCTTGACACAAATATTTCTCTGCTTGCTGGGTAACAAATTTCATTTCTTTTCTATTTGAAAATAGAATCAATAGATTAAAAGAGTAATTTCTGATAAGCCTCAAATTTAATGGAGTAAGGACACAGAAGAAAGGCATTTAATGGTGATGAGACTGCAGGCTCTTGCCATTGTACTTGAATATTATTATAGCTGATAACAAACTCTGAAGACAAACTGATAAAGAATTTTTTTTTTCATACACGGCATCAATTTAATTGATGGGATAGGTATAGCACGTAGACATGCTCTGCACTAGCTAGGTTTGTTTTCAATGGTAAGGTAGATGCACTGTACTGCAGGTTTATAGAGTTGATGCACTGCAGTATAGAACAATATAAAAATTGCAGTGCTGAACACTTTTCTGCTTTTCGTTTTAGTATCTAGGCTTTTATGATTTTTACTAGTGCCAGAAACGATACATTTTTATTAAGTTCTTCATAGTCATTGCAGAATTGTATTTTTTTCCTTAGTTTCAAAACTTTTATGTGAAATTTGAGGTTTATTTTACTATGACTTCATTCTGTTTCTCTATATTTGAATGCATAACATTCTCACAATTCACACAGAATGAATGATATTCACACAGCTAGTGTGGAACACCTTTTTCAGTTGTACCATCAATGGAAGTGAAGCAAGAGTGAAGAATGGATCAATAGACTTAACACTTTCAGCTATGGATAGAAAAATGAATCAAGCAAAAAGCAATACCTTATTCAAACTTTGTGTACATTTAATGAGGTCCTTAATCTGATCAAGGTTCCTGAGTAAGGTCTATGTATGATTTAAAATATGCTTTGCTTAATGTGTATCCAGGATACAGATAATTAAAAAATACAGATGTTCTTTCTCCTAATGATATGGTGTAAGAGAGCAGATATTCCATTTTTCTTTATTTATTTACAAAACATTTTATCCTTTGTAAGAGCATATCTGAGAAAAAATTAAACCTTCATTTTAAAAGCTGAAGTTCATTTATCTTTGAATAATCTCAGTAGAATTAGGTTATTTTTAGTCACCTCCAAAGCCCTGTCCATTTTATATCTAACTAATATCTTGGGGTTAAGATTTTTTATTTTGTTTTTTTTTGAGCTGCATAAGAGAGTGCAGAATTTTTCTGAATATTTCTATTGCAAGCTAATTAAAAAATCTGTCAAAACTTGGTAATTCAATATCCAACTTCTTCTAGTATGAAATGATTAAATATTCATACTTTGTAAATAAGGATTGATACTACCAATGAATACTATAAAAAACAATACTGACAAGAATGTGAGTATTTTAGGACTGAAAATTACTTCCTGAAAATTTATTTTCTGAAGGTAATTCTAACCACTATGGAACTTGTGGAGGACTACAATAAGATGAAAATCACATGATCAGAGAAAAAAGTTTAGTTCATTTGTGCAAGTTTTCCCTGACAATGAAGGAAAGTTTTGTGACCATTTTGTAACAGGGAGTTGCAGATATCCTCCATTTGGATGAGTTGCACTAATGGCCATATTCCAACCCCAGCCTGAACACAGCTTTTAAAAATTATTACAATTTAAATTCAAGAGCAGATTACTGAGATCTTGCTGAAGTGAAAAGTTACAAAGAAATAAAACATAGAGTGAAATTAGACAGACAATAGTGGAAGATGTTTGTACAGTCCTTTCAGTTAAAGTTTTTGATCATACCCAGTAAGGTGGGTTACAGGTTCCCTGCTTGTGACTGATTGTTAGTGTGACCCTCCAAAGTGTGTAAAGATAATAGACACAGAAAAGGTTCTTCCACTTATTTTATTCTGGTGATGTCTTCCAGTTCCTAAGTAAGGGATCATCTAATTTGCGGCCTTTGTGGTAACAGATCAGCACAGTCCCCAAAATCTTTTTAGAAAGAACTGATTTCACAGGTGTAGTGTGAATAAGGACATGGAAGTAAATAGGTTGGAAAAAAGTAGAATGAAAATCTTACTGAGAGTTGGACTTGAAAAAGATTTAGGACTCTTGCACCCATCTACTGGCAGAGAGTCAGGCGTCTCATGAAGCTTTCCTAACTATGGATAGTGGGTGTCTACTTAAGAACTGAGATTTTAGGCTAAATTCCTTTTGTAGATTTAGCCCACAGTGAAATGATAAGTTTTAATTGTCACTGTGAAGTATTATACTACTCACTTGTTTGTAAGGCATGTTGTTGTGAAAGAAATTCATAGTTCCAGATGTAACCTTATTTTTTGCTATTTCTCATAGGAACTTGTTTGGAATTATTCTCCCAGCCTTTCTCAATGGGCTTTTATGAAAATACCATCTGTACAGTTGGCTTTCACACTAAATATAAATGCAGACACTAAAGAAAAAATAAATATAGTTAAAAACAAGTGTTGCCAAGAGGTTTAATTAGAGGGAAAAAAAAAAAAAAAAATGTATTATCCCCAAATCTTCACATCCAATAGTATGTTCTAACATATGAAATGTAGATTGATAAAATCAGTGCAAGATATGATATATATATATTTTTTTTTTTTATATCAGAACAAAACTATTTAGTTCATGAACTTCTGAGAAATGAGATACAGTTAGAGGAATCACTGGGTTTGATAATACAGGTTACATCACTTTTCAGATGGAGTAGGAATATCTGGGCAGTCGCACCATATAAATGTAGTTGAATTTCTCTGTGTTTGCACTGTATTATAACCCAGGAACATGATTAATATTTATAAGCAGTAATCAAAGATAACATGTGGGGAAAGGGGTTATTCCTGAAGCATTCCCTCTACTAGGATAAATAATTGCTTGAATAATTTCATGTAGTATAGAAATAGTGAATTGAGCATATTAAGAATGACAAAGTAAAGCTTAAACATTGCAGTTTGAAAACAAATTTGTGCTTGCAATATTTCAAGTTCTCATAATGAAAATAGCTTTGATAAGATAATTTGTAAGATTTTTCTCTTGTCATAGAAAATTAACTTCTTGGAAGATGCAATTTTAAATGTGTCTTTATGAGAGTTTCAATTTATTTTTCAAATATATGTTAGATTATTTATTGCAGTTACTAACTAAATTATTATACATTTTCTGCAGAATGCATGATATGTGATAAAATTTTTAAGAATAAGATTTGTTTAAATCAGCACCAGAATTTTAAACTCTTTTAGAAATCAAATTAAGTAAAAAAACATTTAACTTCTTAAAAAACCTCCTTACCATAACAAAAAAAATCAAACATTTCACATGAAATATAGTGAATTAAACAATATCATAGGTGAATGTGAGAATAGTTGTAGTAGTCTTTTTGCAAAGAAACAATGAAAAATTTCTACTTAATATTTTGATTAATAAAATGTAGTTTGAATTCCAAAAAAACTCCCAACCAACAAACAAACAAACAAATAAACTGGTGTAAGCTTGTATTTTACATGAGGTTTAGCACACTGCTGAACCTGTATCTCTTTCATGGAATTAACACTTGTCAAAACCAGAGGAGCATTTTCAATATCTATATGGTTTCACGAATGAAAAGTTATTCCTGAATTTTCTATGTGATACTTGTATTCAACAATTTGTCATAAGATACTGCCTGAAAGAGACGTACTTTCTAATTTTCTACCAAAATGTTCTAGGTGTTCAGAAACGCTCCAGAACTTCTGGTAAGATCTACCTTTTAATAACAAGTTATCTTGTTATTTTTATCTTGATATCTGCAAGTTATTTTTGAAAGCTGAGAAAACCCAAAGGTTTCTATACGAAATAACTGCACAAAAATTATGTGTGTATAGGTTGTGCTCATTCCTAAAACATAACTGATAGCAAGTTTTATGGTCCTGAGAATCCTACATCTATAACTATAGGCAAATTCATATACATTTTCTCATAAGAAATTGTTTCTGAACTGGATATAAGATGACAGCTATTTCCACTTGACAAAAAATACTATGAAATATTTTAATACACCATGTAAAGTCTTTTTTTCCTAGTCAACATTTAACATTCTCTTAAAACAAAGTATTGCTAAGTTTTATTTTACTTAAACTCTGATGATTATAAGTGTGATCCAGAAGATATACAGAATATTTTCATGTGGGCAATTTACTCTGTGGGAATTAAAAAAAGGATAAGAACAGAAAAAGCAGATAATTTTATCAAAAAAAAAAAGATGTTCATGACTTGTTCATCATATCTAGTGGTCTTGATAAAAATGACAAAGATTATTTGAAATATAAATTATTAGAAGTGAGTAATTATTATTTATTACTTACACAGAGTGAAATGCCCTACATAAATCCCATTTGTAATCTGACCACATTCTATGCCAGTCTTTTTTGTGACTTGTCAACATTTCTATGTGACTTCAACATGTAAGTTTCCAGCAGCTGTTGCCTGTTATCACTGTGCTTAAGAAGACAGACGACAGAAAAAGTTGCCTCACAAATACTTCTAATGTAAATTTAGCAGTACTTGCTTTTAGTTTTGGTTTTTATTGTGATAACCACTTACCAGAATTATATAAGCTTGATTTTACCCAGGATATAAACTCCTCAGATTTTTTGTTATCATCTGGTTAATTATTTTTACGGGCTTATTCATCTATATTCCTCCAACTATAAAACCCAAAATTGCTTACACTTTTTAATGTTTCCTAAATATATTTTCACATTTTTTCCATAGGTGAGCAACATATACAAAGGCAATCTTTGTCTGATTCCATTTTCTATATATAAAAGCCTGAATTAGGTGTGATGTTTTTATCTCAATTATGCTGTTAGTAACTAAATGTTTTGAAACAGAAAAGATGATGCACCAAAGAGTGATATGACAAAAATACTTCACATAAGGTCATTAAATTGACTAAACTTGCATACAAAAGACTGAAGAGGAATTTTTTTAGTAGGTCTCACATAAGTTGTGAAAGAAAAATGCAAAAAAGCCACACTCCTGACTACACAGAAGATTAATCTGAGCATTCTGACTCTATATTCTAACTCTATAAGAAAGTTCAGCAGAATTTGCTGCCCAAAATCATATAAGAGTATCAATAAACAAATGTAGCAGAACAAAATTAGTCTTTGATGTTTGGAACCCACTATGGAGAAAATTATGATAGCCAGAGTGAAAAACAGACATAAATCACTGTCACATATTATCTGTTCACCAACACATCTATACCCTTCAACCATCAACAACTGAAATGAACATATGAAAAGAATGGAATTAAATCCTTTCCATCCCTAGAATATAACTCTCCCTACTGTCCAGGCATCCCTAGTTTGACACTACCTTGTAGCTGGCTTAGTAGATACATACTTGTTTAGAGACTCTATAAATTTAACAGTAAGCTAATGTGTGCATGTACAGTTTATTCACAATGTCAAATGTAGCTGTTCTATCAGTGACCACTATTAGCTGATGTCTCCTCAGATGTTTTACCCTCTCTCCATTGCACCTATCATTTGAATGAGGAATCTCAAGTTCAGGAAAATAATTTCTCTTAGAAAGAACAATTATTCCTTAAGATCAACAAGAATATTTAATTAGTAACAAATGTCTTAAATATCTTTCCTAAAAATGTGCTTGGAGTGCAAAGGAAGATCTTTAAAAGGAACATGTGTTAATCACCCTTTTCCATCTTTCTTTTTAAGTCTAGCTGTACTCAGGAATTTTTTAACCATTTCTGATATGTTTATGCTGTGACAGTTATTAGCTTTCACATGTGACCAGCACAGAGATATCTTCTATAAAATACCTTTAGGATGTATTTTTCTATACATATTTGCTCAAGCAATACACTCAGAGCCAAATAAAAATGACCACACTCACCATCTGTTACAACCATTTCAGATGCCAGCTCCAACTGGCATATTGACTGACACTCTGAGAATGGCCTCATGGTTAACACAGAAACCTGAAAGTCAAGAGCTATTCTCAGGTATCCCAAGCATATCTCATTTTTTTTTTTATCAGAATAAAATAATAATTTTTGCAGTCCTCATAGGCACATTTTAAGGTGCTGTTTAGTGTTTTAAATTAGTTTGTAAAAATTGTGTTGAGATCTCTGGGTGAAATAATTTTCAAATTCAACATTTTTTAAATAAGTATTTTAAATAAATGAAAAGTGCTTGTTTTCTTCTTTGAATTCAGTTTATTTCCTACATGCTGAACTTGAAGTATCTCTCATTCTCTCACTTTATCTGTGATCTTTTCTGAGTGAGTTTGTTCGATTGGTTGATATGTAGCTTTCTTCTATTTATTCTCCATTACTAAAGTCCTGTCAGTGGATATTTAGACTGATCTTTCGATGTTCTTGTTTCCTTTATTTTCAAATTAATTTCCTAAGACAAGAAGTGAAATACATTTTCACTAAAATTTGGTTTCCATGTTATTTATTTTAAAAATATCTTATCCAGGATAGATAAAATAATAATTTTATTTTCATAAGAGTCAGGAGTCCTGCATTTTATCCAGGATGGATGAAATAGGTAATTAAGTACAGGGGGCACTACATGTAACTGCACGCAATCTGTAAAGTAAAGCCCAGTTCTTAGTTATGCTAAAAATGTGAACTGGAACCATGCAAAGATACGAAATGGAAACCATGTCTGCATCACCATCGATCTGCTAGAGAGATACCTAAACTAGCTTAAACTGGTTAGATCAAATGCTAGCCATAGTCTAGCTGAAGCAACTCAAGGCTCTATGCTTTTCTTTTCTATGATTGTTATCACTATGTAGACCTATCCGGATCTACTAGCCATTTCAGTGCCATACTGAAGGTATGTCTTGCCTTTCTTTCCATGTTAGTGAAACTCCTATTTTTTTATCTATATATTATAGGACACCTGTATGATATCCCTTTTTTCTTTGGTATCATTGACATATGATCATTATTTTTCCTCCTATGCAAATATGAAGGATTTCTATGTCTTTTATTCTCCCTCTCCCCACCCTTTCCATTGCCTTTTTTTATATTCTTGATCCTGGTTGTTCTATATCTCATCACATATGTCAGTAATCAAATCTCCCTCAGTATTCTTCCTAAGTGAAACTCAGAACATTCTTAGTAGTACTGAAATATTACCAGTGTTATTTTTAACTTCTCTGTATAATATTTTAACATGTTTAGTTTTACATGCTTCCATATGCATGGTTGAGGTTTTACTCATAATAAATATTGTGAAGTTTCACAATAACACCTTAAGCCTTGCTTTAGAGAGACCATACGCATCCTTCTACATCCAAGCATGATGTAGATGTGGAAATGTTTGTAAGGAGGAAGTGATTCCAACAGCAAAAAAGTGCAAATCTGCATAGTTTAGTCATTAATCCAGTACTCCTCTTTATGTCAGCTTTATTTCAGTTAACGTAATTTCCAGTGACTGTTAGAAAAAAGAAGATTTTTGGTTGGGTGCTGGAAATAACACTGTGGCATTCTAGATTTCCAATGTTACAATTCCTGGTTAGGGAACAATTATTAAACACATCAATGTTAGAGATGATCCTTTTTATGGATTGGTGTACTACTATTGTACCTCACCGTTGGATTAATAAAGGTTAGGACTTGATGTTGTGATGTAGATAGTGCATTCATTTGGTGTTTATGGAACAAAAATAAAAGTAATATTATTCAGATTATCATTGTAGGATATCAGATATCATTGTAAGATATAGATTAAGTTTGTACTTTTCACACTAGATATAGAGGCACTTAATTTTTATTCTATCCTGAAGTATTTGATTGAACCCACAGTCAATGATAATACTGCTTGTTTTCTCAGAAATCTATGAAAGATTTAGGACATCTTTACCATAACAACTCAATGAAAGGCATCTCAGAAAGTCTTGTCCTTACCTCCACTTTGAGATTTTCTTTTATTTTGAAAGTCCATGGAGATCTTACCAGTTTGTTCATGGAAATGTAGTGTACCAAATAACCCAAAAAGTTACAAAGCTTGATCATGATTTTTCTCAACAATGCAGAGGCTTACATATGTGGCTTCTCCATCTTATAGGTATTTCAGGACAGACTCTATAATTCTTTCCTGATAATCAGATCAGGATCATTTCAGAGTTCACTTGGATTCAGGGGCTGAATTTCAGCCATACATGTACAAAATATCATCTTAAAATGGGTTTTTCCA
Source organism: Strix uralensis (assembly GCF_047716275.1). Classification (NCBI taxonomy): domain Eukaryota; kingdom Metazoa; phylum Chordata; class Aves; order Strigiformes; family Strigidae; genus Strix; species Strix uralensis. The sequence continues at coordinate 101,339,580 of NC_133975.1, read as the reverse complement.
AAGATGGTTTTCCAAGGAGAACACCAGTGTTCTCTCTGCTGTTACCTATCTCTTACTGTAATCTTGTGTCCCTACAGGAGGCACCACAGGACCATTCTATATAATGACTGTTGGCAAATTCAAACAATGGAACAAATGCCAACCCTTCCAAAGCCAATGTCTGTCAATGCCTGCTCCCTGGTTGGCAGAGAGCACCCTACTCAAATGCTAAGAGGTTTGTTGGCTTTGCTGTCTGCTATAATTCACCCTGTTATGGAAGAAAACAGCTGTCCTGCGATCATGACCTGGAAACATGCCATAACAACTCACTGAGTTAAAATCCCAATTTGACTGCTAGTACTAGGATTCAGTCTTATGACTGTTGGTGAATGAATCGTAGAGTAGTCTTAAGGGGATAGAATATAATTGATAAATTTTTAATAGTATGTCTGGAAAATGATCTGCACTTGAAAATCTTTATTGCATGCACAATTAACACAAGCTCTGACATTTTATGTGTTCAGAAGGCAGAGAAGTCAAACAAAACCTTCCTAGTGCAGCCACACCTCCTACCCCCTGCAGATATATTGTAGATGTTATACATGTTGGTAGGATTTGCTGTTCAGTTGTCAGACAGAGATACAGACTATGATCTACCCATGAAACTCTGGGAGACACCGATATATAGCTCTAAAGTAAAATAAGTCACCTTTCTCCCCAGAAGGCACCTTTTTACTTTCTTATCTAATCTGTACATCAATTCAATACCACAATGTGCTGAAATGCTTTGCTAAAGAATTTCATACCAGTGTTACATAGGCAAATGGATTCACATTTTGATACAGAGATATTAATTAAAAATATATATATATACACTATAAGACTAAATTTGGGGCTCCAGTGGCTTTAATCCTTTATTTATTTCAGTTAATACTAACCTTTAATTTAAAGAAACAAAAATCTAGCCTATGTGCCGTAAAGGATGACTCAGGATCAGTCTGTTCCTAGAATCTTTATAAGTCTTATGGTCACCTATGTATTTTTTAATTCCCTGCAAAGTATTCTCAAACTAGTTCCAAAGGACAAACTTTCATTGGAACAGCTGATTTAGTTTTCAATGTAAAAAAAAACCAAAACAAAACAACAAAACCACAAAAAAAACCCCAGAAGAATATATAAAAGAAAGAAGACTGACAAAATTATATAATGTCAGATAAATGCCTGTTAGTGTATATAGTTTACTTTAGGGGAATCTAGGTATACCTGCGGTCAGGTATGCAGATTGATGGAACGTCAGATTTTTTGCTTTGATGAATTAGTTAAAAGTAGAAATTCTGAAAATGGAAAAAGAATGCACTTTTGTGAATATCTATTTAATTTTTGTGAGTATCTACTTCACCTCTGGTAGTAAATGTAAGTTATGTTGGGGGTGTGTCATTTTTTAATACAAATACAGATCTAGACTGAAAATGAAACCATTTCTTTAGTTATGTCTACTGTGAAATTTCACTTTGCTGTATTCGGTGACATTCAGAGTAAGTTCCAACTTAAACTCAGGACACTTCAGGGCAGAAGCTTTGTTAGAACTCTATAATGAACTCATCACTCATATTTTTATCACCACATAAGAAATAATAATGATAGTAATAACATTTCCTAAATATAAATATTTACAACCTGATAAACCCCTCACCTGGGAAATCATTTAGAGAGATGTATGTGAGACTTGGGACAGTCAGTTTCTACTCCTATACTTGCTTACCTCTGCTGATTCAAATGAGCAACCGGGGATTTCCCCAACCTGGAAAAAAAAGCAAAGCTGGCATAAAATCAAAATAGCCCAGTGTTTAGCATGCCTAAGAGTCCAAGCCATAATGTTTATTTGTGATTGAATATTTGTCTCTATTGTGCAAGGAGAACTAAGTACCATTAATAGAAAACAAATTTATTATCTAGGTATCCTAAATGTCACCATAATTTGCTTACAAGATCTAAACATTTTTTTTTCCTCTCTTTCTTCTCAGTATCATTTTCTAAAGCCTCTTGGTGTAAAAACACAAAGTGATTTGTATTTTCTCAAAAGAGTAGGAAAAATGAGAAGTAAGCAGGAAGCAAAAATAATAGTTTGATTCTGATCCTTTCAGTACGAAAACATTGAAACAACTTTCATAGTACAGGACCATTTACTATGATTAAGAACAATGGAATTTGGTCTTTAGCATGAATATACTATTTCTTGCTCTCTGCTTAGTTTATATATATTTACTCAAAATGTAAATTTGTATGGTACCATTATAGGGTTATATGAAACCAGAAACTTAGATCTAGAATAGTATTTTGCTGCTAGAAAGAATACTCAGACCAAGAGACCCATTCAGTCCTACAGGCATGGAAGCTGACCAGCACTTTGGTCATAATTTGTGGCTGGAATGCTCCCTTGTCAGCTAGTGACAAGCTATATCCAGCACCCTGACATCTAGGAATCCAGGGCACATGTTTCCTATATGTGACATATAAAAAACCTACAATTGTTCATAGATGTGTAGGACACATGCGTGTCGTGCGTGTCGTCATGCGTGTACGATGAAGAGTCCATCTTTTTGCGCAGGGTTGAAAGTATTTGAAACATGTTGGATCCCTGATACATCAATATGTACCTGGCAGGAGTCCAAGACAGAAGGCGTTGAACTGCTTTCCTTTGAACCTTCCAACGATGCTCAGGTTAAGTATTTGTTCTGGCAATTTACTATAGCACATTTCCCAGTATTCTTTTGAGTACTTGAGAAAATATGAAAATCTTGCCAATCAGAACTGCTTTTGAGTGTGATAGTTTAATTGGTAAGTAGACATTCATTGGTAGAGCAAAACCATCACTGACATTTCTCAATGAAAAGAGATCTAAAGAATGTTAAAAATTAATAAATTTGACCTTTTAGTATTATTTTTATACTAAATTATCACATAGTACTTTACAATTAGAAACTGATAATGCAGGCAAACTAAACACCATTAAGCTCAGTTGTATTTCAAGCACTTGTCAAACACCAGATGCTATAGATGAGAAAAGAATCTTTCATGGAGTACTGAGCTCCTTCCACAGTGATGCTTATCAACCAGAAAAACTACCTTTTCTGCAGTACTAAGTACCAGTAAGGATTTGTACTCATGGACATTATAACCTGCTTTATTGAACAAAGGGACCTTCATCAATTAGTGTGTAACTGGCTTCACTGAGTGGCTGATATATCTTACTAGCATTAGATTTTACAGTTCAAAAAACTTAATGCAGCTTCATTATAAACAATCAGTTCAACAAATTTTTGCTGGAATTCCCATTAATGTTCAGTACTCTTCCTTATAAAACTAAAAGAAAACAAAATAAAATGATGAAATAAACCCATTTTAAAAAAATAATATCATAAAATATATGTATTAAAATATTTGTAGAACAAATTAATAATTTTCTAATTATAGGTTGTCATCACAGAAGAATACAGCATAATATTTATGGTTATATTTTATATAAGTGTTTTTTCTGGGGTGAAATAATACAATTTGCTTTTAGTAATAAGAAGCATTCATATTCATCTATGAAAGTGATGATACACAGTTTTTTATGAACAATTCCATTTTTTATTTGTGTATGATGAGTGAACTTGCAAAGACTGGACATTTCCAAGCAGACAGTGAATAGATGGAGTTAATGCAACCTTCAACCACCAAATGAAGATCTGCAAATGTAAACTCTGATCATCCCCTCAATCCCATACCAAATAGGAGTCTTCACTGATAATCTATGAAGCAAGCAAAGAGGGTCCATGTCATTGAAGTCATCAATAAGGAAAAGTCACAAATGATTTATATTAAAATTTCCTGCTGGCGGTGTTGAAAGTTATCAGTCACACGATCAATTGACAAAAAGGTTGAGCTATTTGCCCTGCACATTCCTAAACTTGAAGAGAAAATTACAATAATTGAAGATCTTTATCAGTCTATTAGTAACAAAGGTCCTTAAGCTTACCCAAAACATCTAAATTTGCTTCCAAGCAACATGACTTTACATAGTGTATATGAAGAACTACCTCAGAAATAGATATTAAGTAGGACATGTTAATAAATTAAAGACTTGATTGAGTTCAGTCGGAACACCAGAAAGCTGTTCTTACATGTAAAACTCAAAAATTCCTCATAAGGCTTGTAGGTCTTTCTCTGCCATTGTAGTCAAAGCATTTCTTATGGTTGAGAGAAAGAGTTGTGGATTCTGAAAAATAAACTGCGGCTACAGAATGGGTAATCTGCATTAAAAAAATACCTGGTAATACTCTGACACTGAGGAAGATATTTCAGACTGACATCTTACCTTCTTCTCCATGGAAATAATTTAGCTATCCCCAAAACAGTAAAACTTGCCACTCCTTAAATCTTGCAATTTCATTAATTTTTTTCTACCCTGCTGAGAACCTTGAGCTGGCTCTGAATACTTGCCCCTTCTGGTACTTGTCTGTCACTTGCACAGCACAGGCCACACCTAATTAGAAGATCTACATGGCTACAAAACCCAGAAATCTCTGCAGTAGCTGATGTTGCCTGGAGAGCAACTTCAGACTTTCCAATGAGAATATAAAATGAAATCTGTAAGCGTGGTCAGGTCACTAGACAATATTGTATTACAGGGGAGTATATCAATACAAAAAGCACTTTCCTCACTGTGAATATGATTTTCAAACCTAAGTGAAAGCTCATTCAGACTATTGTAGAGTAAGATACAAATTCTGTGTAACTGTAAACCCTTGCTGTATACAGGTGCCCTCTATTTCTTTCATCTTTTTTTCCTCCATTCTGTTTTCTCACTGTGAAAAAGATGTATACAGTTTTCACATTCAGATAATTACATTTCAATGGAATTTTAACCACAGCTTCCAAAAATGTTATTCATACAACTACAGGCAGCTCTCATGGGTCTATTTTGGCATACTTACAACATATTAATAAATATCCCTTTCCTTCATCTCTGTTTTTAATTTATCTTACAGTTTGGTTCTCCTAGTCATACCTGCAGGCTCTCTGACAGGCAGACTGTTTTAGTTTTGCTTTAAAATCAGTGACCACTAGAAGTGTTAAGTTGGAAAAAGAAGTCATATTTCAAATAATCTTGCATTTCAAATAATGACATAGTTTTGGCTTTTGTCCTGTTTTCAGAAATATATTTTGCATATGATGAACCCATGGAAATATGTATTAAACCTCCTTTTTCCACCTCCACTTCTTTTCACACACTTGGATGTACTCTGTGTTCGCTTGAAAGCAATGCTCTGACAAATTTAAATGTATGTTATTCATAAAACAATAAGTGATCATATGTTTTCTCCTCCAGACTCTTGATCCATAGATTTAATCTTTACTTGAAATGTAATGCTTTTATCTGGAAGAGTGATGCAAAATAAAGCTTTGTTTTTTTCTTTTTTTTTTTTCCTCCTGCTATGACATTCTCCTTTGAAAATATTAACACTGTGCTCTTTATTTATGTGGCTCCTCAGGTTATTTATCTGTAATAAGCATTAAATATTCTTGAGCAGATCTTTATTTGGTATAAATCTGTAGTTGTATTGGTTTCATTGGTGCTCTGTCAGTGTACCCCAGCAGAATTTATAGAGCACAATATTTTATTATAAGGGCACGCTCAAGAAGTAACAACCACCTCATCAAAAGCCCTCAAGGTCTTTTAGAAACATTAACTGAACAAGCTTTATTTTGCCAATGCGTGGTAGACAAACATTATTAGATACGCTGACATTTTCTTTATCAAACGTTTGAAGTTGTCATGCTTATAAATTGTTTCAAGGGAAGAAAAATACTTTCTAGAGAAAGGGAATATTAAAATGTTGTGTCTTAAAATAACATTTCTAAAGCAATTACTGAAGCTAACAGGAAAGCTCACTCAACTTTAACTTGTCCCAACCTACATAAACTTCTACCTGACCACCTACCAGATTGCAAAGGTGACATAAAAATGTTTTGATGAAGGAGGTTTGGCTAAACATCAAAAAGTTTGCAGCCTACTGCTTTTTACGTCCTAGATGAGATTCATTGCATTGACCTAGAGTCAGCCAGCAGAGTGAAGATACAAACCACTGATTGAATGAGGAGTTCTGTGATTTTTTTTTGTGTAAGGCTTGCAAGGTTTTTATAAACATATTTTAAAAGAGTGAAATAGAAGATATCTACTTTAATATAAATTGAGTAACTAAGGTAAGTCTCTGATCTTTATGGCCCTTTCATAAACCAGGAGGGAAAGTCTTGTATCGTGTCTAGAAATATGCTACCTACTTAGGAGTTCTACTGTTACCACAAGTCATCATGATAGTAAGTCATATCTCCCAGGTTGCAAGGCCACTTTTATCATCAAACACGTTTCTTTATCTACCTTTTCACGTTGCCTTGAAGATCAATTTTCTGTCTGTTTCCCTATCTGTGTCTTCCTATCTAGCTATCATTTCCTCATGTTCAGTATTTCTTCCTAAATAACCTCCATTATGTTATCTCTACATGTATATATCTATACATGTATATATATATTTTTTCACTCTAAGACTTTATCATGCCTAAATCACAAACCACCCATAAAGTAATCTAGTCCTCTCTAAGGAAATACTGTTAATTTACTAACCAATCTGCTCTTTGGCCTGTTTTTCTCTTTATTCCAATGCTAGCAAATGTACAGTCTTAATTAGTGTCTGTCTTGTTTTCAAATGAAAAATAAAGGTGGTATTTTTTATTTCTCTGTCTTGTCTGTCTTGTTTTTAGTGCATACTGGTTTTCTGTATCTCTCATATACTCTAGTTTCCTGTAGTGTAATTTAAACAATATTTTTATTTTTCTGAATGAATTTTTCATTTTTCTATTTTGATCACTATTTTGCTGAGTTATTCAGTATTAAAAAATATTTATTTTTATCTTTTCTTCTTCAGATATATCTTCTTTCCTGTTTTTCACTGCCCTCCTGGAAAAAAAAAAAAAAAAAAAAAAAATGTCTTCAAATAGTCTACAGCTTTATAATGTGGAACAGTAAAGGCTGTAAAACAGCCTGGCTGGTTTTCTCCCTTAATGGAATGAAATTACTTTGCCCACTGAGATGCTTATCCCTTCTCCCTCACCAAACCATGGCTTTTTTATTGTTTAACTTTGCAGATTCAGCTCTGGACATATGAGTATCACTCTCAGTAAAGAAAATTAGCAGTTTGGGGCAATGCTGTATTACATTTGGTCAGTGAAACAGACAGAATATATTTTTAGGCACTGCTTGTTTATAACCTAATTTTCTCTCATTGCTTTACAGAGGTGACCTTGTTTTAATACCTTCAGCACCTGATGTTACAAAAGTGAAATTCTTTTGAAATCTCCTCTGTTAATGTGTTCCTGCTCTGAAACAAATGCAAGATGACATTAACATTCTTCCCACAAAATACTTGCTAATTTGCTTGCAGTGAAGATAGAAAGCTTTTCATTACATATCACAAACTTCATTTATGTGGAATGAGTCACCAGACCTTCTGAAAAGCCAAATGAGTACCTAATCTCTAATGCTGCCTTCAGCTATAACATCAGTCCTCCCTGGTTCTACTCATCTTTTATCAGCTATTCAGTTTTTAAAATTTTCCATTCTGTTACAAAATTGTGTTGTTCATCTGTCAAAACAGCTTTGATTTATGTTTTTTTAATATTAAAGCATTAGAGAGAAATCCCACAGAAGTATACTATTTTATTATTAGAGACAATCAAATCAGTGTAACGTAAACTGATTAACTCTGTTTTGCACAATTGTTGACATAATTAACTTAATAAAAGTCATTCTGCTGATAAACTGTGTGATACACATCATATGTATTATTTTCTGAGTTTTTCTCTTCTGCAGAGATCATGTTGGAAGATGTATATGCTGTATACATATGGTAGATGATATACACAAAATATGGGTGATCTATAAGCTCTGATTTAGCTTATAAATTAATAGAAGCTACCATCTCTAGGTTTCTACACACCTGAAAGCAGGTGTATGAGACCATGCAAGTGGAAACCCTAAAACCTATGAGAAATTAGGTTGGAACTGTTCAAATTAACAACAGTATTTTGGGAAATAGTTTACCGGATGAACTAAACAATTTAGAGTGACTTGAAATTACTTGTGTATTTTGATCCAAGCTCACTGAGTAGGGAGGAACACAAAGCTGACTTCTGAAACCAAGAGCTACTTCATCTTTCATGCAACAAGCTCAAGGCCAGGAAGCTCATCCAAGATGAACAAAACTCAGATTCTCTTTTTCTGTTTCCTAAAAGGACTTTAAGTCATATTGCCATGTTTTCAAGCAAGTATCCTATTGTTAATAGTCTATAAAAGAAATGAAAGGAAAAGGAAAGGAATTGAAACCCACATATCCAAAAATTGCAACTGTGCTGTATGTAAGGATATAAAATCACAGAATCACAAAATAGTTGAGGTTGAAAAGGACCTCTCAAGATTATCTGGTCCAACCAAAAAAACCCAATTATTTTTTGATTACTGAATAGTTTAAGTTTTGTTATGGATTGGTTGTGAATATCTTACTGTGCAATATATTAGAGAATGGGAATGGGAAAGCTGCCACACAGAAGACCCAGTCTGGTTTCCCTCAGAGAGAAAGGTATCTCCCAAATTCAGTTCCCTGTCCACTGAGCTACTGTGAGAGACTGAAATGTCAAATGATTGTCTCAAAGCTTGCTTGTGTGGGTGCTTTAAGTCACGGGGTCATGTCAGTAATGCCTCAACCATTCATCAAGGACCAGCTGCGGCCTTTGTAATTAATCTAAGGAATGTCACCCAAGAAACAGGAGTGTATCAAATGATGCACCTTCCCACTCCCTTGCAGTTCTATTGACAAACTCCTTAGATAAGCCTCAAAGAGGTGGACTGAGTGAAACCAGGTGTTTCAACAAGGGCTTTGCGCCATCACCATTGAACTGGTAAGAAGTGAGCATTTCTGCCCCAGAAACTGGATGATTGCTCAAGAAGCATGAAGTCAGCAAAAACCTGTGGGAACAGAGAAAAAACTGAAGGTGGGCAGATATGCTAATCAGTTGAGAAGATGAATTTAAAAGGTGACTAAGAACTTTGCTCAGTGTGCGCCCACCACCGAAGAACTGAAGAGTGAGGGCCAACGGGACGCTGCTGGATCCATGGTGGTGACTGTTCTTGTGACTCTATTCCAGATGTTTGCTTGATTTCTGTCTCATCTTTCCTTTCTGTCCTATCGCTACCCCTCTTCACTTTTTAATAATAAAAAACTGTTTTGGGTGTATGGCATTTGACCTTGTTTGTTTCTTAATCTCACTCTTGGGATCGTATAGAAACCTCCCCTGACATTGCATCGGGACACCAACCCAGAGAAAGAACCATCATCATCCACCTGATCCATATGGCCCTTCCCTTTTAATCTCAGCTAGTTTAAAAAAATGCAAGTACCTTACAGGAGAATGAAATATTGTTTTTTGGTCATACACAGATCACATATTTATTTCAGTAAAGATAAACAATATGAACATAACAAGAAAATGCTTGTTTCTGTTAGATGTAAACTACTACAACAAGTTTTCAGCTGGTTTTCTTATAAATAGAGCTACCACAGCTCTAGGGTCTGCTGGTCTATAAGAGAAAAAAAAGAATCAGTATGTTACTGCAGAACTGAGAGAATATATATTGAGAGAAATAATCATCTTATATAACCATGAAGAAAACATTGAGAGAAAATCCACTGAAAGAAATAGCAGTCTTCAAAACTGGGAGCCCTTTGTTTATATGCTTGCTTCCGTTATGTCATACACGCAACGTTATGCTTAATTTTATCACTAGCAATGTTTGTCTAATGAGTTATTAGGTTGTATAGTCATATAACTCTCCTGTAGCTTCTTGTAAGAAGGAATAGAGACATATTTGCTAAAAAACAAGGTGTCAGAAAGGGCAAGGTTGCCTTCTTTTACTTAAGTCTCTAGCACACATAGACCACTGAGGACACAGATAGTGTAGACTTGGATTTTAGACTGTCTTTTTAGATAATCTAGCTGCCCTCATGCCATGCATGGGGTGAGGAGGCCAGTATTGGGAAGGGGCAGACTGAGGAGCTATCTCCCCTCTGTGCTCAGGTTGTGAGTAGACCCAGGGAGACAACTGTTGCCCCTTAGTTACAGCACAAGTTACAGACATCCCTGGGGTCTTAATTTATGCCAGCCCCAGGTCTTAAGGATGGGTGGATAATCAGAGTATATCTAGCACTCTTGTCAATCTTCTTCTCAAAGACAAAGAAGGTACCTGCCTGGGGCAGCAAAGAAGCAGCTGTAAAATAGCCATGATCCTGCTGCCTATTTTGCCCATGTTTGTGTCTGTTGCTAACAGAGGTGGGAACTTGCAGAGGTCACCAGCCACAATCCATTCTCTACTCTGGAGTACCTCTTCTCCTGTGATCCAGCTACACCCTTATCCCCTCCTTCTTGTGACAGGACAGCAACAGACCCCTCAGCCTTTACTCTTTTTAAGGATCCTTGTCCTCTTCAGTTGCCTAGTTTGTGTAGAAACAAGCACTTTTCACCAAGTACATTTTTGGCAAATCACAGATTCTTGACTTTCAGAAGCCCTCAACTGTCTCTTCATACAGCACAAAAGAGATTGGAGTTTGCTGGAATGTGTGCAATGATGTCGATTACTCAAGCTATTATAACAAGACTGGGACTTGTAATTTCCTCATCTGTCTGACACCCAGAATGACTAATGTAACCTTAATGCCTACTGCATCTGTAAACCCTAGCTTGAACTACAAATTGATTGTTTGACTTGTTTACTGTGTAACAGATTCAACAATTTTGTAATTTCCTTCATGGAGGTTAAAAATATACTGAAAATTTATAGAAGTTCTTTAGTTCTACATCTAACCAAACCATTAGGCTAACCAAATCATTACACTGTCCAGAATATTATTACTATTTGTATAGTAAAATTGAGTAAAGCTTAATCCTCAGCACGCAGAATATTCTTTAGTGAGAAAGGTTCTATTTTTTACTAAGAATCTCATCTGAGTAAGCAAAGTTTGACAGTAAGCTAATAATACTAAAGATGAAGAAATGACTGGCACATAATATTTAATCAAGATTTCAGACTATATATTCTTTTACAGAAGTAATAAGAAATAGATTAACTATTATTTTGCATTTGTATTCTTCTTGTCCTGTTAGAAGAGAGACAAGAATTTTCTCATAAAATTTCACTGAAAAAAAGCATATTCAGGTAAATCTGAAGAATTTTCAAGTTCCTTTTAAATTACTTTAATTGTTTGAGCAATAAGAAAAAAAGATACTACTTAAAAATGAAACATTTCTGGTTTTAATTTCCAAATTATTTATTAATTCATCTAGGACAAAAAGGAATAAAATGTTGAAAGAATAAATCTTTTCATTGTCAGAAATGAATGTTTAGAGTAGCCCTAAAGTGCAAAAAGCAGAAAGCGTAATGTCCATAAACATGTATATATAAATATTTACATATATACATATGTGAATTTAATTAATGACCAGAGCATGTATGTTCAACAGCCCAGAAGGTCTGAGAAACTTCACTTAGCATTTTTATATATGCTCTTTCTATTGCTACATGTAATGTAAAATCTGTAGTTATGAGTTTAAAGCTTGATGTATCACACTAAATTGTATCTCTAGAGGTCACTGTAATTCTAGATGAACCTACATGCTAACAGAATTACTGGGCAGTAAAAACATAACCCTTAGTAATGGAATATACAAAAATAATTTCTAGATAATTGGGCACAGTGGTAGTTCTACTACACAGGGTACTACTTACAGTGCACGCTGTTTCCAAATTACTTGAATACTCTTCAGATTTAGATAAGGATTTGTATTTTGATAGGTACTTAAGGAATTAAATTTCATAGGAAATCATTATATTTGGAAAAAATTGGATTTTGTTAACGGAAATTCTTATCCATATACCTATGCTTGAATTTTAGATATGAGATAGCAAAACATATTCTCTTGGTGTTCACAATTCATAACACTAAAGATTTTTTTATTCTGATGAGATATTAGTTTCTACATCATGTTCAAATATGAACAAGACCAAACTTCTTCCTTTCTGTCATTCCGCCCCCCCCCCCCCGCCCCCTTTTGTAAGGACATCCTGTTCTTGATATTTTCACTTTAGATTAACATGGGTCATCCTGCACTTTCCACAATATTTCCTTCTTTCCATCGTGATAAATTGTATACCTGGCATCTCTGGTCATCCTCATGTTGGTACCTTGCCTCTTCTGCCTTGTCAAGGGGTTCATGAATTACTCGCATTTGGTAACAGCTTACTTTTGCCAGTGCATTAGGCAGCCTTTTCTTCAAGCAGTAAGCATTGGCAAATGCTCCAGTAAGGCTTAGGGGCAACATACATAAGAAATAGAGTGTAATAGTTAAAAATATATCATTAACTTTCTTGCATCTTAGCACAGAAAAGCAGTATTAATGAGATGTTTATGAGCTGTTCCATGCTGCATGAGCTAGGATTACTTCCTTTTCCCCATGAAGAGTATCAATTTTAATTAAAAATAAAAACTCAACTATTTGCCCCATTTCAAGATTTTATATCTGAAACCAGAATATTTTGATTCTGAAATGCACTCAGCAGTGAGTTGTCCACAAGTTCAGTTGCCCCTTTTTGAGTCCTTATCATCACCATGAAGTTTCAGAGAGGGCCATTACCCTTGCTGAGTATTTTGCCCAGCTAGATATCATTAAATTCACAAGTGCTTGATTGGTCACTGACAGCTTTAGCAGAGAATGGGGAAATACCATGGAATCAAAGAATGGTTTCTGACAAATCATGTCTTTCCTATTCTGGTATTTTCAGGTGAGCTTCTCATTGTCTTGAGGAGACTTGTTACCACAGTCTATGATATTAAGTAATTTTGCAGTGTTTTCTGCATGTTCAAACATGATGTTTTACCTACTCATTGGGAGTGCTTGCTGATGAACTTGCAGCAATTTCATGGAGTCAAGACAAGCTCCCCAGTGTGTATGTGTAGTAGTAAAGGGATGATGAATACACGCTATGTATGCTTTATAGCCTAATGACATATGTTAAATGAGCACTTGCTGAAAGTGACCGAAGAGTCAAAAAGAGTCAATCGCCAAAGTTTAACTTTCTTAGATTTTAAAGAAGAATAAGAGGAACAGTCTGCATTCTTATTGGAAATAACCTGTAAGAATACCTTAAGTGAGAAAATGCTTTTTCAAGGGGATTAGCATTTAAAGAATCTTTATTGACGATCTGAAGCTAACAAAGAAGTGCAAGTGGTATATCACCCCCTAAAAGTCTTGCTGCTTGTTGTTATTTTTAAATTAATGTTTTGATAATCAAGAAGATAAAGTGTGTTTTGATTTAAAACCATAATCTTTCTATTGTGTCACTCAACTGCATTAAGATCATTTTGTTTTCAATTATTGTCTTTCATTGAGCACCATTATCACCCATCAGCCCCTGAACAAATATCACATTGTCCACCTTCCCAGGCAAGTGCTGTAATTACTCAATAACTGCAATATTGATTGTGGAGAACTGAGTCTTACTGGCTGGCATACCAAGTTGCTTACTAACTCAGAATTGCAGCAGTCAGATAGAGTTGGTTTTAATGTAGTTCCAAGTGAGAAGTCATTCAAATTAAATTTAAAATTTTCTCTTCTTGTTTGATGCCTAGAGTTGTTAAGATTGTATTCTTTAATCAGATTTTAAATCACATGTGAACTGAAAGCCTCCAGCTTTGTAAAGCTTTGCCGGAGGCCCACAGAGCTTAACATAAGCAAAAGCATATCAGAGGTTGCACAGCTCCTTTTAAAACACATCTGCAATGTATTACCAAGATGTCATATTGTGAAACATCAAATCCATAAAGAGGAATCCTGGAGTAAAACATCACATAACCATGGTCAGTGCATAGGCAATGCTTTCAGCTTCTCATTTACAAAGCTGTTTTCTCAGTCACACCTCACAGAATTTTCTCCTTGCAGTGCTTCCAATGGGAAACTAACAGCAAAAACCACAGCATTAAAATGGAAATCAATTTATTTAGCATTTGCATGTGGTATGACATGGAATCTATTTTTGAAGTTTCCTTGAGTTCATCTTTGCCAAATATTCTCAAGTAAATTAAAACGTCACCACCAAAGGATGTCTGTGATTCTGGCACTGATGATTTGTTGCAACTGGGAAACTGGAATGCACCCCAGATACAGACTTGAAGACTGCGACTGTCTCCACCAAATCCATGACACAGGGTGTTTAATAATTGTCCCACACTATTTAGAAGCTGCCTTTACTGGATGGATTCCTTTCTGATTTTTGTTTCCCTGAATGGGCCATTGAACTGTTGACTGCTAGCAGTAACACAATACAAGATTGTATGCAGAAACAATATGCGGGGCAAAAGCCACACAACAGGACCTACCTGAAATGGTTCCTTTTTTAAAAGCCGTTGGCTTCTGTCATATAACATGTGTGTATGGAGGCAGAAAACTTCATTTCTGTTTTGTAGGAAAGTTTCAACAGTCATTGATCAGCTAATCACTGATTTAAATGTCAGGTTGGTTCTGTTTCAGATTCTTCACTGTTTCTCTTTTTTCTCCTTCCTAGCTCCCCTAAAACTACTTACCCTCAAAAATTGTCATTTGCAATCAGTACCCACTTAGAACAGCTGACTCCAAACTATTTGGTCTATCCCTTGCTGCCATTATTTTTTTTAAAGGCAATGACAAGGTATTTAGTATGACTATAGCAACTCTGAGAGGGCAGGAAGTAAAGAGATCAGCAAATGCACACTGAAGTAAACAAGTTAGTACTACAAGCCCAGTCATAATCTTTGTACAGCATTTTTATTTTCTATAATAAAGAGCAAATCCTGCATCACTGTGCCAGTAAAAAACTGATGCAGCATTGACAAAGTCAACCTTGAGACTCCCTCCTTCTTTGGAGGATTTTGCATTTGGGAACCATCACAGAAGCCCCGTAACTATGCTGGCTATGTATGTCGAAGTGCCACTGTGATTTTCGAGAGATAGGCACCATTTTGACCACAACTATATACCTGTATAATGATGCCTGAGACCTCTTTCTGAGTGTTTATAGCTTATTGAAACCTAATAGGGATAGCTATATTTTATTTCATATTTTTCTTCCCAGTGTTCATTACATAATATTTACCAACAAGGAACTAGAATTGCACTTGTACTCTCCCCCTCACTCAACTTGTTTGGATCCCATTGATGTTTTTCAGAGGTTTCTATGGACTTGTATATCTGTGTGCTCTGCAGATTTTGCTACTTCTTTAGGTTATGAACAAGTGTAAGAACTAACTTCAGGACTAATACAGAGTCTTGAAAAATTTTAGTATTCTCTGATTTTGATGAAAATTCATAATTTTTCCATCTGTATTTTTTTCAAATGCTTTTAACTTTTCTTAGATCTAGAAGATTTGAGCTCCATTAGTTATTTAAAGTAAGCAAGAGGTTTAAGATAGTCACAAAGTTATACAGATTACTTAAAGCCTGATTCCATAAGTGTTAAAACCTTTTGCATACCTCTAATAATATTAAAATAAAAAAATGTAATTATATGCCATGCTTAAGGGCATTTTATAGAAGCAAAGAAGGTCTTACAAGTAGTTAATAGTCATGTCCCCAGAGTTTCTTATTGTGTCTTGGAAATTATCCAATGTTTTCTAATGTTGCTTTTATCATGTCATACTCACAGTTAGAAAGAAACTAACTTCTGTGGTTAGGAAAAGGTTACCTCCATAAAAAATCAGATTCAGCTTCAGCACTGGAGATCACTGAAATAGATTGTAGAACATTTTCAGTAATAGTAAATAGGAAATTTAGCTTTTGTTCTCTATTTATTTCAAAAGGAGGGGAAAGTTGTCTTCATAGGACAGCTACTACTAAGGAATCTCTATGCTGACATGCTCTCTTCTAGAAAAGTCAGAGCTCCCTCCACTATAAGTGAACTCAATCGTGAGTCACAGTCAAGAAGCAGGATAGAAAGTTATTCCCTACTACCACTTATCAGTAATTACCACTTCCCAGCTAAGCCTGAGCTGGACTGATCTTCCTTTTCTGTCCTAGAAAGTAGCAGCTATTAACTCCATCTCCCAGTTGACACCAATATCTCCCCATGTGGCCATTTGAAGACAAGGAAAAGAAGACTAATCTCAGGTTTTGTCTTTACTCTTAGCTGAGAAGTGGCAGTTAAGGGTACTTTTCCCAAAGTAAAGTGGACGTTCACCATGTGAGTTCACTCTTCAGTGCTTAGCTTTCAGTAGCTAACAGCCTAGAGATTGTCTCCTCAAAACCAAAGGAAAGAACGGAGCTTTTTTCACTTTAAACCAGGAAGAGGTGCTGTCAGTTTTTTCTTTCTAGTGAGAGCAACAGCATGATTTCTGTGCTCTGCTCCACCAGTGCCTGAAGTGAAATTGTTGAGCATAACGGTAGTAAGCTGCTCAGGTGTGAAGTGGCCTCTTAGCTTGTATCTATTCGTTCCTTCCCCATTCTGCCCCAAACAATAGCTAAAAATAAGTTATCTGAGTTCAGGAACTAGTCTGAACAATGATTGTCAGTAGTGCTACAGCAGACAAGGCTAGTGCTTGCTTTTATACTGATGAAATGCATGTCTAAGTATAGTCTAATTTGGATGAATTAACAGTAGACTCATGACCCAATCTCAAGGCCCTGTTGTATAATGTGAACATAGGCAGAGAAATAAACTCAGCATTATTCAGGATCAAGTCTATTGAACCCTTTGCTGTTACTTTACTTCAATTACTTTTGACTTCTTGGTTGCTTTCCTGTACATTCAGTAAGGCAGTGTGTGATAGTGTACAACTTTTCAGAGGATTAATATACTGCCACTTTTGGGGTAAATTACTAAACTTGCATATCGTCTGAAAATCAGTAACATGTATTGCTCCAGCTGAACTTCTGCTTGACCTCTGAAGGCAGTTTAGCTCCTAGCAGTATCTGAGATTTTCTTCCCAGAAGAAGTTAGGCAAGATGGTCACTGATAAAAACTGATGATCACAAATTTTGCAGGAGCCAGTGGAGTCTGACTCCCAAGAGCCTGAACTCAATAAATCCTGAAACATGTTGGCAGCCACCAGTCAGGTGTGAATCTGGAAGCTCTAGCTCACAGGTTCCACTGAGTGTAAAACTCAAGATGAGCATGTCCTCATCTCTCACAAGTGAGACATCTCTGGAGCTCAGGAACAAGAGCTGGAATCCCATTTTTGCCACAGAAAATGGCTTCTAGCTTCCACTGTGTTCTAGTTCAGCAGGAGCTGGGAGAAAAGCAAAATACTTCCAATCAGCCTGAGAGTGAATGACTCTCAGCTCCTACTGAGCTGAGAACCTTATAAACACATTTTTTTCCCCTACCATTCAGGTAACATTAGAATTCTGCAGTATGCTGATAGCTTATGCAAACTCGTGCTGAAATCAAAAGAAATCTTTTGAGCTGCTTCAAAAGTCCGTGTGTCAGGTCATTCACCTGGGCTAAAACAGATTGTGCTTTAAAACCCCTCTTGAAGATAATAATTTTTTTTTTTTCTTTCTGTTTCATCTAATGGTATCACAACGGTTACTAACCTCAAAAGCACCTTCAACTGCTGGGTAAAAATGTCATGCAAGGAAAGAGTTTTCTTTCTAATGTTCCATCTGATGTTCACAAAGAAATTCAATGTTGAAGGACTGTTTTCCATTCAATAGTTTAAATCAAGACTTAGGGGATCAGTTAGGCTAGTGTGAGATGAAAATAAGACAATAAACCATTCAGTACATAATAGGACAGAGAACTAATCTGGTGTCATATGAAATTATTTTGTTTCTGTTCTTTCTACCAGTCTGTATTTTAACTCTACCTTTTACTCTTTATCATATGATTTAATTGCTTTTCTGGAAATGGTTTCTGGGGTATTTTTTTTGTTTGTTTTAACTTCTGCTTTCATTAACTGGCTGTGAATGTTGGTTTTGGCTTGTTGCCTCTTTCCTGCCTTAGGGAGTATTTCTCGGTGGCTAACAGTAGGTGCTGAGTCCTGAAGTGTCAATTCAGAGCAATGGAGACAGGTGGGCCGTCAGCAGGAGTAGTAAAGTGATATGCCACTGTATATACAAAACTGTGACAGCCCATAGAAACAATCTACTTTTCCTTTCTAACTTCAGGCATGAAAGCTCTTAAACTCTAAAAACCAGATTCAGGTAGGAAAAAAAACCCACCATAGTTTACAAATTAATTTCATATTTTAAGAATTTTTCCTCTGTTGTTATACATAGGTATGTATGTAGGAACAGTTTAAAAGCAAGAGAACATGGTAAGTCTCAACACATGGATATTCAAATGGCTGCATTTGGAGAACAGCTTTTCCCCTAGTCTCCATTTCCCCCCACTTGGAGACAATTGTAAATGAAATAATGTCTCTCCTTGAGTAAACAAACAGAGATTTAACATATTTTAGATGATACCTTAGATAAGAACAAGCACATTAAAGTTATTAGTAGTACTATTACTAATATTTTGCTATTATTTCATTTTGTCAGTTTTGAAGTCTGGAATAACAATTGAGCTCTCTCTTCTTCCTTCTCTTTTCTCCTAATACTCACAAAACATACATACATTACTTATCACCAATGCTGAAGGAAAGAAAAAAGAAATACCTTCAGGCTGCTGGAGAAAAGAGATTTGTTTTCTTTTATCTTTAATAGCATGATTAAAGACATCTTTAATATTTCCAGTATCTTTAAGAATATAAAACTGACTGCACATTTTAAATCTTAGAACATGTCCATACTTGGGACTGTATGATTTTGGTGAATGAATGGAATTTCTTGGCTTTCAAAATGTTATTAAACTACCGTAATGCTGGTGAGAGGAGGAGGGGTCACTACAGGTTTTGTTACTAAGAGCAGGAAAAGATTGTTGTTTCACACTCAAAAACCCACTCCATTACTTAAAAGTATTCTGTTTCACTTGCTAAGACAAGAGAGTGACAGCTTTTGCTGTTCACTGAGATCCTCTCTTCTATGTTCAAAATGCACAATGGAAGAGAAAATTACTTGTACTTAACATTTTTATAGAGTTCCTAATGTCCTAGTCTTGGCTGGGGTATCTAAGAATTTACAAGCTACCCATAAATAAGGCAACAGCAAACAGCACTGTAGCACCATCTAAACAGGCAGTGCCATTCACAGATGAAAAAGAAGCAATAAGAGAACCTGAACCATGCACATGAAAGACCATGGGTGAGAAACTTGCATTTTATCAGCTTGTTGCTTTGAGTTTGTTATGGTCATTTCCATTTCTTAGAAACATTGGAAAGAACCACTACACTGTCTTTTTTCTCAGAAAGAAATGTAAAACTCTCTCTGAAAATGACTGTTCTGTCAAGTGAACTTAAGAGCAAGGGATGTATCAGTAGTTTTATTTCATAAACACAATATGAAAAACTTCATCAAAAAGAGTAGTAAAATGTGACACTAAAAATCCATTACCTTTGAATATTTATGGCAGCTTGCATCTGAAGATCTTTGTCAGTTATGATGCTGTCTTCCCAAGTAGTAAATAAGGAAGTTCTTCTTCCATATCTTGTCTACTTGAATCTATCACATGAAGTCAAAATTCACTGTTAGAATGCAACAACAATTCTAAAAATGGACCATTACATATCAAGGTAGTTTCATTACTTAGAAGGACTCAAAGCAAGAAAAGGATCATTTATAACAGTGACACCTCCCTTGTAAATTCAAAGTAATACATACAAAAATAAGTATTCAGCTATAGGATATTAGAATCCCTTCAATTCAGTGCAAATAGATCACTCAGGAGAGTCTGTACTTTATTAATTGAAGCCTGGATTCTGCTAACTATGTTTCTTTGATTTTTCCTTTTTTTTTTTTTTTTTTCGCTTGCATTTTTGCTGTTTTTAAGTATTATTCATTCCCCAACTTAAATATTTTAAGAAAGTCAAAATCTAATTATTATGCCTGGTGCCTGAAATGTTAGAACCTTGGGAAACTTACATACAAGACTTTAACTACTTCCTGCTCTGGTTGATGCTGAACTGAGCATTATTGCACATGAGTACTTAGTTCTGTGATATATTTCATCCATTTCTAGAAAACAACTGTAAATGCAAGAAGAGCTGTCATAAAATATTGCTGTGCTCTGTTAAACCACTACTCCATCCCATTGCAGAGGTGGCATTTCTTTGATGGGTTAAGTAATTCTGAAATACTGATTGAGTAGATGCAGTTCTTAAAGTGTTTTTCAAACACATTTAGAGAACTTTGTGAAGTAACACATATAAACTTATCTACTGCTATTAGTCTCAGAGAAAATGCTAAGTTATGCATAACTTCTGCAGTAGAATACATAGACTTTCAATTTTTAAGTTTCTTAGACAATTGCATTTGACAACTGCTGTATGAAGGCAGAGAAAATTTGCAGCAGTAATCAATTAATATCTGAAGTGTAGCAAAATATCTTATGTATTGAGTCTTGATCAGACAGCCTAAGCTCCTAATTTAACAACTATTTCATTACAGTTAGACATCTTAGTACAAACAATAAAACCAATCTGATTACCAGAAGACCATGCCATAACAAAGTCAAGGGAAATTTTGTCATGTAAGATTTACACAAGTATTAAACTGGTCTGTGTGTTACAAATTTGACTCTGCCTCTCATTTGCATATTCTTGTAGTTGAATGCATTGATTATTGTAACAAGTTTTCAAACTGTAAGCTATTTATAAACTGATTAGAATTGATTATTTGCATTTTCATTTTTTTCTTTTAGCTAAATATATGATCTGATTAAAAAGATGCAAAATAGATTTAATTGTTTGGATTCTGAAAACTTATAGCTGCCTTTGAAAAAATTATGTTATTGAAAACCATTTTTAAGCTCACATCACAGCTACTTTAAATAAACCTTATTGGGCTACATACAAAGTTTATGACAATTTACCTGTGCTGTTTTCTTCTGAAATAAACGTGTAAGAAATAGTCATAAACACATTTTTCGTTTGCATTTATTAGACCTGCTATATATTTCAAACCAGTTCCAAGGTAATTGCTTCTCCGCATTGCAAAAATGCTTAAGTTAGTGGGGCAGGATGGGAAGGAGGTTGCTACAAAAGGATTCAATTTATATGGTGACTAAAAGAAGATCAATGGTTAGTGACGCTGGTTACACATACCAATTTGTATAACATTTTGGAAGTAGATAAGGTAAGTAGATCAGGAAGTAGATAAGTAATAATGCTGTAAGGATTTAAAGAACAAAAGATAATGGGTGTGCACACATGGATAGATCACTTCTGTTAAAACTCAGCCTTGTCTTGGGTTCTAGAAAAAAATGGATGAATTTATTAGCTCTCTGTAAACAATTTATAAACATCAAAGCTAGAAATAAGAACAAACATTATTTTTATACTGTTACTATTGCAAATAAAACTTTCTTGTAACAGACCATTTTATATTCATAGAAATATAGCAATTAGATTACTATAACCAGCAACTATAATTTAATGTATGAATATTTAATAACATCACAGTGAATAGAGCTCCACTCTGCATACAAACCTATAAGTTTTTAATTGGGTGCAGTTCCTATTTCTGTTTTTCTTGTTATGGATAAATCTTTTGAGGAAGGTTTCAACACATGAAAATGCTTTTGACATTTATTTCAAGATGCATCCAAAATTATAATATGGGTTCTTTAAACATGGA
Organism: Strix uralensis; assembly: GCF_047716275.1. NCBI lineage: Eukaryota > Metazoa > Chordata > Aves > Strigiformes > Strigidae > Strix > Strix uralensis. The sequence continues at coordinate 101,317,749 of NC_133975.1, read as the reverse complement.
AATCTAACTAGTTCAAGACCACCAGATAGCAAATGAATGGTAAAAAGGTAAAAAGAGATTAAGTAACATAAATATGCCTCTATGTTATTTGAAAACTAAATAATACATATATAAATGTACCTGTTTTCCTTAAAATGTGATAGTGTTGTTCTTTATTGATTGTGAATAATTATTAAAACACTGAGAAGGTGTGTGAGGTGGAAATACATGAGAAGAGGAGACAGATTTGAAATCAATAGAGAATTAAGATGTGAGTGATTTAAACTGTATTACCTACTAAGCATACTGTAAACTAAGTTTATTAATAGGTCAGAAGCATATTTGTAAGCTAAGGGAAGTTATTGCTATAGCACAAATATACACGTATAAAGAATATATGCATTTAATAATACATGTATTTATACATATTTGTTTTATATAAACGTATTCTAACAAATATATATGTATACTTATCAGAACTGAAAGTGGAGCTGTAAAATGTACATCCATACATAAAAGTTCAGGCTTCCCTTATTTCTCCCACAACAAATAGAACAAGTGGCAAAAGTATGTGATTTTTTTTTCCCGAAAAAAGAGTTTTCTGAAAAACTCCCTTTAATGAATGCTCACCCAGATTTTTTGGTCTGTCAGTAATCTGCCTGGAAAGCTCTTTGTCCCTGCAGACAAAAGATATACATGTGCCAAAAGCCTCTGACATGGTAGTAAGGTGGGTTGGAAGCTGCTGCCTGCATAGTAATGATGAAAAGAATCAAGAAAGCTGCCATTGTTCCCTTCTGCAATGAAAATATATTTATTGACTTTGATTACAAATTTTCTGGAGGAAATTTTAGTTTTGTAAAATAGGCCAGTTTACATCTGAAAGATAGAAAATATCTGTCCTATTCTATTGTATAAATCTCTGGTAAGTAGGCATTTTTTGACTGTTTCAGAGAATTATTGACTCCTGGAACTATTGGTATAAAGGCAACAAAATTAAGCCTGAAATTAATATCAACTATTCAGAGAATCTTCCCAGGTTTTTTGGTCCTCACATTCCCAAATGCTGGTAGTTCTATAGTCAGTCATTTAAGCAGTCAAAGCAACTACTGTAAGAGGAAAACACTATTTTTTCCTTAACATATTATTATGAACCTATGCGAAGAGTAGCCTGAGAGTATGATCCTTCATCTTACATGGAAAACAGTGTGGAAAATCTTACATGTTTCCTAGTGGGAAATCTTTCCTTCTAAAAAGAAATTTCTATACTGGAAATTGTCTCTTGACTCAGTGTGATTTTTTCCTAAGTATCTTCTATGTTGTTTTATGTAGTTTGGGTTTTGCTGGGTTTTTTTAGGGAGAGAACTGAGCACTCCCAAGTAGAAAAACTAGTGTTATACTAACAGTCTAATGTCTCTTCTGAAATAATTTGGTTTGCTTGTGTGACTATACCATTCTGAGGCTGCAGGTGGCTAGCTGGAAAAGACACAATGCATCGTGTGTACTCTGCGTAGATTCAAGATACGTCTTGGGAGGTCTTTGTGTCTTGCCATGAAATCAGCCTGTAAAAAAGACTGAAGCATGAGATTCTAACCTAAGGTTCCCTGGAGGTCACATAATGGCATTTCTGAATGTTCATAGTTTGGCTGAGAATTAAGGGTTTCCATCAGAAAATGTTTTAGGCTTTCATTTCCTGCCAGAAACTTATATACTGCAGGACAGCAGGAAACAAATGGACAACATTTGTTTTATTTAAAAAATAAAAAGAATGAGATGGTCTATTTTTATGTCATTCAAGTATTACTGTCCCTTGAAGAAATCCTTTGCTACCTGCTTAATGAATCTTTCTGTGCACTTTATACCAAAACTATGGCAAAGCATTATATTTAGCAACTTAACACAAAAGAAAACAGAAGGGTGCTTGCAGGGTTTAACAGAAGAAGGATGAAACAGCTCTAGAGAGCTAAAACAGAGTAACTTTTACTGCTGCATTGCTGGAGCTCTGTAAGTAAAGGCCAATGCTTTGGAATGGAGTTTTTTTGGTACGCACTCCACAAACACACATTCCATTCCCAAAGAGCTTACAATGAAGCTAGAAAACAATTTGCCATGTACTTAACGAGAAGTACTTGCTGTCACACACAGTAGTCATTTCTGAAATTTTGACAATTGATAGTAAGATGTTGGTCACTGAAATGAAAAGAAATGGAAACAAACTAGGCTTCTTTTAAAAAACATGAAGTACTACTAAGTTATGCAACACTAAATATAGACATATGCTCTGTGTCAAATGCAAATCCCTGTTTCAGATAGTAAAGACACATCTAACTGCTGGAGAGGGTGTCCTGCAACTAGCACCCATAAGAAAACATGATGAGCTATAAATTTAACAAGAACTTTGGGATTTTTTTTTTTTTTCTGAATGCAGTGTGCTTAAGTAGGTGTTATAAAACAGTTCTTGACCTGTCAGAGAGATGTTGGAAACAATTTATGACCTGTCCTTGTTTAACAGTTACAGGAAAAAAGCGTCATCTTTGTTCAGAGTACCCTACATTCCCTGCAGGTTGACAATAACTTTACTGTTCTTTCTCACTCTGATTTTTTAATACACTAAGGAAAACATTTGGATTAAAAATATGACATGGTATTTCCAAGTTTTCTCAGTATTTTGATTTTTATATTATGTTATTATTTACTAAAAAGAAAGGAGAGATCCCATTATTTTACTGTCTTTCATAAGCCTTGATTTGCCTTTCATCTTAGATTAATTCAAATTTGATTTGTTGCATGTGGCTGGAGATAAACTTTCATCGAGACCCACTCTCTTGTCTGGGTACAAAAATTTTCTATCCCTGAAAATTTAATAGAATTATTGCTGTAGAAACAAGTCCTACAAGCTTCTGGGCACTACATTTCTCATTGGGAGAATCTATATTGTATTTTTAGTATGGGCCTATATTAACACTTGATTTGTGTAGACGTTACCACAAATTGCACTTAGAAAAACCTAAGCCTAGATATATCACAGAATCACAGAGTGGTTGCAGTTGGAAGGGACTTCTGAAGGTCATCTGGTCCAACTCCACCGCTCAAGCAAGGCCACCTAGACCCAGTTGTCCAGGCCTGTGTCCAGACAGGTTTTGAATATCTCCTCCCGAGGTGCAGTACTTTCCACTTCTCCTTTTTGAACTTCATGAGATTCCTTCCCACCTTATTCTCCTACAGGCAGCGCCTCAGAGTGCTGCTTTTTGCTCAAGAAAGCTGTAATCATGGCAGCTCTACAAACTGAACTCCTCTGACTATTCACAGGACATGAAAAGAACATGCACAAATTTACCCTACCCTGAAACATAACCACAAGGTGCCAGAGGCTTTTAAGGAGAAGGCAGAGGGCTCTATGGACCACATACTATGATATCTATTTTGATTCTGAGTACAAGGGAATGAAAAGCCCATCAAATCAATTATTCTTCAGGTTTGTCAAGTTTTATCTCCCTATATAACCACTGTAGAGAAAAAACTTAAATACTGCAATAAATATAATAATTATAACTCCTTCACATCTATGACTATCTCATGTATAGGAGATAGTATATGTATATGGTTTGACGGCATTTCAGTGTTCTCACCACAAGAATCCGATTATTGCTAATTTTTCATCTTCACTCAGTCCTGTTTACTGGAGAAAATGACAGATTCCTGCTGGATTATGATCTTATGACAGCTGGATTGTTTTTTTTCTTGTTGTGCTTGGGTTTTGGTTTGTGGTTTGTGTGGGGTTTTTTTAATATGTAGGAGTTTATTAGAAGTCTCTAACCCATTTCACATACAAATCCCCTCATGGCAACTGTATACTTGACATACAAGAAAATCTCAAAATAATGTTTCTGAAAATTTTCTGAAGCTATTTGTTTCCTTGTAAATGAAAATTCATTTCAGTTTTTTTTTTTTTTTATGTATTTAATTTCTTAATTAAGCTATCTTTTAGCGCCCACTAAGAAGTCATATCTGAAACTTAGTATAATGCTGGAGACAAACTCCTTGTGGCCCTTTCTTAGTTTTGGAAATAGACTTTAATGAGAATTTTATAAAGTAAATTTTACATATAGACTATAAAATTTGGTCCAAGGGTCTTAAAATTCCTTTCCTGTGCTGAAAATTTCCTGCTATGAGGGTGGAATCTATTGAGTAAAAATAGTCTTCCTCACAAAAAAAAACAGCACTTAGAAGCTTCAGGGAAATACATTAAATACCACTCCTAGAAATTTAAAAATACACATATACACACATGCCCAAAAGCATAAAGTTACAGAAAACTTTGTTAACAGGTAAAAAATATAACATAGAAAATACCAAAATTAGTATCAGCTGTGCAGCCTCAAGTAGACTTCTTTGAGTGAATGGATGATGATGATGATGTCATCTTTAATTACATAACTACGTGTAATTTTGCTCTGATTTTTCCCCATTTTTAAAAATAGTTGTAAGACTGTTATTTTTTTCTTTTATCTGACTCTCAAACCAGCTGAATTGCTGTTGTTGGAGAAGACCCTCAAGAACTCAGCCTGAGACAGAATCAGATGTTATTCCAAAGAGTAAACATTTGGTAAAGTTACAAACCATTGAAACTATGAGAAATATTGGACATCTTTTGGTAATAATATAGGATTGGATTTTGATATCTGGTCCTGTGGGGTGTTGTTCTGACCTTAGCCTGTTCTCCTTCCTGGTACAGTCAGGTAGGGAGCAGAGGTAAGAGTATGTACCCTTGTTTTGGCCCACTCACTGTGTTAAGAAACACAGCTGGTGCAGAATGGTGGTGTAATTTGCTGTGGATATGGGTGAAAAGAGACTCATGGGAGGGACTTCTACTCATGGACTACTGTGGCTTATGTGTTACCACTTTTTCTGAGCTGTGCCTAAAAGTGCAAATAGGTACACTGAGTGTAGCATCTCTGAAGAAAATGCTTGCCAAGGTTTGAAGTGATGGACAGTTTTATTGAATATATCAGAACCATCTTGAGTTTCTAGCTACAAAAAATTTGAATTCAACTCTTGTGGGGATGGAACAGTGTATTTTAAAATTTAATTTGCACAACCTAGAAATATGTAGGGCCTATATAATACTGTGTCTGATCTGAGAAAATCTGTTCCTTTTGTGACAGAAGCATACTGCTGCACTCAATCATACTTGAACCTGAAGATCTAGGACAGGCTTAACAGAAAAAAGCAAAAGAGAAACATGACACAAGGTCAATTTTGACAGCTTAAAACCATGGAATCTGAAAAACCAATAAGATCATATGATTTCTCAGAACATACAATGGATTATAGGAGAATACAGCCTGCAGGCACTCTGTTTGGATATATGCCCAAGACAGACAACGGCATATGCTCAAGCGCAGGGACATCAGGGTAATGGAATATAAAATAGCTGTGTGCTTATCATGAGATGTGGGAAAGCAGCCAGGGGCCTGTAATCCCTAGAGATATTTCTAGGCGCTGGTGTTTGATACTAGGTGTTTGGTACTAGGTGATACTGGTGTTTGGTACTAGGTGTCTGTATGTCATTTTCATATGGAATGGAATACACAATACTAGCAACCAGAGAAGTGTCAGATCACCTTCGAGAACCAAGCACTCCTGTCACCAGTAAACAATGAGAAATGTTAAGGACTAATAAATCTTCATGATGGATCAGCACAAAATGACTTAGAACTGGTGATCATGTAATTGTGATTCATTCGAGGAAATGCTCAGTGCCTAATGACCCTCAAATATCTACATCCACCAGTGCATTGCAGTTGATGATGTTGTCTAATCGTGTAGGATGGAAAAAATAATTTTTTTAACACATGCTGAGAGATCTGCCTTTTACTTTGTACTTTAATTTCTTCTTCTGGGTGTAATTCTTTTCTCAGCCCAAACATGAGAATGTCCATAAGAGAGAAATATTAATGGATTTTCTTTTCATTTTTAGACTCTTAAGGAACAGTGTTTTAGCCAAACAGCATATCTGAGGTCTCTTCTTCTTGCACTCAAACATATAAAACCTAGGGTTGATGAAGCAATACATTTGTATGCTCAAAAGGACAGATTTATCAAAGGAGTCAGACAACACCTACAGCAAAATCCAGAGCTAAAGTTCTACATCTGGTACAAAGTTAAGGCTATGTGTCTGAGAGACAGTTTCTCAATAATCAGTAACCAGAAAAGAGAATAATCTTCAGGACTCAACAAAAAATTCTCATGTAAGGACGGTTTCTTAGCTCTGACTAAAACTAAACATCTGCACTATGGGAAAATGCCTCCTTTTGTTTGAGAGTTGGAAAGAACAATTAGTTGCCTGTCTATGCTTCACTGCACTACTCCTTGAATGTCTCACAGATTTTGTAGTTCAGAGGAGGAAGCAGCCAGGCATGGATTTGAAGACTTCAGCCATTCAGATGGGATGTAGGCTTGGTCTTGACTCTAGGATTCTGAATCAAGTTTACAATACACTGTCAATATACCTGTGGTCCATGAGCCACCGATTGTGCAAAGTGCCTAAAATCTCCCTAGTAGGGGATGAAACCTTCTGTGGGGATGACAGCCTACATGTATGCTTTGAGTAATCCAAATACAATTGCTCAGTAGTGTGATACAAATTCACATTTCCCACCTCACCTAAAAAGATCTTTAGCTACAGGAACTGCTAAGAAGCTCTGCAGGATGTACTCTTAACCCAAACTGTTAAAGTGCTCTACTTGTGTGGCATAATTAAAAAGGCTTGTGAGACTGTCTCTCAAGCCAAACAAAAGCTTAGAGTGCTTATGTGGAATTCTCTTCCCAGTACAGAAGTACAGGTCTCTGAGCTAGAAGGGTGAAAATATACATAAAGTTCTTCCCTTGCTCTGTATATTTTCCTTGAATATTTCATATAAAAGACTGTGCTATACTTAACTGAAAATAACTAATCTTTTTTATTACTATTGTTGATGAATATATTGTTTCTTATGTGCATTCAATGAGTTCAGCAATAGAACAAGCTGAAGAAAATTCAGACTAATTTTGAGGTGACTGTTATGAAATTCAAGATGACAGAAGTAAATGGTAATGTAAAAGTTATCAGTTATATCAATTATCAGGGCAAAAGGAATACACCAACAAAAGAGAAGTTTTTCTTCCCCTGCCACACTGGACCCCTTTCCTACTGCCTAGCAACGGATAAGATGCCGCTTATTTTCAGGCAGGAAACAGAAACAGCAAGAAAGCTGCACACAAAGCTGCTATCACTGCAAGTGTCCTGTACAGCTCATTGGTGCAAGGAGACTTGGCCTATAATGAAGTCATTTGCATTCCCATGCAGGCTTGGTTGTGTGGACATCAGTCCAGACTCTGGGAGCTGTTGTTTCAGTGAGTCAAAAGAAATTTGCACATGAAAGCCACATCCGCATTACTTAACTCTGCAGCTCACTCAGGATTGCCTTCCTTTTAGACCAAAGCAAATCTAAACCTATGATTAAATCTTCAGAGGATTTATTTTATTTCTTGTGGGTATCTGCTAGACTTGACAAGTGGTGAACATACTCTGTGCAAATATAATTTGAGGTGTTACTTACCCACTCTCCATTTCTGAATCTTGCCTTCCTTAGTATAGAGATACATAATGGCAGAATTTTCTCAAACTTCTCCAGCCAGATTTTCTGTCAGTTGGCAACGTGAAGGCATTCATCTTTTCAAGATCTCCATGCTTTTCCAATTTAATTGCAAACTTTATTCTCATGTGCAACCACAATTGAAAGGAACAGGCTTGCCTGGTGTTAAATATTGATTGCATTAGATTGAAAAAGACTGCAAATTTTGTCACTGTCAGATTGGTAATCCAAAATAAAAAGTTATACTAGAAGTTAACAGTGAACCATAACATACCTAAGGCTAATTATCCACGTGGTTAATTCTTTTGCCATCAACACACATGTGCAAAGTACCGTTTATGGCTTCTCAGCTACAAAATCACATTAGTGATTCTCCACAGATCCTGACACTGATACAATAGTTTGCACTTCATGTGGAGGTCAGCTGTTGACCTCCTTGGTTCTTGCAACCATTGTATTTCTAAGGTAAATGTATTCTCTCTCTCTCACACATAAATAAATAAATAAATAGATAGATAGATGGATAAGAAAACCTCTCAGTGTTTGTAATGTCTGGGGAATGCATCATATTACTGAATTTAGTCACAGAGTCAGCCCCAGCACTGACAGTGGAAATCCCTCTATAGTATCCTGTTAATGCACTTCAGTCCTGACCCGAAAGAACCTTTATGGCTGACAGGATAGTTTAATTTTCATGCCCATTCAATCTTTGGCCTCTGTACTAAGACTGCCAACAGGGGTGCAAATTAACACCAATTATTCTGATGTTTTATGTACTGGGCTGAGAGCACCAACTCATTTTACACAGGCCATCACCCAGCTGTCAGGTGTTAATGACTTTTGGTTACTTCTGACCTGCTTCAGATTCATCTGAGTAGCTCAGAATTGAAAGGGTATCTATTTCATTAATAGGAAACTGACCTGTACAACCCTCTTATCAATCCCTTTCACAAATTCAAGTGTGAATGTTTATTTTCCCATTAAATAATAACAAAGGGTCAAAGCCCAGCCTGTTGCAAACTCAGTGGATTTATGTCGGTATAGAATTTAGCCTATTCATGTCAGTTCCATTTGTCAGTTCCATTGGGCATGGACAGTAACCAATGTCCCTCAAAGCTGATCAGATAAAGGAATAGATATGTATATGTATTCATAAATATTTTATTCTGAACATTTGTCATTTAAAAACCACAAGTAGTGTAACAGCTGAATTGTGCCACTAACAGCTGAATTACGCCACTATCTCTGAGAATGGAAGAATAATAAAGATGTTTGTTAGCAAATAATTTATTTACTTTACATTCACTACAGAAATTATTTGTTTACTATATTATTTGTTAACACTATTCAAGCAGCCCTATGTTGTATACATATGCCTTCCCTATAGCTTAGAGCATGAGTGGCTTCCAGATACTCTTTTCTTATAACTACTATTAGCAAGGATGACCTGTTTCCAGAATAGACTCTGAAGAAGCTGATAGATGCACAGTTTTGCTGGCCATCATTTCTGAGATTTTTTTCCTTCAATTACATGACTCAGACTTAGTTTTGCAGTCTGAAAACATATTTATCTGGTAAGGTTAAAATACCTGTTAGTATTATTTATATACCATAGTGTCATATTATGGGAATGGTCAGTGACAGTACAGAATGTACAGCACTGCATGGCATTCGGCCATATAAGAGTCAAAGCAAAAAGAGAAGATAAATGAGGTTCCTAAAGCCACTGTATATTCACTTGGGACTTACTTATCTTCAAAATATTCTATTATTTTAGGATTTTAGGAAGGTAAGTAATGTATGCAGTGATAATGATGACTTAGGACCTAGCTGAAGATAGTTGAGAGAAAATGGCCAGTCTCAGTGACTGGATGCACTGAGCTTCTTTATTCCAGAGAGGTCCAGAGAGAGACATGATAACGGTCTTTAAGTATGAAAAGGATCTTAATTTGTTTGTCATATCTATGGTTGAGAAGATGAGAAGTAGGAGCTTAAATTGAAGAGAAGGTAAGGTTAGACTTCAGAAACCCCTCTCAGGAGACATTTTTAAAAACACATTAGAAATACAGTATCAGTAAAGTAAGGAAACACCCTAGCTGATCTGAATATAGATAGAGTTACCTGTCTTAGAGTATGAGATTTAAATAGATAATCTATTGAGTTGCCTAAATGCCATTATTTTGTCAGCTGACTACAATAAATAAAGTAAGATCACATTTCTTACAATATTACCTGTCTACAGAGAATAGTTTACATCAGATTAAGTAACACAGCTCTTTAAGCCCATGCTCTAACTTAAATTTAGTCCTTAGGGAAGAACAAACAGAATTTGTCTCTAAATTTGAGATGGTGCCTGTAGCTTTCAGGAACTTAGTGAGTTGTCTGTGTGTCAGTCTGGCATGAGTTGTGACTACTGCCTCTTTCAAAACTCCCCAGAAAATCACAGTAGTTAGTATCTTAGGGGCTTATGTTGCTACATAGATCTGGGCTGAAGGAACGCCAATTCGAATGAAAATGTTTTAAACATTTTGACACTACATCTTACATACATCTTTGGGGAGAAAGTTTTAGAGTGATGTTGTTGTTCACTAACATTGATATACCATATAGTAAATTTGCACTAATGCAGTATCTGCAGTATCTACAGGACCTTATCGAAAGCAATGAAATGCTTAAATGTTTTAACTGTCTCCTGGCTTAATTTAGGTTTTATAAAATCAGGTATGGTAGGCAAAATAATTGCCATTGGATTATTGAAATCTTATTTATTGAAGATTAACTATTCAATAGATGATAATTAAGGGTTTTGTGAAACAGTTTTTATGTATACAAAACCGGCCTGCTCTTCATCAAAACACTTATGGCTGCACAAGAAGAGAGCATACAATTTTGCAGTGTATGGAAATCAAGAAAGGAAATCTGAAATAAAAAATAACCATTATGTTTCAGACATTAAACTGTGCTCTGTTCTCTTCACTCCTTACTTTTTTGTTCTACAGCTTTTTAAGATTTTGAGGAAAGTAGTATAAGAAAACATAATGGATATCTTTAGTGGTGCTGCCTGGTGAGGTACTAGAATATATTTGTAGCATTTATGGTATCACTGGTAGCACTCTTGTCAACAACTCAACAGCTATGACACAAGCTTCCTGGCTTGCTTTCCAGTTATAGAATGAGATGATAGAAGCCTTCTTTATTGTCTCCAGCATTGCAGACTCTTCAAAGTACAAGGTGTAGTTATGGGGCAGCCTTAAGCGGGTACAATGCAAAGATATATTGCATTAACATTGTGACACAGTGTAGTTGTTTACAAAAATGTAATTGATATTCAGCCCAATACTCTTCACTGTCTTCTTCATAACCACAAGCACCTTTCCATATGTGGGTGTAGTCATTTTTAATGCTGCTGTTCCTCACAAGTATAATAATGCACCTCACAGCAAAAAGTAACTCGGTGTTCCTTGAAATACTTCTGAAGAAAATGGGAACACTAGTAATCATTAAATTTACCATGAAAAATCTCCAGCATGTAAAAGGGCTGCTTAATTTATTTATAAATATAGCACTATGGGTGTTGAATTTTCACATGGGGGGGCATATACATATTGCAAACTTTTTAACATAAGAGGTCAAGTTTATAATTAGTAATAGTTTGTTTATATTGCAGGAGATCTGAGGGTTTCCAAGTCAAAGAGTTAAAGTGTCTTCTTTTAGCTACTGTGTGGGGTTAAAATACGAGAAAGCTGTTGCCCAAAGAGGATAGGAAAACAAAATACACAAAACAGTAAACATTAAGCAAGTTATCCAGTAAAATAGCAGAAAGTGGCCGTAAAAATTTAATTCCAGTTTTTTTTATTTCTTCCATTTAGCTACAACTATAGTTTGTCCCTTAATAAATTTACTCCTCTCTATCCTGAATCCATGCCAAGCCAGAAATCTGCTTTTATGATTTTTTTTAGTACCTTTAATAATACATGCTTTTGCATGCTTTTTACAGCCAGATATAAATATCATCTGGATTTTTCCATTTAGAAAATTTGTTCTGAATCCTTAAGCATCCTGATTATTTTCTAGGCTTAGAGAGTCTCATCTGTATCTCTAAAGTCCAAAACAAAGATGGAAATGTTCCTTCATTTGTTTTTTAGTTTTCAGCAATAAATCATGAGACAATCTGCTACATCTTTCCTTCCAATGTTTTTTTTTGTGAAAAAAATAATAGTTTAGATCAAAGTTAACAAGCAAATTTCATGTAGCTGTATGATTATGAAGTTTTGTCGAAGCTTTACAAGATGAATCATTGTCTAAACCCTTTCTTCAGCGACTAGGAAAAACTTCCTCTAGATGGATAAAGTATGGCAGACAGCTGAGAGCTGGAGTTGAAGCATATATATTGGAGGGTAACAGGATGCTCTACCAGAATGGGGACTCTTCAGTACTTTTTAGTAATATAAGCAAAGCAATCACACAGTAGACCATCACCTTTTCACGAGGTTAAAAGACATTGGAAGTGACAGTGTTAGGGATAGTCAATAAAACAGTGAGAATTACCACAATTTACCAGAAAATGATGAGTATTTTTTTCTTCTTTAAGCTTTTTGTAATAAATACATGTAATGTACAAGAACCCACTGTATAGCAACAATTAGAAAATATTTACCCATCATAGCAACAACTAGGAAACTGTTGTAAGAGGGTTATCTGAATAATTTAAAAGGAATGTGTAAGGGTTAGTAACATCCAGTAGATTTAATAACCTATCCAGAATTTGTCTATATAAATCTCATATTTGTCACTGAGATTTAACTCCATCCAGTGACCATGAAGAAATTACTTTCCCATTTGCTCTTAGGCAAGAGACTGTCTGATATGGATATAATGATACTGATGCAGTGCTCTATTTGTTGTATTGGGTCTGGCTGAGATGGAGTTAATTTTCCCCATAGCAGCCCTCATAGTGCTGTGCTGTGTATTGGTAGCTGTAAAGGTGTTGACAACAGACCAGTGTTTTGGCTACCACTGAGCAGCAGGCTGGAGGTGGGCGAGATCCTGGGAGAAGACATAGCCAGGACAGCTGACCCAAAGGGTTATTCCATACCATATGACGTCTGCTTAGCAATAAAAGCTAAGACAAAGACGAAGAAGGAGGGGGGGGGGGGGGGTGGGGTGGGGTGGGGTGGAGGGTGGGCATTCGTTATTATGACGTTTTTGTTTTGGAGCAACTGCTACATATATTGAAGCCCTACTTCCCAGGAAGTGGCTGGACATCACCTGCTGATGGGAAGTAGAGAATAAATCTTTGGTTTTCCTTTGCTTTTGTTCTCAGCCTTTGATATTGCTTTATTAAACTGACTTTATCTTGACCCACAAGCATTTTTTTTTTTTTTGTGTGTGTCTCATTTTCTCCCCCCTGTCATACTGAGGAGGGGAGTGACAGAACATTATCAATCCACCACAGTTATTAAGCCAGAAAAAGTATAATATTTATATTACTTTGCATATTGGAGAAAATTAATTAAGGTATGTTCTGTACTTCAGCTTCCTAGAACTTTAACTATACTGAAGTCAAGAAATTTATCTTGTCAAAAAAAAAATCACAATCTTTTTTCTGTTTCTGATTTCTTTTTAAACAATGACAATAAAATGTCATGGTTATGCATGTCATCTGAGCTCTAGGTAGATTATTCAAGTTCTATTTCATTCCAGAAACCTTGTGTCTAAGATGTCAAGATGGAAACTTGCTGCAGAGAGGACTTTGACACTGCAGAGACAGAAATCTGGTTTATTGCTTTTCAGTAAGAGAGAATCTTCTGTAACTTTGTTTGTTTTGTTTTAATCTATTACTTACTCACACTTTAGGAACACCTGAAAAAATGGCAGGGGAAATTAAAATTGACAGGGTAGTGCCTGGCTCAGATACTAGGAGCATTATGCCTGTTTTAATGTCCTTAATTTAAAAATTCAAAGGGAAAAATGTGAAAAGATGTTTTCCTTCTACACAGCTGTGAAGTGTTTGAATGAGTGTATGAATATGCTGTAGCACAGTGTCCAAAAACTGAGTAATGGCACCACCTGGACACTCAAGGCTGACTCATGTGTATGGCATTTCTTGCTTCTATTGGAAAGAACTCGTCTCTCGTAAGTACACAAAGTACTGTTTCCAGCTCAGGAAGGGAAGGACATTGCTTTGACCTATTATCCAGCTGCCCAGAGAGTAGTTCACACACAGGTCTGAGACTGTTCTCCGGACCAAAAGGAAGCTTTGGATGAATTGCTCATTCATCATTCCAACATCATTAAATCAATCTCTTCCTCTGTGTTGTTGCTTTGTTACTCCTCAGTACTAGCAAAGAAGCCAAGTTTAGCTAAGGCGAAGACAAACAAGATAACTTTGTACTCCAACCTGTTGTTCAGTTAGCTTTCAATACCGATCTGTCTTATGGTAAGATCCTGAGTGGAGGAAAGATGAATAGAGTACGTGTTATATTTTAAGGCTTGTGTGTCTCTCTCAGACTGAAAGGGATCTGTACTATCTTTTTCCCTTCTGCTCTGTATTTATCTAGTACCTTTTTTCTCATGCACAAGAACTCAGGACATAATCAATCCACATACTTAAAAAAGTACATAGAAAGAAGAGATGGTAAAAAAAACCCCACAGAAAAACAAGAGTGCTCTTCTATATTTTATGCAGAAAAGTGATCAACAGGACCTCTGTATGTACAACATACAGACTTCTACATGACCTCTATATGTACAACGGGACCTCTATATGACTCAACATTCACACCAAAGAGATGACTCAATCTTGTAATTTTTTTCCCAAATGTAAGCAAGACTCAATTCATGAAGAAGAGGGTTTGGGAGCTGAGCTGAAGATCTCATGAGTCGTGTGATAAAAGTGGACTAAGATATTGTGTTATAGTTTCAAACATTTGGACATTTAAATGGAATATATATTAACTTAAAAATGAAATTGAATGCTTTTTTTTTTTTCTTTATAAAAAGTAGCGTTTGCTGGTCTGTCTGTTTCATAAACATCTCAAACAGTCCAATTGTTTATGTGGATTTTGTTTTCCACTCCTTGCTAATGTCAAGGCTCACAATGTCAAACAGGAAAAGAAAAAATTATAACTTTTTCAAGATATGAAAATTTTCTTCAAGTACTGAACAAAAGGTTAAATCAGATTTTTTTTAAATTATTACTTACTTTCTTCTCTATTTTCTTTAAAGTATTGTTCACCTCAACCTCTGTGTCAATATGCAATATAACATATATTTCCTTTCTGCAAACTGACCTAATTTAATTTTTTATTTTGACAGAATAAAAAATACAGATGCACATTAACTCACTTTAATCATCACTTAGATTAGTGCTGGAGATTGGAGACTTCATCTGTAGCAGTACAGCAGGTCTGAGCTTATTTCCACTGAAACAAACAAAATAACGGTCTGTGACTTTAATCATGCAAATCTAGATGCTGTCAAAATTGTTCTGTATCTTGACAAAATAAAAAATCCCCATAGAAAACTTTCTTCATATGTATAATATTAAAGTTCTAGAATATCTTGTCTGTCTTCAAAACGAGTCTTCTGAGTTATTTTCTGACCCATCCTAACAACAAAAATGTTGGGTTTTTTATAGTATTTGCCCTAAACATTTTTTTGTTGTTTGTGTTCTTTCTATTTAATAATATAAATCAAACTATCTTCACTCTTATAAAGATCTTAGACACTTATAAACTAGGAAAGAAACAGATATTTTCCCTGATATAGACAAATGTTTTCAACAGATATTGTAACAGAAGAAGGTTATTCCCTTTATTGACATTTGTCTAACTGTGACTCATGTGAATAGGTTTCTAATGGTTCCGAGATTAGATTGGGAAGAAATTTTTCTGAATGTCTAATTAGCCAGAATAGATATTTGCACATTGGATCCTAGGCAACCTACTAGAATCGTCTTAATTTTTCCCCGTAGAAACAATTTTATGTCAGTGAAAGCTCTTTAAACATTCATGGCATTTTCACCTTTGTGGTTCTACCATTCTGGGACACAATGGTTGTACTTGAAGATATGAATACTAGCTGCTGGTTGCAAAGCAAAGAAAGCTGAGTGAAATAACTCTAATCTAATGTCTTAAATTAGAAGAGCCAGTGGTCGCTTATTACCTTAAAATCTATGAAGCTAACAAAACTCTGAGCTTGCCAATCTCCTTTTCTTAATCTTTTTTTTTTTTTTTCTTTAAAAACCATTAATTCATTTTTCCAACTTCTCCTGCTCAATTTTCATGGTCTATATTTTCTTTGTATCATCCCATCCCACTTCCATACATCCACAATTTCTTGTCAAAATGTTCCCCAAGCTTTTGTTCTCTTTCCCTATGAATATATGACCTTAGCATGTCCTTCTATTTCTTTTTGTTTCTAATAATTCCATACAATCCTTTTGTAGCTGATTCACCTATTTTACAACCCCCAAAATAATCTAATTTTTCTTGTATACTTGCATTAATCTTCTCATATCTGCAACTCCAAAACTGTTTTCAGTTACTTTTCCAAATTGGTACTTCAATATTATTGTTATTTGTCTTCCCAAATTATCTTGTGTTTCCTCCTTCGTGCTAGTCAATATAGATTCAGCCATAATAAATTCAAAAATTAATCCTTTAGCCTTTAATGTTTAAACATTTTATGGTAGCCTTAAATTCTTTGTCTCTTCATAGTATTTTGTTTCCTTACCTTCTTTCAAAGTCCCAAGACTTACAAAATCTGTTTCAAACTGTTATCCTCCTCTTTCTTCTCAGGTCCTTTTCTGTCATCCAGATCATCATCTAGTTAAAATTGTCTTTGGAGATTTGTGCATAAGCCATTACTTCATCCATTTTCTGCCAGTTAATCCTCAAATCCCATCTTCCTTCACATCCATTCCATTCAGGTTATTACATCTGTCACCTGCACAACTCTGTCTCCAGCAGGTTTCCTACAAGCCATCCTTTAAGAAATTCCCTAACCTAGTTTTTCTAAGTCCTTGCCTCTTCCAGGTGTATGCAGGGAGAAAGAAGTCCATTAGTTGTAATTGTATGGCAGGAACAAGAGTCAGGTTTAGACAATGAAAGTATTCTTATTATTCTTGTTCCTTCCCTTCCTGGGTACTGGCAGACAGGGACTGTTACTACACACAGTGTTAAGCAGGACAGAAGGGAAGCCATAGCTCAAAATAATATCTTCAGAGGCTCATTAGGAGGATGCAAGATCTCTCCTCCAGCAAATTTAAGAGTTCAGCCAGACTTTGGGATTATGGAACTTCCATCTCTCATAGTGGAATAAGATATTTAGTTCATGGGAGACTGTATCTTGCAGTTGTAAGAGGCAGAAGCTCTAAAGAGTGGATTGCTTCACTAAGTGTTTTTTGTCATGATCTTGCAGTCACTCCTAATTAAGACTTTCTCCCAGATGGCAGGTACATCCGGTTTAAAAAACAAAAAAGACAAAGAACCCCCAAACCCAAAGAATGGTATATTACTCTTTTATCCATTTCAAGCATTAAAGCTGAGCTTCTGGATTTCTCTGTGTGTATGTCTTTTTTAATTTTTTTAGCTGTTCATGAGGAAACAAATTTCTTCATCTTTATTTCTGCGTATAATTTAGCTGAGATTACTAACCCAGACTGATCTCATCTGAGAAATAAAGCTTTTGGATATTGCTGCAAGGTCCACATAATAATGAACAGATATTTAAGCAAGAAGTACAGACTATGCTATTTTGACTGTGTTGCCTCTGGTTACAGTAATTACAGTCAACTGAAGTATGTCAGTTTATGCCCAACATGCATTATCAGTGAGATGGTAGCATTTTGTAAAATGGGAAAGGCTCTCAGTAAAAGGAAAGGCCTCTCAAAGCTTTCAGCTGACAGTAGTGCACCACCACAGCAGTTCAGTGTGTGTCAAGTTGATCACTTTCCTGACAGCCAGGCTATATGTCAAAAATACCACAGTCCTCATCTACTAGTAGAAGTTCTTTCCTTCCATTTTATTCTGTGACACTTGCAGTCTTAACCCTGTTAAAATGGAGGTTAATTCTTTGCAGTCATAAGCTGTAGAAACACGCTACAATTATTTATTAATCGGGGAAATAGCCCATGTTTTAACTACTGTAGGTGAAAAAATATGTGCATGGATGAGTTTAACCCATTCACTGGTTACCAGACCCACAAGTTTGCAGAGAGAATCGGATATCCACCTGATGCCCCAGCTACTGGAGTTCACATGTGAATCTTTGGGTTAGCTGACAGATGTGTAAAAACTCACGTAGGCAGACAGATGACTCCTTGCTAAAATTGCTCCACAGCAGAGGAAGCTTGTGTGAATTGTTAATTCCAGTACATAGACTCTGCTGTGCTTATGAGTGATTTGTTTCAGACAGGGTTATAGACAGGCAGGCATGCTGGACATGAATCTCTCCCAGTCCACCTATTCTGGCACAGTGTTTTAGCAGGGTAATGTTGGCCTCTTAGACAAGTATGTTAATCTACTTGTGTTATAATAAATGTACGTATTTGAGCACACTGAGGAATTTTCCTTTTTCTACAGGCAGAGTTAGATTGGTACACTTTTGGAAATGTTTCCCTCCCCTCATTAACTGTGATGGTGTGGAAGTGATCTATCTCATATTTGTTGTCAGAAGCGTCCAAGTTGTGAGTGAACGCCCGTGCTCAGCTTTTTCTTCTGTAAAAGTAATGAAAAAACCTCTCAGCTCAGGTTACTTGTCATAATGCCTAGTGCCTCAAAGCAATTCAGGAACAACAGTTTAGACCACTGAAGACTGCCACTGCCAGTTCTGTTAAACATGCCCTGCTGCAAGCAGCTGACACTAAACATCATTATACCCTGTCTGGCAGTTTAAGTAGAATATGCAGCATAAAGTCACATTATGAAGACAAATTCTTTCATATAAAGGAAACCTTAATCATGAGAATAGAATCCAGCCTGTGAATGTGTTAATTTTTTCATACAAGTACTGTAAGGCAATTGCCAAATAAATTTTTACAGTCAGTAATATAAACAATGATATGTATTTCAAAATGAAGAAATGTGAAAGCAATAGTGGTAAGAAGCAACATGTTCTAAATGGAAGATCCAGAAACTTAGATTTATGCAGGGTTCTACGACTGACATACCCTATGACTTTATACAAAGCATTTCACTCAAGTATCTAAATCTAAAGTATGGTTAATGGTATTTTCCCTTCTCCTATAAATTGAAAGAAAATATGATAATGAAGTGTTATTACATGTGTGTGTTTTTTTAAGGTATATATAGTAATAACTATATAAGTTCTACTCAGCTTTGATATCTTTGATATGACAGTGAAAAACTGAAGGAAAATGTTTTGAAATAAAGGGTTAGGATGAAATGCAATTCCAGGCAGAGCAAGCAAGGAAGTAAGCTTGTATCTAAGTCTAAATTAAGCCTAATATAGACGCTTCTAGTTTTGATATACAGGTTCTATTAAGGAGAAGTTATGATAAATAAAGGTAACACATATTTGTTACAGAACCTTTTTCATATTTTGAATAACATAGACTATAGTGCAATGAGCGAAAGTACACAATTATTTTTACTCTCATGTTTCATTATTCCACAAATATCGACATATGCAGGCACACATTCACACACACAAATCTAGGCTTTCAAATAATTTCTGATAGCCTTAAGAAAGGCTCCTCTTCAGTCTACTTTTTTGAAAGAACATTGATTAATATTGCCAGTGGAAAATCAAACAGACTTAGCTGCTTGCAAAGAAAACACCATAACCAATATCTTTGTCAAGTTCTCTCTGCTGCTGCTTCAGCTGTCAGAGTCAGTGGTGCACTGCAGCATTGAAGGTAATTTCCATTTAGTGGTAAAAGCTGTTTTCCTCAATTTTTTGGCTTCTTTGTCTTTTGCCTTCTTTGTCTTTCTGCTTGCCCCCTATCCATCTAATACCACTCAGATGTCTTTGACACACTTACATTTACCACACCCCAGTGATTCCTATCCACCTACATGACATGCCTACAGCACAAATGCTGATGATGCATTATATGTCCAGCACTTTTTGTCGCAGTGACATTCCTCAACAAAGTACTGCCTAGGGGCAGCTGCTGGTTCACAGCCACTCTCTTATGCAGCAATTATTCAGTTCGATTACATGTTGATGATAAGCTATTAAAAAGCACTCACGCAAGACTCTTTATTTACCAACACATTCTTTTTTTCCTTCTGCCATCTACAAATCTAATAATTGGCGACCAAAAAGGAAAAAGCATCTGACAAGTTCTTAAAATTCTTGAATTAATTAATGAATGTAAATATATCTGTATTAGCCGTAGTGTTTCTGAAACAAAAGCTCAGAAATAGACAAAGTGGGAAAGAAATAAAACAATTGTATTAAAAAAAAGTCACATTCTCTAAATAACATGTCCCTTGTCTTTTTAAATTAATTTAGAAATAGCAGAATGATAAAATGCATGCATAATTCTTGAGGGGTTAGGTCTAATATTGATGAATTAGCCAGATACCAAAGCATCTGAAAAGAATTCTGGTGGACAAGATAAAGCTCAAAATCAAAAAAAAAGTACCCCAGTTATTTAGCTAGTACCACTCAGTATGTGCTAGAGTTGGGAAGAACCTTAAATAGCCCCTCTGTGTTGTATAGAGGCAGCATTCAGAACTAGCTCTCTTGATTTATTGCTGTGTGAACTAGAATAAATGTCAAATTTCAATTTCTTAGAGACTTGTGTGTCTTTAAAATGGAAGTAGAAAAAAGAGGAAGGAAAATGGTGCAAAACTATAAAATTATCTGATACTTAAAGCTTATTAAATATTAGAGATATAACAGAAATGGAGGACCATAACATAGCCAGAATCTTGGTTATATGGTAAAAAATAAAGTGTTCAAGTGTGTTAAAAAGACACCCCCCCCCCCCCCCCCCAAACTAGTAGAACCTGTAAGTGGTTCAGAACAGACAGCAGACTAACTTTCTTAAAACTGCTAGACCTGGCAAAAAGGATGTAAGACTCATAAGTCTATTACAGAGTTCCAGATGTTTTATTTAACAGCAAAAAAACCCACATCAGTTTTATTTTAATGGCTGAATAACTGTTCAATATATAATAAAACATGAAATTAATGTAAAGAAATATTTGTTCTTGAGTCAAGTAAATAAGTAAGACCTTAAATGCACACTTCTTTACTACAGCTCACTGCAAGCTAGAGTTGTCAACAAACAACTAGCCTTTTAAATCAGACGGCATTTAGTATTAGAATTGCAGATAGGTAAAGTTCAGAGACAGCAAAATGCCCTGCTTGTGTAAACTGTAACCCATTGGCTTGATCTAATTATGTGTATTAGATAAGGACTGTAAGCCTAAGTCCTCACTTTAGGCTAAAAGCTCCCAGTCTTATGGGTTGAGTAATACACGAGGTAAAATATATCAGTTTGTGCAAGGCTGATCCTTTTATGGTGGAATTCCGTAGTGAAAGGAGGAAAAACTATGCCACACAGTCAATAGTCTTCTTGGAATGGCAAAGTAAAATAATATTAATAACAGCAGTAATCACATAATCATAGAATCGTAGAATTATTTGAGTTGTAAGGGACCTTAAAGATTGTCTAGTTCCAACCCCCCTGCCATAGGCAAGGACACCTTCTACTAAATTACGTTGCTCAAAAGCCCCATCCAACCTTGGCCTTGAACACTTCCAGAGAGGGGGCATCCAAAACTTCTCTGGGAAACCTGTAATAATAATAAATAATGATAATGATAATTATAACAACAACAACAATTGTAGGAATGCCATTCAAATTAGTTGACATTTCCAGAAATCTTTCTATTTAAGTTAAAGCTACTTAGTTTAGTAAAAGTGCGGGTCAGTTCTTCTGTAATAGCAGTTTTATGCATATAAGTCTCCTTGCACAATGTGTAAGAAGGCAGTGCAGCAAATTTGAGGATGATTACACAAACAAAAAAAATATCTAAAAGTTAGATACTGCAAAATTATTCCCAAGGGTCCTCTGTAGAGTTATTCTTGAGTCTCAAACCTACGAAACAGATAGGTCCTGAATTGAAGCTCATAGTTACCACCTCTTTTATGGATATTTACAGAAAGCATTTATAAAATACCTAAGCAGCTTTCAGGTAAACCATTTTGCCATCTAAAATTCAGTAGCTGCTTTGATACTTCCTGTCTTTTTTGTAGCCTGATTACAAGATAGTCTAGCTGTTCTGCCAAGTGGAAGAAAGGAAAACCATTACTGAAATGTCACTCTGACCCCATTCAAAGAATCAAAGACTTTTCAAAGAGTTAGGTCTTGAAGTAAACCCAAAGATGATCAGCCTTTGATTAATGCAGTTTATTTCCTCCTCTTGAAAGAACTGGAGATGTAGAGGAGGTAATGAACTGTTCCTGCTACTGCCACATCCAGTAGCTTTGAGCTGAAAACTGTCAGTACAAATGAACTGGCATAAAAGCTCTATCAAGCCAATTCAATAGTCTTACCTTTTTTTTTTTTTTTTTTTTTTTTTTATATGACTGAAGTATTATCGGACAAGAGGGAGAAGGCAGCTGGACCACACAAAGTCATACAGTGTCACAGTTGGAATGTATGGAAGGGAGTAATTATTTGATATATTTATAGAATTCAGCATAGAACCATAAGGACAGAGCACTTTGCCAAAGAATTAGAACTTAATGGTTTTTATAGATTCAGCTGTAGATATATTTTTATCCCACTGGAAAAATATGGATGAAAATGTATTTAAATCTAAAATTAATTAAAGAATTTAAACAAGACAGATATCTCTTATAGTGTTCTAGAAACTGTGAAGAATTAAAATCAGAACAGTCTAAGTTTAGAATTATATTACCAAGTTCTTTTACTTTATACTGGAGAAAATTAACAAAAGTTTTCTTAGCTGTCTATTGTTCACCTCTAATTTACTATTTCATAATGCAAGTAGTCAGATTAATTACAGTTTATAATAATTTTTCAATTCATTCCTTAATTTTATTTTTTAAGTGAAGGTTGC
Organism: Strix uralensis; assembly: GCF_047716275.1. NCBI lineage: Eukaryota > Metazoa > Chordata > Aves > Strigiformes > Strigidae > Strix > Strix uralensis. The sequence continues at coordinate 101,295,068 of NC_133975.1, read as the reverse complement.
TTAAAAATATGATTATATGTCTATTTTAATAAAATTGGAGTTTATTTGTTTCATATGACCATTTTCAGACTAGAGGGAGTGCAAAAGATTCCTATTTATTTTGACTTATATGGTAGAATGCACATTACATAATGTTAAACATTCTTCAGGTCTTTCCAAAGTAACCTGTGTATAGTGGCACTCTTAAATAAACCCTGATCTTCAATTTTCTGAAGTTTATATGGGAAAGAAAACCAAACAAGGAATATAAGAGGAAATTAATCGAGTGTTGGTCCATAAAACTTAAATTTCAAAAACCACATAAAATTAAATGTGTTTTGGGCAAAAAATTGAGTGAAGCAATAACAAAATGCTAATTTCTCATGCACTTCTTTTAGTTCAAGTTACCATAAATTATAAAAAAGACTTTGGAGTATCTTTTGGATGCTTTTGGAGTATAAGCAGATAACTCAGTAGTTAAAAAATCAACAGATTCTTTAAAGACTCTGCTCCTTCTGGATGATTTCTTGGTCTATAGAGAGCCATCCAAGATCCCTAGTGTCACCTGCCTCAGCAGCTCTGTGCGCAGTGACATCTCACTGTAGTTCATAGAAATGTACATGCTGTAGGAAGACACGTACTGCTGAGCCAACAGGCTTTGGAGAGCCTGACAGTTCCTCTGACAGGGGCATAACAGGGAAAAACTATAGCCAGATGATGAGTAAGGAGTGAAGAAGAACAGGCTTTCCACAACAGTTGTGCACAATTCACTTAACTGTAACCCCTCACATCAGGCAATATGGCCCTGCTTAGGGAAACAGGATTTTGAATAAGTCGACAGAGGAATTTGAATAAGTAAACTTTGTATCATTATGATTATGCAATAAATGTTTTCACATTATAAAGATCTTCCAGTCTATCTGAAATATTGTTTTCTGCTGCCAGAAGGAAAAGTTACAAACTCTTAAAAATTTTCTTTAATATATCTAGCATTATATATGATATTTTAAGATGTTCCTTGCAAGAAAATGATCAGAATTGTGACAAAACACTTAAGAAAAGGGTCATAATGCTACACTATAGTGGTGAAAATATTTACTTGATGAAACTCAGCATCAAAGGTTTTTGAAACAGAACTAGCAAAATATAGATATTTTAAAAGGAAAAAATAAATAGCAGCTTACTCACACTGTAACTTGTACCATCAACACTTCTATGTCTGATAGAATGTAAACTGAAATATATAGAATAGCAATGTAGAAATTTCTGTATATAGCTCCGTTGGGTAAAATCTTTCCTTAAAACTTAAGTATATATCTTTAGCTTTAGCTCATGCTAGATTGACAGTGAATATCAATCTTTAGGGTAATAAAAATCAAATACAGCACATCCTCAGGACCCTAGTCAGCTGTCTTGCTGCCAGTAACAGCAACTTACAGCAATAAACACTTATTTTTCAAGTTTTGTGTGCAGCAACAAAAAAAATTTACATTTATTGCTTCTAATATTTTAGAAAACTACTTAGAAGCATAGAATTTGTATTGGATTGCAATATATCTAAAGTTTGTTCCTTGCAGTTCAACTTTCTTAAAATGTATTTGTTTTGTGTGCTTGTGTAAACTTTAGGAAAGGAGGAAGACTGTGAGATATCAAAAATTCCAGTTAATACTGTATGACACAGTTTGTTGGCTTGGACTTAAAACACTGTGGTGGGTTGACCTTGGCTGGATGTTAGGTGCCCACCAAGCTGCTCTATCACTCCCCTCCTCAGCAGGACAGGGGGGGAGAAATAAAGAAATTGTGGCTTAATATAAAGTCAATTTAATAAAGCAAAACCAAAGGCTGAGCACAAAAGCAAAGGAAAACAAAAGATTTATTCTCTACTTCTCATCAGCAGGTGATGTCCAGCCTCTTCCTGGGAAGCAGGGCTTCAGTATGTGTAGCAGTTGCTCTGGAAGACAAACATTGTAATAATAAACATCCCAGCTTCTCCTCCTTAGCTTTTATTGCTGAGCAGATGTCATATGGCACGGAATATCCTTTTGGTCCATTTGGGTCAGCTGTCCTGGCTATTTTCCCTCTGTCTGTTGGTGAGGGGGGATGTTGGAGACACAGCCTTGATGCTGTGTGAGCACTGCTCAGCAGTAGCTAAAACACTGGTCTGTTGTCAACACCTTTACAGCTACCAATACACAGCACAGCACTATGAGGGCTGCCATGGGGAAAATTAACTCCATCTCAGCCAGATAGGTTTAAACATGGGTTTAAATGTCTGGCCACATGTGGAATCAGGAAAATTAGAAATTCAAGGAATGTGTTTTTATTAGGATGCTGAGTATGACAGAAAGAGAGAGTGAGAGACACTTTCTCCTACCTAGAAGATTTTTTAGGGGAACAGTTCATCTGGAAAGGAAGCTGTAAGCCTTTCTGTGTGAAAAGAAGGAAAATTTTTTTGTATTCCCCCAGGATAACACTAAATCTACAGAAGATGCTTAAGACAGCTGAAGTACAGCTTTGTGTAAAGTTGAAAATAATCTGAGTAGTCTTTTCAGACAGTCAAGAAAGAAATTGGGAAGAAATTTACAGCTCATCAGAAGGAAATTGAATATTTGAAATTTGAGAAAAAGATTAAGAAGCAGAACCAGCAGTACAAGACTCATCAGTGTGCCCTTGCAGATATTCTGCATTCAACACCTGTGGTGCAACAAATCCAGGCAGGAAGTACTAACTGATGTATAAAAGCAAGTGCAGAATCATTTGAACAGGGGAGTTAGAAGGGCAGTGAAAGGCAGATCAGGTAAGGTTGATGACAGGAAAAAAATACAGATACAACTTCTTGAGTAAGATTGTTTTGTTTGTCTAAAATATTGTCTAATGCATTTCAGGAAAAACAAGAGCATTTAGTGAGATCCTATTCAGTTGTTAGCAAGATATGTAAAAACAGAGGCATTGACCTCGGCATTGGGATAGATACCTCTTATGCCCAGCAGTCCACGTCTAGAGCCACCTGTACTCTCACCTCTTCCCTGCATGCTCCCTCGTACAGAAGAGCTAACACAGGTGAGTAAGACACATTCTCTCAGCTTTGATGGCCCTGAATGATCAATCACAAAAACTGATGAGGGAGTTACAGTGGTAGCTGATCCAGGCTGAGATGCAGTCAAGGTCATGTCACAGTCCTTCAAAACCTTGACCAGTGGAACTCATGTACAGTGAGTAATGGGGACAGGAAATCATGCATATAATGCATCCTAGAAACCCAGGAAGACATGTCTTATCTCAGGCTATTGTGAGGACACCTATGACTTTCTCTAGATTGGAGAGTAGAGTAAGCAGCATTAAATGAGTCTTGCTGTAGGAAATAATAGGTCTGACTCCCAGTGGGTCCAGAAGGTATTGACAACGTTGTTGAACTCCCAAACTTAGTGGTTTTGCTTAGACTAGAAGCCCAAACAGGGACTTGACAGTCTTTAAGAGCACAGAAGCAACTGCAATTTTTAAATTGATACAATTGCCTAACTGTGACATTTTAGAATTTCTGATTGAACGACTAATTCACTCCCCCCATGCTGACTACTTCATGGAGACATTCATGATCTTTGAATGGATTCAGGAAGAAACATTTACACCACCAATAGATCTACTCAACTGTTGATAACTGTTTAAAGTGCAGGCCACCCTCTGGTCCCTGTTGTGGTGAGATAAAGTCAACTTCTTTGCTACAGCTGTGGTCAGTCACACCCTGCCTTATTCCCTGAGCTTCATAGGCACATCATTCTTCCCATCTCCTCTGAGCTTTCTTCCGTTTTAGGGGTTTATTTGTCAGTCACACACTGGAGCAAATCATAAGACACATTAATAGCCCTACAAAAGATAGTGAATAAGAGTACTATTGCCATATCTCAGTCATTGATGAGAGATCAGCTTCTGAATCTAGTCATTAGAAAGGAGCAGATATTTCTAGATATGCAAACTTTGGTGGTCAGTTCCTGTGCCATCTGTTGTCATCACAAACTGGTGATGTTTTTATAGATCCTGACAGTGCTGCCTACTAAAATGTGCTTCACACAGACAGATAAATAATCTGTAATTACTTAAATCAAATATGTATGTATTAGGACATGAGATATAAATATAAATGCTGCTGTTAATGAAGAATACAGATTCAACATTAAAGAACCCTACTTTTTAATGTTTAAATTTATGAATGTAGTAGGGTCACAATAAAGCAAAGCTTTGCAGCAAAATTTATGTACAATAAATTTGGATAACCTTGGCATTAGCTCCTGACTTCCTTCACATTTAATGCCTCAAATTGACAATTGCAAAAGGAATATTGAATGTTATACAACCTACCCAAATAAAGATAGTTAAGTGAAACACAATTCACAGCCACTAAGAAATTATTTTTGATTGTCTGAAATAGCTAACATGATTTCCAATACAGTATTTGGCATTTTAGTAGTTCTTCAAAACTTACTAGTCTTACTAGCTAACATCCTTAATAAAGCTTAATTGCTAGTACAGCAGAGAATACGCAAATTCAGGACACTTAATGCCCAGCAGATTTACGTCCTTAAAGTGCAGGCGTGAAAGTTAACTGTTCTACTTAAAAGTCTGAGCCCTTCACAGTATTTCATAGTCTTTCACTCTGGGCATGGGAACTGCAAAGGTAGCCTGCCTTTAAAAGACAGAAGCAATAGCTTAGCAAGGAAACCTTGGTGATGTTACTGAATAATTTCTGCAACCAGAGTTTCTGAGACATGGAATTTCTAAACTGTTGTAACTAAATATCGTACTTGAGCATCAACCAGTGAAACAACTGAAGTAGCAGTTCTTGAATGAGTAAAAGTGAAACATCTCTGCTCTGTTGGTTAGTAAAAAGAAAAGACAAGAATTTTCAAAGAAAGCTTTGAGGTTTCCTTTAGTCACTAGAATTTCCAGAAACCCTAAAACTATAGATACAGGATTCTGACAATTCTGATCTTGTCTTAAATAGCCTTCATAGAGGAGCAGAAAGGCATAGGAACCAGACCTGCAGCCACACTTCCCGTTAAGTCTTGTTAGTTCATCACAAGACCCTCTACCAGAACAGAAGGTTTATCAGGTAGATGAAGCCATTTCTCAGCTTCCTGACTGGGAATTCTTGAATTGTTGTAAAGCACAGAGCTAAGTTATAGAAAACAGAAAAATGTATTTGTTTTATTCATTTTCCCTTTTTAATAAGGCATAATGTAAAGCATAGAGGAGTGCCTTCAGAATATGCTTCATCTCACAAAAATTATGGAGATCTTGAGAGCTTGGAAACTAAGGCATTTAGTTCACCCTCCTTTACCAAAGACAGTTTGTAGCTTAGGAGACTGATCACCACATTTCTAGACTGAGTAATCAGGCATGAATACATTTAGGTACTTATGTCCATTTTTAAATTAAGAGCTTGATGGAAAAATTACAGATTGCCAGTCTCTAAAAGTAGATTCCTATGGTGGAAACCACAGCCTTCACATAAGATCAGAAGATTTCAGTATAATGATTGGGAGGTGATATGTACTTCAGAATAATCTTAATCTAAGTGGTTTTAAAAATCTGCCAGCTGGATTTATTTAGTAAGAAATAGCACATTTCCCTTCCCAAGGCTTGCATATCATAATAAGGAATAATTATTATTTTTTTTTTCTATATACAATACCTTCTACGCTTCAGGAAGTCAAGATTCATAGCTCTCCAAGCCTAGAAATGAAGGTAGAAGCAAAAATATTGGACTTGTTTCTTCAAAGAAAATAAATCTGTTTAGCAGAATCTGCAGTCAATCTTGCTGTGCATAGTACTCTCCCACATTCACCAGAGCTTCTGTTCCTAAGAGAGTCTGTGAAGAACCAGCTTGTTTGTCTTTGCACCTGTCAAGCCCTCCATTCTGAGACATGGCAAATACACTAATTTTGTGGAGCTCTGAATATTTTGATTCAGAACTACAACATTCTTTCAAGCAGAATGAGTTACATTGTTGGAACTGATTATATGCATGAGTTTCTCTCATTATAGCGACTTCCACATTGATATATATATTATCCTAATCTAGGAACATTTTTAACAGTATAACTAGGATGGAGAAAAATAACTGAAGTAGTGTGTTATGCTGGTATAACTTTGGTGCAGAATCAAAGATTATATATTTGTTTTAAAAATAGTGTTTGAGTTTGTAAGCCAGGAGAGATACTTTTAATGTTTTGCAATATATTCCCTTTTCTTCACATTTTACATCAATTTTCTCAAATCCATGCAATTCTGCTTCATCTTGGTTTTATAGAATTTTATTCCCACTATGATTCCCCCTCAAAAAGATGCTTGGGACTCTATGCCTTGCAGTTCTCAATGCCTTGGTAAATACAACAAGTGCTCTAGCATCTGGCACCTGGCATGTTTCTGAGTGATTCAGTCTAGGCTACTCTAAGAGAACATTCACTTTCATGATTTCTTCAGTCTCAGCTTCTACAGCTGTGCCCTGATCGTCTGCAGTTAGGTGCTTCTTTCTCATCAAACCAATTTTTGGTCTTTTTATGAGATCAATTTTTTAATTCAGTTTGGTATTCCACATAATTTAGGAAAACAGTACACCAAAACTCTAACGTTTACCCCAAACAAATGTCCATGAATATACACTGTGATATTCTGTATATTAGAGATTATGGTTTTGCTGACTTTCAGGACAAGAATCAGGTTAATTTCTGTTGTTCAATTACTCTCTGCACAGAAACAACAGAGGTTTTTCCATGTTTCTTAAGTTCATACCCATATTAGAAACTCAACTGTAGATAGAAGGTTGCTCTAGTTTTTGTTACTCACACGTCAGTCAGAAAAATATTGGATGAGTTTGTCTGAAATCGACTTCATGGGTCAGGTTCTGTGCTATGAAAATTAAACTAACAGTACTTTAGAAAATAATAACAGCAACATCCCTATGTTTAGTTTAACCTGCTTATGACATACAACTCATGAATTTATGTGTGATATGTAATAACAGATCTAATACAAAATGATGATTTTGGGGATTAACTCCATCGCTAGTCATAAACAGAAATCAGTTGCAGGCCTATCAGACCTAATACTCAAAAACTCCATATTGTATTTTGTTATTTAGAGCTATCCTGGTATTTACATTATGGTTCAAATTAACCCTACTATTAAACAGCCAGTTTAGCCTAGCTTTACATCAAAGTGCTATTTTGCTTTTCCAAAGGCCAATTATTATTTAGCAGTTAAAAATAATAATGTAACTTTACAAGAGTGAACTCCATATGACCTTGCTGTAGACATATGGTCATAATAATAAAAAATTAAATATTAAAAAAGAAAGTATTTTAAACATGCAGCTGTTTCTCTTCGATCTTTTCCATTCAGTAATTTCCCCGCCCCCAATTTGCAGTATGTTAAACCTCATTAATAAACCATAAGTATGTTAACTTGTCATCCTTATCTCCTGTAGAAAGCTTGAAAATTAGGAAAAAAATTGCTACAGACTAAAGCAAAAGCTTTTCAGCTGGCACAGTATGAAAATATGACAAGTTCTGTGGCAAGATCCCAACAGACATCTTTTGGGAATATTTCTGATATGTTATTCCTCCTTAAGAATGTAACTAAAAGATTGTTGAAAGTAATCTTTGATTTTATTTTTGAATACAATGTTATAAATAAGGGTATGATTTTTAAACATATTTTCTTTCAGCTGATATTTTCTTGCTGACTGCTGCAGGAGACTGCTGGAACTGTGCATCTGTCCTGGTTTCAGCTGTGATAGAGTTAATTTTCTTCAGCTGGGAGGGAGCACAGCCAGAGTACCGGACCTGGATTTCAGCTAGGATAGAGTTAACTTTTCTTGAGCTGGGAGGGGTCACAGCCAGAGTGCAGGGTGCGGATTGGCCATTGGAGTATTCCATATCATGTGATGTAATGCTCGGTATATAAAGGAGACGGGTTCTCTCTGCTTCTGGTGGTCTGTGATGGTGGGATCTTCCTTCTGTCGGGATTGCTGCCAGGGGTGGGCTATGTATTGGTCAGTAGGTGGTGAGCAATTGCATTGTGCATTACCCATTTGCACTTCCTATTATTTTGTTACCATCACTTTATCTCAGCCTAGGAGTTTTTCCTTTTTGTCCCTCCCCTATTTCCCAAGTGGGGGGAAAGGGTGAGTGACTGTCTGTGTGGTGTTCGGCTTCTGGCCAAGTTCAAGCCATGACAGTCCTTTTTGGTGTCCAATGTGGGGCTCTAAGGGCTGCGATGACAGATCTGGTCATAATGTTGACTGCTAGGCTCCTTAAAATTTCATCACCTCATTTGCTGTATACAGTCCCCATGCTGGTGCTTACCACCTGTGAGAGTTATATTAAGATTTTGATTTTGCTGTACTATGTAACACCGATTTATGGCATGATGAAGTAATCAGTCCTGAGGCTATTTACAATTGTGTTTGAGAATTTCGGGAATTTCTAACACCCTTGGAATGTTGACACTAACATGGTCTTCTTACTGCTGGGAGCCAGTGTGTTCTTGTATGTGGTTCAGGCTTTGTTCAGGGTTAAGCAACTATTTAAGAGATCTACCCCATGGTTGGAGAATTATGAGTGGCTGGGGGTGGGGGATAGCATGGGCAAGTACCTAGAAAAATGGGCACCTCCAATGTATTGGCGCTTCACTCCTGAACAGGTGCAGAATCCCAAATAACTAGTAAAATATTTGGAAAAAGTATGCTGTCACCCTGGTAATTCCAGAGAGACACAGATCACTGCAACATACTGGTGTCTGGCCCATGCCTATTGAGTCCTATTAAACACTATTCAGTACCCTCAGAGGAAGGAGAAGGGCTCTGGATCTGTTAACAAAACAACAGATATTGCAGCCACTCCAAAGCACACAACAGAAACTGCAGCCACTACAACCCTGACGACAGGCACTGCAACCACTCCAAATCTGGCAACAGGTATTGTAGCTAATCTGACCCTGATGACAGTCACTGCAGCTGAACCAGAAGACCAACCTGTGATGGTGTCAGCTGCTCCTATGAAAAGAAGAAATACGTAAAAAATTCACCTTGATTTGTAAAGGATGATGATGAACCAGGGCCATCATGAGAACAGGAGGAGGCAGAGCCTAAGAGCTGTGAGACATGCGAAAGGATTTCAGCCACCATCCAGGTGAGCACCTTGTTACCTGGCTGCTCAGATGCTGGGGTAGTGGGGCCAATAGTGTGGAATTAGAGGGTAGGGAGGCCAGGCAACTGGGATCCCTGTCTAGGGAACGGGGAATTGACAAGGAAATTGAAAAAAAGAACACAAAATCTCAGTCTCTGGAGGTGACTCCTGTCAAACATGAGGGAGAGATATCCCTTCAAGGAAGATGTTATATGTCATCCAAGTAAGTGGACCACTATAGAGAGAGTTATCCAATACTTGAGGGAACTAGCCGTGCATTACCTGTTTGGACTTCCTATTATTATTATTGTTTCATTACCATCATTAAACTGATTTTTATCTCAACCTAGGAGTTTTTCCTTTTTGTCCCTTACCTATTTCCTGGGCCAGGGGGAAGTCTGAGTGACCAGCTGCGTGGTGTTTGGCTTCCAGCCAAGTTCAAACCACAACAGCATCACAGGTAGAAATATGTCAAAAAGTAAGTTAAGTATCACACAGTGTAAATAATTTGCCTGCCTAGAAGGGGAGCTAAGATGTTATTAATAGCCTATCTGTTCAATAAAGTACACATATGTAAGTTATAAGAACTATGTCAAGTGTACCAAAAATCTTTGTAATCGTGTCTTTAACTCTAAAGTTGCAATAACAGTCTATTGCATAACAGAGTTTGTAGAGCTGTAGCTTCAGTTTTAAGGATAAAGACATTGATTGGCATTCAAAACAGTACCCTTAATCAGTATTGTCCTTGTACAGAAACTTCTTTTCATGACTTAGCAAACAATTTATGATATATAATTCTTTATTTGAATATCCGAGCTACAGTTTCACCATTCCTCAAGAAGGTAAAGAAAGTAAAGCAAAGTGATACTGTCAACTTTTCAGGAAGTACAATGCTGAGGGCTGCAGATAGAAAAAAATGGATGGCTCTGTTATTACTAAGGTTACATGTTAAGATAACACCAAGATATTAACTGAAAAATACCTAGAGTGGGATTTAAGCTCAGGGAGTAGGTTTCCTTTAAAATCTGCCAAGAGGAATATGAATTTATGGAAGATAGAGTATTGTGCTACAGGTGTGCAATTAAAGTACTTCCAAGTGTTTGTCTCTGTTGACTATAAATTGGAACTTTGTAGACTAATTTACATGCAGAAAACTGTTAGAAGTCAAAAGTTAGGTGAAATTAATTCCAGACCTCCTATCTAGATCCATTATAAAACATATGGAAAATAGAATTATTAAAACCTATGTTTAATAATTTAGCATACAGAAGATGTACTCTGTGCCTCAAAAAGTGAGTGATTCCTTTCTTGGTGGCTATAGGAACTACAGTTGTTAGTCAATAATTAATTTCTGGTTCATCTCTATAGTGAAAACAGTCAGGCCAACTATATATCTATATATACATACATAGATAAGTTTCCTCTTCTGCAGTGTGATGAAGGCACACACAGTGAGTTTCCCAGCAAACTATCCTGGAGAGTGTACAGTATGAGTAGCTAGAAAGCAGTTAAAACTCATATGTATGTAGGGATAGTGGAGAACAAACTGAAAATTGAACTGAGTATCCAGAGGATCTCAGTGAGTTTGAAATAGGTTTAGGATCTAGAGTAGAAAGTGCAAAAACTGGGGTTTATGTTTTAACAGGAGAAAGAGGCTCAAGCTTCAGACCTGGGCCAGTGAGGAAGGGGAGATAATTTTTTTTCTGCTTATATTATCTGTGAGAATAATCCAAAATCATCAAACCTCTGGTAGGATCCATCCCTCCACAGATGTTGCAGGAAGCCAAGAAATCTAATGAAATAATGTTAGCTTTCTTGAATAACCCCCACCTGTCCTTTAAAGTATTCTGTTAACCAGCATCTCTACCTGTTAAATTCTATTTGTTATACTTTCCAGTTATGACAAATCAGATTAAAGCCTACGCGTTAATGTCAGGATCTACAAGAACTTTCTTTCTTTTAGGGATGAGGCTGTTCTTCAAATCTTTTTATATCGTTTTCTGTTAGAAACATGGATTTAAGTGGAGGTCACAAATCCATCCCAGAAATAAATTGCTGGTTTTAATTAGGGTGATGAACTATAGAAAATTATACAACTAGGATATAACACTCAAAACCTTAAATCAGAAATGAATGTGCTGTTACTCAAACAGAAATTGTGAGGCTAATGCAAATTTTACAGGGTGATGTTCCATGATCTACATTATATGTGAGATAAGATTAAATGATTGGTTCACCCTGCTCTGAAAACACTTGAATCAAACTCTTATCAGTAAACCTTTTAAGGATAGTCAGAAAATATAGTGTTATTTTTTGCTTTTTTAGTATTCCAAATAAAGATTACTGTTTACACTGCCTTTTTATTTTCAGATGTACTCTGATTCCTTTGTGGACATGAATGCATATAGAAAGCATCATAATACACTTTCTTAACACGAATAGCATGATGCGATGATTCATTATGGTTTATACATTTAATTTACGCATAATAGCATTGTGGTTATCTTATAACTGCATCTGTTGTACTACAGTATGTTTATTCATACAGACCAATGCATGTCATTTTATGACAAGTACATGCAGAGGAGAAAGCATGACCTTAGATAACTTTTTGTTAAAATGAGGTAATTAAGCTTATTTTCAAAATGATGTGAAACTTTTATATCTGTTGCTGGTTTGGTTCAGTGTATGGATAAATGGCAACTAGACTTCAGTTTCAGATCTAGGACCACTGGCCTATAGCAAACAAACTGCAACTCTAGTACTGTGTGAGCTGTACACTAATGCTGAGGTGCAGACTCTCCATGACATCCTGCAGTAAATGCGTGACAACGTGCAGTCTGTGTTCCTCAGGCTGAATTGGCACACTATGTATGATTTTTTACATAACCAGTTGATAAAATAAAATTGCTTTTTCTCTCTCTTTCCTAGTTATCACCTCTCTGAGTTGTATATCGTTTATATAACAGGTAGAAAGTAAGCACACATTCAAAGTCTTTGTTTCCTCATTCAGTAATCAATGAAGAATGAAAGAGTAGGAAGAAATCTTCAGATTTCTTATCTTTATCTTGTTTTTCTTCAGATTATTATCTTCTGTATGCAGGCTGCTTAGTTTATTCATCTGTTACTTTACTGTTCGTTATTCTTAAAAATACACCTGTTGCAGTTCAAAAGGAGAACACTTCCCAGGTGAAGTTCTGTCATCACAGCATGTGGTTGAGAGATTCTGTGTCCATACAGAATATTAATAAACTTGATAACTGGTATATGGTTACCAAGGTGATCCATTGGAATCTATTTTGCAATATTTGGAAGTGGGAAAAAGCAGCTAGGTATGTTCTTAAAACCAGAATGTCTGTCTTGCTTGACCGCTGAAAAGCAAAACACACTGACTGTAAAAGTACTTCAGTATGAACTTGAAATTGTTGCCACTTTTGTGAGAATGTAATTTGCAAGTTTTGCTCACTTATCATGTGTTACCTGATTTATACTTTTAGTTCAGGCTATAGTAAATCTTCATATATAATATGGGCACTTGTGAAACCTGATCCTGCATAACTGCAAGTTGTTTAGCATATTGAAGAAAACCCAACTGAATATATCAGTTTTCTAGCCTAAACCAAGTTGTTTTCCAATTATTAAAACAAGCTTAACATTATCTTTATTATTATATCAAATGTTCTTTTAAAGTGTGGATGATAAAGAAAAAAATCTGTCTCACTGACTTCTAGGGAAGTTTATTTCTAATGGAAATAAATTCCTGGGGAAAAACAAAGCCCCTTTACAAGGGAAGAAAAACCTACATTAGCATTAAAAGTCTTTGATAACCATTTGTCCCAGTAAAGTAGCACATTGTTCTAACAATTCACAAATGTTTTCTGAGATTAATTTGTACTGATTGATGTGGTTGAAAAATTATTCATATGACATATCTCCAAACTTCTGTGAAAAAAAGCTAAACTATTTGTATATAAACTTGTATATCAATATGCATTGTGTTGGAAAACATAAATAAAATTATAATTTCTTCACATATAGTCCCACAGTTTCCTTTTTTCTTGTTTTCCTTTCACGTGCAGTGTTAGGTCATAACAGTTTAGACAAAGACCAGTAGACTACTCCACCAACATTAACCTTTGAAAGGTCTCAAAACTTTGAACTATGGTTTGTGTTTTCAGTCAGGTGATTATTGGCTCTGAAAGTAATGCCAACAAAGTTTTCAGATCCATTTCTTGTGCAGAAAACAGGAACAGTCTGATACATTCCACTGATATATGCTCAAAGTGCATTTTCATGTATTTTACTGTAGATTCAAAACTCAAGGTCCAGTAAGGTTCTTGCTTATTAAGATTAAGATTATTCATGGAAGGGAACAGAAAAGAAAAATGTCTTCAATGAAAGCACACAGTCCAGTTAAAGATTCTTTGATTTCAGTATGAATTTACATGCATAGTTTCACAAACACTGTTTTTGCAGAGTGTTTACACATTATGAAAAGTGTAGCAATCATGAAATGCTTAGAGACAGTTTGCAAGCCCAGTAAAATTGGTATGATCGACATGGATACATTATATAACAGGGATAAAAATTAAGCAGAATATTACCATAAGTTATTGTAATGTACCAGTTATTATGGAATTTCTGTCACTGGATGCTCAATATGAGGTGAAAGACGTCAGAAATGTCATAAGCACAGTTGACTTTAAGGCAGGAGAATGAGCTAAGTGACCTTTTAAAGCCACTTTTGTACCTATAATTCTACCTTGGTCTAACTAAAAATAAAATCCTTACATGGTTTGAGATGACAATTTTTTAAAGTGACTTATGCTTCTAGGCACCACTGACTTCAGAATGGTATTTCAGCTCCTGTTTCATTTTGCCCTCTCAGAAAATTTGACCTTGATGCTAATCACATTGTCACTATTCAATAGTATCTGATGTCTTGCTCTCACCTATTGAATAGATACAAGCAGCAGACAGACCATGGATGGATTACGTTTAGTTCAAGTAGATTAATATTTAACCTATTGTCCCCATGGAATGTTAGATACACCTGTGTCGACAACCATGTATACTTAGTGCTGCAAGAAATATTAGCTGCTTTGAGTATCAGTTTGCTATATTTTCAGAAAATACATATATTTCTAAGCAAGCAATAGTTTCAGAGGTTATGTTGAATCTGCATGGACCACTATTGGGTATGGAAAACAGCCACCAGTTAGAAATGCACAGCTTTTGCTATCTGCATGTTCACACCGTTTTCTTTGAAAAGTTTAACTGAGTATCAATTCTGGCTGGTCTACAACTTCTTCAGCTGCATGGTATGAAGTACAGTAGGCTAAACCTTAAGGAAAAAAAGGTAGAATCATAGAATTTTTGAGGATTTGTTCATGAGCCTGAAGGTTTTCTTGAGGGTTTTTTTAAAGACACTTTCACTATCAAACATATCAGGTTAAAGACATGTCTAAGTTGAAGACACCCTTACATAACAATCTGGGAAGTGCATGGAATTAAATGCTGAATATTAATGATGAGTATTTGTAGGAATTAGACACTGATATTCTGCTAAAAATTGACACTCCTTATAATGTTCAACAAAAAGACAAAATTTTACATTCTCCATGGAAATTGCATCTTGTAGCTCCCAGATCATAAAGTTCCTCATAAATGTATGACCAAATGAAGTTATGTGCTAATTAATGCAATGTACTGTAGTTGGACAGCAGAGGACAAGTGAAGATATTAGAAGGATGTCTGAACTGGCACTTCGTATCTAATCAACTTAAATAAGTAGTCTAATAAGCTTAAATATCTTATTCTAATAAATTTATTTTGTGTCTTGACTTTGGCAAATTGTTTTAGATACTCATGAAAGGTCAGAGTCTAGTCCATAAAATGTTGTGCTAAAAATACTGTCTATTCAGCACCATGTTCAGTTCTTGAGCAGAAGGGACATAGCACAGATAAGGAATGTTTTTGTCAAAACTTTAGTTGAATTTAATTGTAGATAGCAGTCAAGTAAATTGTTTATGTCAACATTTAAAGTAGAATTCATATCACTAAATTACCTTGGCTGGCTGTGGGAGCAAGTGTCATTTGCCTAAATGAGTGTTTGTATATAGATAGACACAAGGTCATTAATAAAAATGTTTCACCTTTAGTTTGATGGTCTGTATAATTTTTCCAGTATTAGATACTAATAGGTAATGTAGTGAGACTACTGACCCACTGTCCTCCAGGAATCAGTTATTAAAATCTGTAATTTTTATTTGAATACAAAAATTGTTAGGTAATAATATGATTTTATGCACTATCACTTTAGAAAAGTTTAATAAACCCTTCAGTTTATTGAATGCACTTTGTACAGATTCCCTCACAGATTACATCACATATCTCTAGTATGACTTCAACTTCTCATATTTTTTTCATTTAGTTATAAGTAAGTAAATATATTAACAAGTTATATGTTCAGAGGAGTATGACTTTCTACAATAACAGTAAATATATACCTTTAACAAACCAGTAAGCTAATGGCAGTTTCAGTCCTTAATGATAAATGAGAAAATTCATATAGATATTTTTCCAGTATCTAGACAACATTTCCATCGAGATGGCTTCACAGATTTTTCCAGGAATTTTTCTTTGACCTTTTTTTTTCAAAATTTAAGGACTCCACTACAATGAAAAAAAGCTCCATCTTGGTTTCACTTAGTAAGCAGATCTGTTCTGTGAAATGTGTCCTTTCTATAGCCTATATCAAAAGTATAAATTAGAGCAATTCCTTTAGTTTGAAAAACTTAGGAATCAAAGACTTGTTACTCTCTGGGAAAATGAAAAAGAAATATTTTTCCTCTTCCCTTACCTATATATCCAAAAAGCTCTAGTCTATGAAAAAAACCTGTATGTGTCTGTCCTTTATTATAGTCTCTTTTTTTCAGATAAATTGTACATCCACGTAATATCACCTATAACCTCTGAGTATCATCTGCCTACAGTTGTCCAAACCATACAGCTAGTAAAAATGTAGGAAAGATAAGAATCACAATCTGATGGAATAAGTACAGAGATTTGAATTCCAGCTACAGCCTGAGTAGAACTTCAATGCAGAGTACTGCATTCTTTCCCTTAGTAATTTTTTGACTGTGACACTAGTCTGGATTATTAATTATTTCAATTAATAATAGAGTGAGGATTAGAATTGCTATTTTACCATTAAGATACAAAATATATGATGGCAAGATAGATTGAGGAATAGAAAATATGGATTTTTGATAAGATACTGGTTTTTATTCTCTTAGATCTTAGTCCAAAACTTCCTTTGAATTTAATGGTTTGAATAAGGCCCTTATTGTTCAGGTGCCATCTTTTACCTGTATTCCCCAAGGTCTTTTATATCTCACATAGTGTCTTGCTTTCTGCAGCTATATCACGCTCATTCAGCTCAGAATTACAAATAATTATTTGTCATATCTATAAGATTCGTGGTCTTTGTCTTATGGTTAATTATTTAAATAATGATAATATACAGCTTTGGACACTTCAGTGTATTTATCCCCTTTTTCTCGTGCCACCTATCTTAGATCATTCCAGAAGTCAAGTCTTGCACTAATGCTCATAGAAAAATTTTTTAGGATTGCTCACTCAGATACTTTAGATGGCAAATTTTATACACACATGGGAAGTTCTTTATACTATATGTGGTATAGAACCTTAATTATTAAGACAGGAGACAGATAGTATTCCCAAAGTCCTTTACTGGAACTTTGGCACATAGGCAATTAAATGAGTCAGACAGGGCTCTCTGGGTGTACTCTTTACAGCTTGGTTCAATCATGCATACATACTTTTTTCTGTGACTGAAGGAAAAACCTGAAAAAAAATCTTCACCCTGTTAGGAAATCCTAGATAAGCCTTGTATTTTTTTTTTCTCGGTCTGCTGTACAAGGACTTGTAGCCTGGAAAAGATTCAAAATATTCTAAAATTCTCATGTCATGTTTCCCTGATGCTTTGTCATTAGTCACTCTCACTTCCTGAGAAATGTAGATCTCAGTAGGATCACCAGTTCCATCTAATTGTATCAGTTACTTTTGTCAAGTTGTCCTACAATAAAGCCATGTGATTAATGTAAGCAATAACTAATAAATACAAATGATAAAAAACAAGCCCTAAACATAATTATTATTTTGAGATATTTAATGTATGAGTATACAACTTTTTGTGGGTGAACTGAATAAGACAAAAAGGATGACCCTGCTGAGGTTATATGAGAAATAGATACCTGTTTGCTTCCTCAGACACGTTTTCAGAATTAAGTGATTTAAGAGGCTAAGTCTACCTGAAATTCAGTATATATCCAGCTCACAAAGTTGATCAAATAGGATGCATATATATCTAAAATACATATAGAAAATTTGTTCAGTTTCACAAAATATTTAACATTGTTTCACTTTTTTACTTATTCAGCCAGCTGACCTATGTTCTTTAAAACAAATTTTCCTAGCTGAATTTTTTTCATTTTGTATCTGTTATAGTCCAAAAAGGATTTATTTTCCCTGTAAATAGAAAAGGAAAAAGTGCTTCTCTGTATAGAAGTGTGAACATGTTTGCACAAATCTAACATCCATGAAAGGCTAAAGAAATAGAAAAAGTCTGGCAAGGATGCTAAAAAGACAGAAAAAATATTTAAACACAGAGTTACATTAGGAATATTGTTTTTTCTCTATTATGTATACACAGGATTCTGTACTTTCTATCATTTAAGTAGTAGCCTGAAAAAGAGAACTTGAAAATACACTTGATATATATTCTTCAAATTCTCACTTTTTAGTGATTGTGGGACAAGAAATGTTCCCAGAAGGAAATATAACTCTTTCTTTGTTATGACTATAATTATTTCATTAAGTCCCCTTTAGGTCTGCAATGGCTGGAGCTGTCATAAAACACAATGTGGAATTTGTTGTAGTGGTTGGAATCAGAATTTTATTTCAGAGGTATTTTGAGGCAAGTGAAGAATTTTCACACAAAATTAGCACAGTCAAATTCAGAAGGAAATAACTTTTGAAAAAAGGCACATACCTTTAAGTATGTATTGCATTTATTAAACCACAGATGTGATATTTGATATTATGTCTCTTAAAGGCAATTTTGTGATGTTTACCACTGTGAAAGAGTCAGTGACCTGTGGAGAGGGTTATTTTCTTAAACTGATATCCTATACCTGTTGAAGTTAGGAGCTCTGTCTTGTACAAGATTGGCCTCCTTCAGATGAAATGAGGATCACATGGAGCCAGGTCAACAACTCTGAGGATGACTGACTTATATTAATAGCAAGGCATTTTGTACCAATCCAGCTGGTAAGGCAGCAAGGTGCTGACATTCAGGAAATATAGTAATGAGTGGCAAAATAAAATTGTTTGGATGATATGCACCCTGGAGATATTGTGGTTTGTTGTATTATGAATAAGGCAGTTCATACTAACCCTCCTCTGCTTCTGCAGCATAGTAGAACGAATAATGTGTAAATGATAGAATTTCTAATAAAGCTTTATAAAAATATTTTTTTAGTGGTCCTTTCACCCCTTAGTTTTGACTTCTCGTGGCTGTTGGTGTTGCACTTATAGTTTCTGACCAACTTATATCTTCCCTCTAGTTTTTTTGTAACATCCTCTTAATTGGTTCTTTGCTCCTTAGCAACCTGTCTTAATGAATTCAATTAAAAAGATGAGATATTATGTGTTGAATGTTTTATACTCTAACACATCTTAAAACTGAAGAAGCACAAAATGAGCATTCTGTGGCAAAGGGTACAAAAATATACTTCTCTCTCTCACACTTAATTCACTTGAACTAGTGGCCATCGTAGCTTGAAGTGGTTTCCATGGACACAACGGACAATGACTTCAACTTTTGCTCAGATTCAGAAACTGCTTTCAAGAAATTTGCAAGGTTTCATTTTAGTGCTTGCCACAGTGGAACTTACTTTGCAGGCATTCCTGTGGGCACCGCTCTTTAACTGAAGAGACTATGCCACAAGAAGGCAGGGCTGGGGAGGACAAGGCTACTGCATTAAGTACACTCTCCTGAGGGAAGTACATAGCATTCTCAAACCATATCCGTTAGAATTCAACGGGAGATTTCTTGCCCACAATCTCACTGACATTCATCTTAAGTTGAAAGCATTGACAGTTGTGAGAAAACTATTACCATAATATGAAAGAAATGTCAGTGGTCTTTCAAGTGCTTTCTTCTGAAACGGAAATAAGATATGTGCAAATGGTACAAAATCTTGTTTTCTTTTCAATGAGCTCATGAGCGATGTTGTTGAAAGTTGCTTTAAAATATCAGAAATATGTAACTATGTTACAACAATGTACAACAATATTACAAAATACTTGCTCTGCTGTTGAGATTACTTTATATATCTGCTTTCCTAAGCTTGGATAAATGTAAATATGTGTAAATGTGAAGTGAAGGCTTCACTTGTAAAAATTTTGCTAGTTACACTTGAGGGAATAAATTACCATTCTAGTAATATGGCCACTCACAAGAACCTAATCAATCCCTACCCTATACTAAAGCTCCAGAAACGAAACAAAGCAAAACAAAATAAACAAAAAACCCCAAATCAAACCAACTGAACAAACAAATGTCTAAAAAGCAGATTCCTCAAAATATTGATGTTATCAATAGGAAAGTACATTGAACAATTGTAGATAGGAATGCAGACCATCAGTGATAATGAATGGGTGGTGTAGACAGAATATAATTCAGGTATCTCCATTTTATCTATATATGCTTTATTGACAAAAAGATCTTCAATACAATTGCATCCATGGTGCCATTCGACTAGCCTCTCATCAGTTTTGTTCAACCAATACAATATATATGCCAAACTCAACAAGAGGTTATGAAGGATGTCAACAGAGCCAAGTTATTTCTTTACACAGAAACATACCCAGAGGGAACAAAGGTGTGTTCCAAATTTTCTCCTACTGCTTGTTTGAAAGAATAGCAAAACATGATTTACCTCCTGTAAATGTCAGTTTAGGATGCTACAACAAAGAATTGAATTGAACAGTGGGAAAGCATTGAAAGGAAATAATCATTAAAACGATGAGAAACTCATTGGTTTGTGTTTAGTGAACAGCCTAGTTCTTTCCAACTTCATGTTACCTAACAAACACAAACTCACCAGATGGTGAATCAGAAAATCAAATAGATTATATTCAAACAAATGTAAAAGCACATTGAACAGTCATATCAAGAACAGCCACAATCCTAACTTTGCCAAAATGAAAATAAATCCAAGAAAGAAATCTCAAGATGAACCGAGTATCTATGAGAGAGAGGCAAAAACTAGAATGAAAGAAACATGAGCTGCACAATGGAATTCAAGCCAAAGACAAGGAAACTAGCCAAAGAAGAGTACTAGAAAAGAATACTAAGAAAAATAAAAAAAGGAGAGAAGCAAAGAATAAGAAAGGAGAAAAACCACTGAAAAGCAAGTGTAGCTTGTAGTGTGAAATCACAGTGCGAAGACATATATGGTGATGTCTGGAAATGTGAAATAATTCTGAAATTCATTCAAAAGTTCAGAAGAAGTCATAATAATCTGATACAATGTATATAAATTTAGAAGAAGAACAAGCTGGATTTAGGACCATTCTATGTAGAACATTAGTCTGAAGACCCTGGTAGAAAAGTACTTCAGATAATTCTCAGTCAATAGCAGGACTAAATTTCAAAGGCAATTGATAGACCACAGATATTGGTCTATCTATTGGTAGATCGTTGATTTGATAGACTAAGGCGTTTGGTAGAGTAGACTCATATTTTGGAATACCTTTCTGTCATATGAAATGTCAACAGCTGTTAATATTCTCAGGATAAGAACATAGCTGAAGATGAAGACTAGCATCAAATGTACCTGCTTTCTCTTTCTCTCATCACTGCTAACACCTAGAGTTTAAAGAACTAGATAGAAATAGAAATACAAATATTATTGATATTATGGCCACAACTGAGAAAAAAAAACCTGAAAAAAATGTCATTTGCAAAATTGAGGGCTCAAAATTATGCAAAGCCTTGAAATACTAAAAGATAAAAAAATGTTTAATATGGTAGAACAGCTCACCAATTTCAACAGAACTTTATTGATGCATGGAAAACTCCATGAGGAAAAACTCTGTGAGGAAAAGTACAGACTGTATTCACTTATCTTAACAGTGGATGGACTCAAAGGTTCACAGTAAGGATTCTTGCCGACACTGAGACATTTCAACTCATATATGTTGATACATGACAGAGTGTAAAAGTGTTTTGTAGAAAATAAGACCCCTTTGAAGCAATAGCTGAGATATACCTTGCCTGCCTGGCTTAAGCATCTATAGAGAAAACATAGAAGGCTATGACTGTTCCCATGGACTCCCTGATATGTGCATTACTCTTGTCCACAGAGCAACACTGAAGACATCATTAGTGTAGTTATCTAAAGCTAGATTAGATGAATATATAAAGTCCAGATTTTTTTTTTCTTTTTCAGGAAAGATGTTCTCAACAAAACTTGGACCTCAAGATTTACCTTCAGGAGCTGGTTTTCACCAAACTCAACAAAAAGTTTGTGTAACTGGCTGCGTACTTTGACTCCCCTGTGACAGTGTCAAGTAGAAACCAAATGGTTTGGAGAAATGAGTACAGAGGCCAGCAAACAAGAGGGAAAAAAAACATTTGAGAGTACAGAGTAGATGACATTAGTATCAGTAACAGTGTACATAGCACAGTTTAATGCAACTGAAGCTACACTAGGAAGTACAGATTTATTCACCTACTATGGGGAGAGTTTTGCACATTTTCCTGCTGTCCAGTAACCTTATTTTATACTATAATATCTATTAAAGAAATGGTTAAGTAAAAGATAGATCTAAAAATGATTATCTACATCAGTCCCCAGATTTCAGAGCTTTTTTACATCATTCACATATTTAGCCAATGTTCCTCATTCTGAAAACAATGGACTTAAATATCTATGTGAAATTTTCTCACTGAGGTTAAAGAGACAAATAAACCCCCAATAAACTAAATACTGCCAAAAAGTAAGAAAAAAAAAAAAATGAGGTTGATCAAAAGAAAGATAAGTTCTAAAAATCAGCACAATTTCTTGGAAAAATACTTTTTCTCCATCTTTGGAATATTCACATTCTGATCTTCATAAAGACTTTTCAAATCTCCTAAAAGACTCTGTGACAGGAATGATATTAGACTGTTATCTTTGGATACTAGTTTTTAGGGACTGCTTGTTGAAGCTCATGAAAATATTTGATTCAGTAGCTCAAAATTAATAATTAAACAGAAATATGCCACCAATTACATAAAGTTATCAATATCTTGGTTGTGGTTACTACTGGGACTTGTCTTTCCATCACTAACTTAATATCATAGTGGTACTAATCCAATGCACTGAAATCACAAACATCTGTTACTGCTAATCAACACGTCCCTACTTTACTTTCTTTGTATTGACCAGACTGTATAGCTAAAAAAAGAGCAGAGTCCATCAAGGGATACTATAAAGAACATTTTTTAAACTGAATTCTGACTCTGGTGAACCTACATTAAACTACAGTGCTTTTTTTAATGTCATTCTGCAATAATTGCAGTCCAAGAAACTTATCTAAGTAACTAGCAAGACACTATAAGTTAGAGTCTATCATAT
The DNA here is from genome assembly GCF_047716275.1 of Strix uralensis. Classification (NCBI taxonomy): domain Eukaryota; kingdom Metazoa; phylum Chordata; class Aves; order Strigiformes; family Strigidae; genus Strix; species Strix uralensis. Next base: position 101,272,192 of record NC_133975.1, on the reverse strand, counting down.
TGCAGACAAACTGTTCACTCCACTGTTTGCAAAATAGAGATAGTACAAGTGAGAAAAGAATAAAATGATTCTGGCAAAACTGTTTGCTCCATTTTAGGCATAGAAAATTGAAGAGCACATATTTTACTATAAACTTTTTTTCTATAGCATAAGCTTCAACTCCTTCTTCTTTGATAAACCATTCTATTTTTTCAAAGATCAAAAAACTTATTTTCCCACCAAACCCCATGCTGAGCTTTCCTTTTATCCTTTCCTGATTGTTGGTATTGTTGCATCCTGTTCACAGTAAATACACCAGATTATCTTTCACAGTTTGCTCAAGCTCTTCCACCTCCACAAAGCTGTCAAAGCACTATTTGAAACACACACACATATACAGGCAGAAAAATACCATCTTGACAGAAATTCATTCTTCATTTATACACAGACTTGATACTTCACTTCTTGCAAACATCAGGCTCGTCTTATAAAACAGATCTTTAAGAGAATTTCAAATAGATTCATTTTTAATGTCCAGGTAGTCTATACTTCCAAAAAGATGAGCCAGGGTAGAAACACAGGTAGCAGCTGAAGAAATTTATATGTGTTAAAGCATACACGAAAGATTTAATTCATGTTTTTGTAAAAAAATTACATTTTTTTTTAGGGTAAATGAGCATAAATTTATTAAATATGTTGACTCCAATTACAGGTGGCACAGAATATCTGGATAAACTTGGAAAGGAGAAAGGTGATGGCAGATTCCAAAGGACACTTAGCATGAGAGAGTAAGTCACTCTAGAAGAAATTAGAGGGCTAAAAGGAGAGAGAAATGTAAGACAAATTCATGCTAAGTCTACATTTTTGTCATATATCAACCCAACTAATGTTTTTTTAATGCATGTCTGTCAAGACTGTATCAATTACTTCTCAGACATGGGTGAAAATGGATTAGAATTTAGCTCTGTTTTTTTTCCCTCCAGTTCAGGACAGAAAATGCAAATACGTAGTTTGAAAGATGGTTAAATGAATTATGTCTTGGAATCAGGTTTCATACTTCAGCTCTTAATGTGTGCTAAAAGTTAGACTTAGAAACTTTCCAGTTGTTTCTTGGTTTCTGCTATTATTCTGTATTTCTAGTTCTAACAACTTTGCTTTAAAAAGAATCCTGATGATGGCTATTGAGTTCAGCTATTGATGAGCAGGCACTTAGGTTTTCATGGTTGTTTGTCTCAGTCCCATAAGGAACTGCATTCCCTTTGACTAAATTCCCCTGCAGATCCACTAGCTATACCATTTCTGTCTCTAGTTGTGTATTATGGAAGAGTTACTGGGTTTCACTGTAACAACTGCATTTCAGTAGTTGATAAATTGATCCCTGTTCGTACAATTTAAAAAACACTCGGTCGGCATTTTATTAATAACTTTTCTCAAATGTTTTGTTAGTAATTCCACATGTATAGAGCACATAGAAGCCATCATTTCACATTACCAACACACAGGAATGGAGCTTGGACAGTGGTGCATGCTGTATGTTTAACACTTCAACTGTTGTGTCTCCTATCTAATCAGCTAGATTTTAAAGGGCTCACAGACAGTTGCTACAAAGAGAGTTTTATCTTCCAGCTGGCTTATCGTCCCACTACTTATCCTCTAGTTAGCTCTTGCTCTTTTTTCAGTCTCTATCCCTTTGAAAGGTTTAGAGAAAACACTTCAAAGAGTTGTTTTTCAAAGATGTGGTACTTAAGATAAATTCTCCTCCAGTCTGACCCTCTCCTCATATTTCCCATCTTATGAACATTCACATTCAGCTTTCTCTTCTCTAATTTGCTATTGTTACATCCAGTGGCCAAGCCTTGTGCTCACTTCCCATATACAATGAAAATATATTAAAAAAAAAAGGAAAAGAAAAAAGGGGTAAAATAATCTTTCACTTGATATCTTTGATTAAAGTTTCCCAGTAGTTTGGTTTCACCGGCCTGCCTGTGAATAAGCAGATTGACCAAGATGATTCAATATTAAAAATGCACTGCCAGTGTACTCAATCCATATAATAATTGACAATTTTTTTAAAAGACCCTTAAAATAGGTAAAATGTCCAATTGTGACTGAGTTTCAGAAGGAACTAAGGGAAGAGAAATATCAAGAAATATTCTGGTTCTAGGAAATGTCACTTATCTCTGTAGTTATCCCTGTTTGTCATCTGTCTGATCTATAATTTTCTATTCTGTGCATGTACAACACAAAGTGTCTTGCCTTTTTCCTAGGTTAAAGGGTTCTTTGTGATACATATGTGAGCTGATCCAGCTATAAAGTACACAAGTAGTGTAAAAATAGTCCACTAATAGTCATACAGTATATACCTATATCAAAGTATAATATACATTATGGGAAGTCTCATATCAACTGCAAACTCCATCAGTTCAGGTTAAGTGCCTTACAGTTCTACATTCAACACTATTTTCAGAGTTCATGTCTTTATTTAAAAAAACCCAAACACCATCAACAGAAACAACCTTCCTCACAAATGCAGTTACCAAGGATTCTGACTAACAAATAATGCAATGGCAAAAAAATTGTTCTTCATTCCTGGCCTTTTTCATTTCCCTTTGGTTTTCTAACCAATTCAAGTGCATTGCCACTTACATGATACTTGATGCAGGATTTGTGTCAGCCAGGGCAGATCATTGAGACTGATAAGCTATTCTGAAAAGTGCCTGATTAGGTGTGTTAGCTTCTGTAATGACTTGGTGTTATGCAAAACAAATAGGTCATGTTGCCCCTAGTCTGCTCCTTAGCATGCACTTGAAATTGGCACCATGTCATCACTGCCACCTGCTCATTCAGTGGCAGGACAGAAGATGATATGTTCTGGCAAACTGATGTCCAGCAGCTCAATCACTGATGCAGTGATGAGGGCAGAAGGGAACAAATACTCATAAGAGCAGCCCAGAGGGAAGATCCCCTGCAACTGCCAGCACTGCCAGCCAGTTATTCCATCCCATATCCCCTCTCTACTCCATCTACAGAGTCATGATACTCAGTACCTCTTGTTGGCTTTGTGTGTTCTTATAGATGATATATTTAAAAACTTGGCTAGGCTCAGAATGGTAGTGCTGGAAAGTGTTAATTTCAGCTGATCACTGGCTAACTTCCAGGTCACACTTCCAAAGACTGTGATATCTTGGCTTAGTAGTGGCATGGGACATTTAAAGAAAGATATGCAGCAATGACAGCAAAACTGCTGCCATTTTAGTAGAATTTACAACCTAGTATCATTTATGTTGTGTACTCTTGTATATACTTACTCATGCCAGAATATAAAAAAAGAGCAGAAGTAAACCTTATCATAGAGACAAGAAAGAAGTGAAAAGAAATTTAAGAAAGAAATGTTGCCTTTTTAAATGTCATTGCTTCTGGGATTTGCTTTTCTTTAAGGAACCACATTATGATCTAAATAAATTGCTGCAATTATGGCTCTGATTCAGAAAAGCACTTCAGCACGCATTTAACTTAAGCATGAACTTGGCATGCATGCTGCTGAGTGCTGGCTTGTGATGATGTTGCTGTAACTGAAGATAGAAACCCTACACCTTTTATTCAGTACACAGCAAAAGTTTAACTTTCAGATGATAGCTCAACAAAATAAGTCACCTTTTGGCAAGTATATGCTCAGTATCATAAAAACTGAGTTTACAACATTGTTTTCTCCAGCTTTTTTTTTGACTTATTTTGAAATAACTCTGTTACATTGATGAGTATTAACTAGTTTTATCAAATGAACACTAGCTATTACAGGTGTCCTTGAAGGAAAAAAAATTAAAAATCCATTTATTTCATGAAATAAGGCAATTCAAACTTAAACCACCACCCCTACCCAAGACTGAAACTTCTTTTTTTAGAAGGAAATTGACCAAGAACAATATAATATGGCTAGGATAGATAATTGTGTGAAAGATTGAAATTTTAATCATACAGGAACTCTAGCATTTAAACCTATTGTCCAGCTAAAAACCTAACAAATAAATATTTATTTAAATTCCAGCAAGCCTATCAATACTTTTAGAAAAATAAAATCCCTACAGCAATATCTTAAATAGGGACACTTTTAATATTTCCCACCTTTGCTCTTAAGGCACAGATATCAAGCTTCATCATTACTTTAGGCCATTGTGATCTGAAAGAATTGATTGGCTTTGCCTTCTTACCACTGTCAGTGTTTAGTTCTGCAAGAAGTGCTCTACAGAAAAGGAAAGGGAGAAAGCTCAAGGATTTTTCCTTCCTTATTTGTTTTTTAAGAATAAAGTCTTTTTTTTTTCTTACACTGAAGAACCGGTTGGTTTTGGAGGTGGAAGAGTCAGTGAGTTCCCTAATTGAAGTGAAAATAAGCTGAGTCTTGCTTCACTTGTTTTTAGGAATCTTGAGGGAAGGAAGGACTTCTCATTGCAGAATCAGCAAACTAACATCTGTAAACTTTTCTCTGCAGGTCTAACTATTTTTCATGTACATTTTTCATGTTCTGTGAATTTGAACAAGGGCAGGACCCTGTAAATGGGAGGACCTTCCTTAGTGGGGCAGGACCCTGTAAAAAAATGCAAAATAAAAATGAAATAGGAAGGAGATGTGTAATTTAGTAGAGACTTTGAAGGCACAGTAAATGTTCATAAAGGAAATAATAGAAAAAAAATTAGAGAAAAGTAGCCAAAGACTGTGTGACTTATTTTGGCCGAATCCCTTAAACTTTTTCTCAGTAATAGCTTACTTCTTATTGCAGAATGTTGCTTCCCCAACCTGACTTTTAAACTTTTGGATTTTGACAGCACTACGAGGTAAAGGTCTTCTCTGACTCATTAACTTCCCATGTTCCACTCTCTGCTCTTATGTTCAAAGTTTAAGAATTAATGTGGCAGCAAAGTCCTAATAACAGCACAGTGATTTGTGGCCAAAGACTATTGAATAGGTTCACATTTGAGTATGCATTGGGATTTGAGAGAATCCTTCTAAATAATATTGAAGAACAGTGAGAGTCCATAAATAAAAAACATAGACGCCAAGAACATAAATGCCATGCAATGCTTTGTATGTGAGGTTGTACAAGAAGCAACATTCAGCTGTGATGATATAATCCTCTTTAATCCTATTATATTTTTTAAACTACAATCAATTTCTGGGTTTTTTTGTGAGAAATAAATTTGATGCAAATGACACGTGGGATTATAACACTTCCTTTTCCTGTGCCAAAAATATAAATTTTTGTAACAAAGATAACCATGAATACTGTAACTGCTTACTGTAAAGGTCTAACTAGGCCTGTAATCTGTCATTTTTTTACCCTTTTTATGAGACAATCAATAAAACTTGTCATGTTGTTCCTTTTTATGGCTCATTGCGCTCTTATCAAATACTCAGTGAACTATTGATTAACGGAAAAACTCAAACTGGGGAGTATCAGATTTTACTCACCTTGAAACACTGTTTCTATAAACAGTGAGACTCTAAAATACAACTTTGCAGAGGTTTAATTCTGGATTGTGAATCATACATGGAATTTCAGATGTTTCTCAGCATCATCAGTTATTCATCAGTGTTCTGGTCCATGAAATCTGCAATTAAAATCAAATGTTAAACAGAATTCTAGTCCTTTTATATGGTAAGTCAGGATTTTTCATTCCACTTAGGTCATTGCAGAAATACAACTGGGATCTATCAAAGCGTAAATTTTGTTTGGCTAAAAAGATTACATGTTGCCAATTAAGTGATAAAATGTGATGTTTTTTGCATCCAGTTGCAAATAAAATGAAGTTACTTTGGTCTGCCTTGAGCCAAGACAAACTGGAATTCTTATTCATAAACATAATTTTCTTTTACTACTTGTGCTTTTCTCCCTTCAACTCTTCCAGACCCCTGCAGTCTTCATTAACCTCCACATTTATGTTCCCAGCAAAGGTTGCAACGTTTTCTTTGTGAGAATTCAATATTTTCACTCTAGCTGCTCCTGAAGATAAATTCCAGCAGTTGTTAGACAGGTTATATATTTATTATATGTGGAAATAGAAGAAGTTACTGTTCACAAAAATTAGAAAAAAGTCAGGCTTTAGTTTTTGTACCACTGCTTTTTCAGTGCACCATTTTTAACATTTCTTTTTGCTGGAATCAGTAGTAGCCCATTTTGGTTCTATATACATGTGTGCATGATTGTACCCAAAAGCTCATAAGATGACTCATTACATTTTTTTCAGTTTTTTTTTTTTTTTATTTTCCTTTGGTGTTGTGTGATGTCATAGTAAGGTTTAATCTGCCTATTTTTTCTTCAATTTTTTTAAACATTTTTATGCAATTAGCCAGCTTCCTCATTCTTTTTCAGTAAAGCTGCAGTATAGAGACACCTGCTGGGAAATGAATGAACAGAAACAAGTGCAAATATCCATAATAATAATAATAATAATAAAAATAGTAATAATAAAATTATTCTTTTTTACAGATTTCAAGATGGAAAGTATTGGTTACCCTTATATTTATTTGGTATTTTTCATTTCTGCAGAAACCCTATTAACTTGATCCAGAAACACTCTAGACAATGATATTCAATTTGAACTTTCAATCTGACTGATTGTAACAGAGTTTAATCTATCCATGGGATTTTGCATCTTTCCATCCACATATTTTGCCCTTTCATTATCAATCAGAGAGAATCCTTGTGATTGGACCCAGGAGTAAGCAATGGCTTGTGTTAAATCCTGTGCATTTGTTTTAGAAGTTTAATTATTTTGGAAAATCAAGTATTAGATCTAATGATTCTACATAGAAAAATAAAAAAAAAAGAAAAAAGAAGAGAATATGACAAAACAGAAGGTAAGGAACATATTACTGAAACCCATACTGTGTCCAATATGTTCACACAAATGGATAGTTAAAGCTAATGTTTCATTTCAATGTTATATGGAAACTTTCCTCTCACATTAGATTATAATCTTATTATTAGTCATATTATTCATTAAAATCTTCATTAGTCAGAAAAGCCAGGATAATATACTTGACTAATAACTATTTTATTATTATATAATGAATTTGTTTATAAAACATATATTACATATTGAATATCTTATTTATTTAAGCATCTAATGGTAATCAGTAGGATTTTTGTTGTTTACTCTTTTCTGTAGTTTCTGTCATAATTCACAGGAAAATAGCTTCCTACTCTGCTTCAGAAGTCTCCTGAGAATAAGTGTTGTAGCACATGTCTCCTGAGAATAAATGGTGTAGCACATGCTCCAAAACATTTGCAATGATAGCTCCACATGATTATGAGTTAATACATTCCTGGAAAAAATCATTCTAGCAGTTAATATTTTATGAACTGTTTCCTAAAAATATAATTCTTATACACAAGTTAATATAAAAACTTTTTTTTTTTTTTTAAATTTTGCCACCTGTGGGAACAAATAACATTTTCCAAATGATCGCACTCAGGAATAAATTCACAAAAGTACTTTTATGCTGCAATGTTTTGTATTACAGCTCTTGGCTTGAGGCATCTTGCTACTGGTGGAAATGACAGCATTGAATTAGTCATTTTCTTAGGAATGGCAGCTGAGGGAGATTCACCATTTACTTGAAGGAATTCAATCATGTTTCATCCTACCTCTTAGCTAAGAACACTGATCCCCAGCTTGCAGGACAGTCTGGTGCACAGGCCTCATGCATCCTCTGCTTTCTAAGCCTAAGCTGCAAGACCCTTCCATTAAGGCTCTGTGGCAGGTGCATCCACCCAATGAAAATAGGGCTTCTTGGCTGCTGAAGTGTGGCAGCTCCTGATTGCCTTTGCTCTCCGGGCTTCACAGTAGTTGGGGCCTTCGGCCAATGGGAGCCGCTGTTGACTACAGGTCAGATTTGGCCTGGGTATAAATGGAGTCCCCTGGGGGAGCCCTTTTGAGTTTCTCCCCTGGAACAGCATGCTGAGGTTGAGGGCTCTCCCCTTGGGTTGGGACACTGCCTAAGGTATTTCCTCAAGGTTGCTTGGGTTGGGATGTTGCCCTGAGCAGGTCCTCAAGGTTGAGAGCCCTCACTTGTTCCGTGAGTGATAGAGTGTTTTGGGTTGTTGTTAAACCCTAAGGACTTGTGCTTTGTCCTGTGTTTTGGGTTGACATTAAACCCTAGGAAATTGTCCTGTTCTCCTCTTACAGACATTTGAACCTGTAATTTGTAGAGGGCTAGTTAATTGTGTTGACAATAAATTTTTAATTTTTGGTGGTTGGTTGTTTATCTGAGAGCCTCTGTAACAGGCTCAGTAGCAATGGTATTGTGGAAGGGGAAGCTCCACTTCAAACTCTTCTCCAGTTATTGTGCTAGGTTTAGATATGTGGGAATTTATTATGATGTGTGGAGCAACTTCAACAGGAAAGACTGTTTTGGAAACTTGACAGAGCAACACACTTATGTATGGGCAATTTGGACAGGTAAGAATATTAATAGAAGAAAATTTTCAAGTGCAAATAAACAAAACAAGTTCTCACCACAGCTACATGAAATATTGTTATTTTATGTGAAGAGCACAGCAATCAAAGTGAATAATTAGTTCTTTAATACTTAGATTCTCAAATGAAACCCAGCTCTGTACCTTCTGCTATGTATTAGCCATAAAGTTCCTGAAACTACTTCCCAAGATTTTCACTATCAGTCACTTAGATGGAAGAGTTCAGATATTTTATAAACCATTTAATCATGTCCTTTGCAACTTCCTTCTAAACTTATAAATACACCTTATTATGCCCTGAATTTTTTGTTGCTTAATTTCTTCATTTTTTCTATCAGTGGATCTTCTGACTCCATTGATTCTTGATACCTAATAAATACCTATAGAAAGGGTCATAATTGTTATTTCTCCAACAATCTCTGCAGTAAACTTGAGTCAGGACTAGAACAAAGAAATAATTTCTTGCCCAACCCAGCATTTATTGAAAAAATACTTCCTCCTTTAAAGTGAGATGCTGTATCGTTACCTTTAGGGGTGATTTTCACCCAGTAATATTCAGTCTATATGTATCTCTTATACGCATTAGAAGTTCTGCTTCACCTACTTTTTATTTAAGCTTCTCATATTTGGTATACTTTATTAACTTTTTGGTGGGGAGGGGGTGGAATTGTTTGCCTGCTACTTAATTCCTTTGCATGACACTTCAGTGTTCTTCTAGGTTATCAATCTTTGAACTGCCTACCTATTCATGTATAATTTTTGCCCCACTGACAGTTACAATGTTACATGTGTCTTAGTGACATCCTAAGTAGAAGTCTGAATTCAAAACATATTTTCTTGTCAACTTTACTTCAGTGTCTAAATAGACTCCCCAGACAATGTCACTTTCTTGAGCCAGTAATCCAAGGTAGAACTTTAGATAGCGAGAAATGAACAGCACCGAACAACATTCATAAAGGCTTTGAATTTATAGTTTTTTCTAATAATCTGAAATTAGAAGATTCATAAGAAGCTTGTCTTCTCTGATATCTATTGTGTTCATTCTGAGAAGATACTCAGATTGTGGAAGTGGAAAAATAAAGACTTTATGTACACATAACTAAACATGTATACATACACCAAAATACATGTGTGTACACAGACACATATACATATAAACATATACACATGCATATATATAAACTATAGCTGGATAAATTATTATATAAAGTACAATAACCAAGCTCTTTGAGGGGTCACTCTCTGAGATAATCTGTTCTGTTATTTTAATTTTACATGCACACATTTCTATTTCAAGTTGTTTCTGAGTGTTTCTCAAGCAACTTCAGTGTATAACATTCAAAAAGAATGTATTTTGCTATTAACATTCTTACAATAATAATGATTATTTTTTGGGTAGCATACAACAAAGCTACTCTCCATTGTGGAGGGCTTATTAGCATTACTTTTTTCACTGAGGTTTCTTATTACTTCTTTTTTTCAAAAGTATATATTAATATATATTCACAGATCACTCGTAAATTTAATATTTTCTAATCATGTTCTATAAAATGAAAGCTCCATGTCTGTCAGTGTCATGACTCTAGTAGTGTAAATTGAAGAAATAGTTCTAAAGGTAGTTAGATTTCTCTAACTTAAAAACTATAAAGAACAACCATATCTCAGCTTAGTGCAAACTGGCACTTTTAAATTAACCAGCTAACTTTAATTGGGAGTAATATCTGAGCACAACCATATAGCTAAAAGAAGTTTACCACTGTTCCATGTAATATATCAAACATAACAACATATGACTTTGTGGCTGACTTTGACATAATCTTAAAAATGTTGTGACATAAGGCAGAAGGCAATAGCTGACTTGATAGTAGATGAGAATTGAGACACAACATTTCTTATTAACTTTTTTTAAGCATATGTGATTAAGAAAATTAATATTTACAATGTTTGGAGTCACATAAGGGACCACTGTAATCAACATCTTAGATCAACCACTGGAAGAATACAGTACAGAAGAATACAATCTAGTTCATGTGTTATCTATTTTTTTAAAACAGATGCTGTGGTGAAACCTAAATATTTACATAGATAATATTTTTTATTTGGTAGCAAAAACTCTGCAGAAGAACCTGCTGAATTCTAAAATGTATGCATTTTGCTCCATAAAAACCACCATGAATTCACCTTTTGTTTATGAGTCCAGGATATTTTTACTTTCTTCTGTACCAGATGCTACTTCAGCCAGATCCTACTTCAGAAAGTCTGGATATCTACCACTTTACCATTAATATTGTTGCTCAGATCCTTTTCTCTCTCTTATAACTGAGCAGGGATCCTGTTGTTTTTGTTCTCCTCCAATAAACTTTACTATATATATATAAAATGAAACATGAAAATAAGACAGTTCTGTGAAATTGCTTCTTGTGCTGGTGTGATTAAGGAGACCTCAGAAGACATTATCTGAACAATAGTAGGTAACTGATTGCTTTAAAAGTGATTTTAAATATATCCTTACTTCTCTTAACTAAGACAAAATTTAAGATCCATATTTTATGTTCTCTGACAGTATTTGGGAGTTCAACTGACATTTAGCTTGTCACAATGGGGCTGAGAGGACAACAGTTAAAACTGATACTAGTGCCAGTTCTAACAGGACTACTTCTTTAGTTCCAGCACTACATTTCAAGTCTACCTTGAAGACTCTCACCTGAAATGAGTTTAATCATGATTCCAGGCACCCAAAAAGAATCAGACATAACTCTTCCTGATTCAGCTTTGCTGATGGTGGTTGTTAATGAGTAACCCAAATAAATTAGTGGAATAGACCCTGGAGCAAGTGGCTATGCAACATTATACCTCTGTATCAGTGTGGATATTTCTTAAACTTGTGTTGCTATGTTCTCGTAGGGGTTTTTTTATGTATATACAAAATGTTCTAGCAACCAGACTAATAATTTCCTTAATCAAATAGCTCCTGGACTGCCTTTATGTAACAAAAATGTTAGGTGAAATTCATATCCTTCTTGATAGCAACATATGTAATGGAATTGTATTCTCAAAAGGCAGTAGAGAACCAAAGTCCAGATGAGAGACCTAAGTCTATATAACTATTTAACACACAAAAAACCCCTCTTCACTAAACTATATTCTTCATCTCAGTTGAGGTCAAAGTCTCTGTATTATTTGGAAATAGATTGTTTTGTCCAGTAAAAAATCAAGAAAGCAAAGTAATTTCATGTGAGTAACCACATATTGGTTTATTATTATAACTCTTGAAAAAGATTAAAAGTGTATTCATCTCCAACGTCAGCTAGAGGGATTTGAAGTGCCTTCTTGTTGCACTAACATGTTAAATAAAACCCAGTTTTAAACATAATGGATAGTTAATTTAGGATTAAACTACTTAGTAAAGTTCGCAAAATCCATATGCCTTTTTAAGAAGAATACGTTTGACACACATTTTTCCATATTCACTACAGTCTTTAGTGAATGACTCAAATGATGTTTAGTACAACTAAAGGCATCCTTCCACAATATAATCTTTTTCTCCCCTTCTCTACAGTCTTTAAAAGAGCATAGTACAGATATGTTTGTAAATTACAAATGGAAGAAAGATCTGAGAACATAGGAAAGCCTCACATATGAGAAATTTTGTGCCGATGAGCTAATTACTAAAGTGTAGATTTAAGTATTAAGGTTGTAGGTTTTATGAACTCTCCACAAAATTAAATATGTTTTATTTGTATCACAGCCCTGTGAGAATCCTTTCCATAGAATGGTAGGTGTGTGTGTGGATGTGTGCAGGTGTCTGTACATACCCCAGTCCTGTGATGATGGAAATACAAAAATTAGTGTTTGTGGACTGTAAAAAGAGCACAAAGTATAATATTCTCAACATTCTCCGGAGAGTGATAGTAAAACTACATGTTTATTTTGATCCTGCAAAGAGTCACCCACCATTTTAGTCGAGGTAATATGGTTTCCTAATGTGAGTAAAGTGACACATCTACATAAGTGTTTCTATGGCTTTATGCATATAACTGCAGAAGCTAAACCGATTTCATATCTGACTTTAGCTTACCTGTTTTATTTACTAGCAGAATGGATTCAATACTTACATAGTTATCTAAAATATAATAAAACCAGAATATTTGTTGTTCCTATATCACTGGGTTTCCATTTGCAATGGCATTCTTGATTGTGAATAATTCTTACTCTGAAGTAAAAAAAAATCAAGGTATTATATTTTCAGCACAAAAAATCAGGGGGAAATGAAGGACAGAAGACATTAAATGAAGTAAACATGATGCTGCACTGCAAAGTTTTAACCATAACTTTACACCTGTCCTGGATCATGATGGTGGAGTAGACTAGCTTTACTGTATGTGTAAATATGTACACACATCTTTCTAAGCTCTTGCTTTAGAATAGTTTTTCAGGATCATCCCCCATTTATCTCTGTAATGTTTTCCATCTCTACTAATTTTAGCAGCAGGAAACAAACTTAAATAATAAATATACTGTTTATAAAACAAGCTTGTTTCCTAACTCTAACATAATGGAAAATAACAGCCTATGCTTTTGTGTTTGATTGGCCTTGGGTTAATGTGTTGATTATAACACATTACCACATATGCATATACGATATATAAAATATATAACATAAATGCTTTGCACATCTCAGATCTCTAGGAAAGAACTCCTCAGAAGAAGAGAAAAAACATTTTTCATTCTTATTAATAGTTCCTTGTTCTGTTTTAATATTGCAATTAGGAAATCCCAAGACTCAAAGTGGGATACAAGATAGTATTGTGACTCTGATCACTTTTTTTACAAGATGATTGCAAGCTAAGGATTAATGTTGTGCTTGGGGCTTTGTTTTACTTTTTACCTGAAGGAAGAAAGTTTCAGTTCATGGAGTCTCTGCCCAGCAAAGTGCAGTTAAAGAAAAGCATATGCTTTAAAAAGCAGAAGTCAGCACTTTGCTTCTTATTTTTATGTTATTTTCTTTTAACTACAGCTATTATTCAGACCAGACTTTCCATGACTGCTTTTAAGCATATAAGCAGACATATCATATACTATCTTAAAACATTTATGAATATATATTGGCCTATATATTCTGTGGTTGGGTTGATAAGAGTATGCACTATAACTTAATAAGGGATTATTAAACAAATATTCATTCTGACATAAGAGTGGCAGTCATCAGATTCAGGATATCTTACTGAAATGTACCCCTCTGAGCTTTCCATTTCGTGGGGAAAATCCAAACAAATAAATTAAAGTCTAACTTTTTGATACATTTCACAAAATCAAGTAAGAGGGGACTGGAAGAGATCTTGAGAAATTTGCATGTACATTTAATCTTATTTTCTATTAAAACAAAACTGTTGGACATATTTGAAATGAAATATTTCAATGTTTCTAAATAAAAATTGAGCCAGAAATGAGTTGTAGAAGAAAATCCTTTTTCTGACAGGTTTTATTAAACAGGTTTGCTTGTACCAACACAACCTATGGTTACATTGCAATTTCAGTTGGGACTGTACAACATGTTGACATACTTAGTTAACAATCCTAGATCAGATAACAATATCCCTTGCTGCAGATTTACTTAGATGGATATTCAAACCCTATTTGCAAGTAGAATATATGTTCTGGTGTCACATTTACTTATTTCAGCCTAGACAGAGCTGCTAGTCAAGCAATATATGTGTGTGTCTATGTGTTTTTCTTAGAAGTTATATAAATACATAATTATCAAGCATACATTAATTTATAAAATATATAGCAAAATATAACCATACTTATTATATTTGTATAAAATATGTATCAATAGCCATTAAGTTTCTGTGTGTCAAGAATACACAGTTAAAAGAATAGCTACATGTTCTCAAAGTAAATATTGTGTTATAGAACTGATATAAAGCCAACTCCACACTAGTTATATCACAGTAGAGCTGGGTCTCTTCATTAGTGAAAGACTTATTATTTGCATATATTAATTCTACACACAGTAGATTTTTTGAGCCTTCTACATGTCTGCATAGGAAATATGTTTAGGATAGTCATGGACTGATTTTTTAAGTAGTGTTTGTTGTATCTAAGGACTTGTGACAGTCAAGTATTATAACAATTGATTTTGGCATGGTTTATATTGCAGAGATTCGTTAACAAACACCATAATGGTGCAAGGTGCATCTTTTTACTGTCTATCTGCAGCTATGCCATTCTTAATGCCATTCTTGTACCATTAGTAATGGCATTCTTTACACAAAACAAAATCTCACATAATTGAATCATGGAAAAAGGATTGACATGGCATTTACATCTTCTAGTTAACCAAGAAGACCTTTAGCTTTGCAAGATAAACATAAGAAAGCAGTTGAAATACCAATAGTACACAGGATGAAAGACAGACATGAACTTACGGACAATGGTACAGCTGACTTTCCGAGTGAACTGCCTGAATTCAAAGGCATAACAACTCAAAGTAGTTTTAGAAACATGAACCTTCAAAGCACCTGCAGTACATAGCAGTTGACTTCATTGATAAAGAACCGATATTCTTTAGTGGTTTTTCTCTCCCATCAGCACTTCCCAGGCAGTCAGTCTAAAGAGATTTGCTTAGAGGCACAGTGAGGTCCAATGCAGGGGTATTCAAGTGAGCATTCAATGCTAAATTAGATACCAAATAAATGATAGTCTTACACTCACACTCCTTTATCTCATGCCAGTGCTTCCCAACAGAACAAATTAATTCCTCTGGGGTACATGGCTAACATACCTTTACTGGTTTAGTACCTGAAATAGCTCATTTGAGGTCAGTTAGCTCTATGCAACTGTTCATTGTACTACATTAGAATATACTGTAACTAAAGGAGCAATAACCCAAAAACTGCCAGGATTAGACATTGTAGAGGAAAATGTAAGAGTAACAAAATGTTCTATCTATAGTAAGGCTGTGATTAAGCTGGACAGTACTTCAGCATTTAAGATTCTCAGAAGTAGATGGAAAAATCTACAGAAATTGTACCAGAATTGTGTGCTCCTTTTGGGTAAAACCAGGTTCTTTTCAACACTTTTGATCCACCTTAGCTGTGACTCTAACACTTCAAGATGACACAATGCAAGTTAGCTATAGTCAAACAAATGTAGTGAAAAAAAATACCAGTTTAAAAAAATATGTCTCTAAGGAGTGCTGTCAGGCAGTCTCTGAGGCCCTGCTCTTTGTAATTCTTCTGCTGAGTAAGCTGCGTTAGGAATTTCATGGTCAATTACAGGAGTCCACCAGTGGTAGGGCACTTTTGACTCCATAAATAATATAAATATTTTAAGAAATCAGGTTCTGTAAGAACTGTGCAATCAGTGATTCATGTTTTCTGATCCAAATAAGCCCCTACGTTTTGCAGATTTAATTTTGTCTTAGCTTGTCTTAGTTTGTGTTGCTTGCCTTAATTCCTTGCAGTGAGGAAGGACAGGAGAGTTGGAACACTTTTCTTTGGTTCTATTATTAAACAGCAGACTGTGGGAATAAGTATGTGCAGAAAATCATCCTACAAGCTCTGTAATATGGGTGTAACGTATAATGACAGATGAGATACACAAGAACTAAGATTCTGAGATGAATTATGTAACAAATTCTTACTAGATGGAAATTTACAGCAATGTAGTCTTCATATTTGTGCATATTTTTTTCTATAATGATAAGCAATTTATGGTAGAAACCAAGGCAAAGAAAATATGTGGCTTGGATAGTTAATAATTACTTTTCTAGAAAGAAGTAAATAGATCATGATTTATAATACTGTCCAAAATTATGTCAAGGTTTAGAACAGGCTGAACAATATGAAAAAATCTAACCCTCAAAATAAAAAAAAAAATCCCAGCCCTCAAACGCTTCACTTCTGATGAACCTATTTTAAAAATGTAACTAACAGTATCTAGCTAGCAGTTTTCAATCATCTTTTTAGCTATTTGTATACCATACAAAATAAAACCTCTTTTCTTTGGCTCTTCATTTGACTGGTCTATTCAGGCATTCTTAATCTATTTTTAGAAAATATGGTAGAAGAAAATTGTTCTTCTATGCTCTTCTAAGGAGCTTGTCCATGGCCAAAGGCCAAAGGCTATTTATGTGGACAAGAATTAAGGACAGTTATGTCAGAGTACAATAACTCTGAGGCAGCCAATTTTTTTCTGACAGGATGCAGTCCAGTGACAGTGTTCTACATATAATTTCTACCTTAGTTACATATCTCCTGTTTGACCTCAATTCATCAGGAAGGGTAAGATGCATTTCATCTATTTTTTACTGTCTTCAAATAATACTTGGTATCTACAATGACAAACAAGTGATGCCAAGGTAGTTTCATATAGAAAGTATTTAGTCTCAATTCATTAATCAAACTGTCTGTGTGGCCCATGAAGACATAAGCACTTCTAGAGGGCAATTCCTGCCATCTTAAAATATGTGTCAAAATTGCTGAGCTGAATCATATTTTGGAACATCTTATTTTTTTCCTCTGGCTTAAGAAGTGCTCATATGACTAGCTTAGAATACATGCCTAATTTATAAAATGGCTAAAGACAAATGAGATAAATCATATTTTCAATCCATTTTCTGTATATAGGACCCTTTTGTAAAATAGGAATATGAGCTTTAGAGCTGTAAGAATAGGAGGTTGGAGACTACTGTCCGAGTAGATATTACTGCCTAAGGCAGATAGAAATCTAAATATAACATTTAACACATACTGTCCTAAGCCTGCTCAAAAATGGTAGATTGGTAGATAGTACTGTAATACAAATAATAGTATCAACTATTAGTCTTTAAAAAGAAAACACATTACAACTATTTAAATCTATCTCTACACTTAATGCAGAATGACACTATTTAGATGAGATTTCTTTGGCAAATATTTAGATACTAGAGACTGATTGGGGATACAGACAGTTTAAAATCTGAGATTATTCAGGAACACCAATTTGCCAAGAATACAGCTGAAGGATTTTCTGAGGAAAGTACTCAGGCGATTCAAATGAGAATTTTAAGGCATGAGAGATGGTTAGACCTCTAATTAAAGGGGTAGCCAAGTTCTAGAGCTTGAACTGATGTAGCAAAAGCAGTAGGACATTAATTCATTTAGTTATACATGACAATAACATGAAAATCTGACAACTCAAGCAGCTGTCCAAATTACTGTACATATGTGCTACTCTGATTTTTACAAAATCACACACATACACTCAGATTATGAGTCTGCAGAGGATTCTGTGAACACAAGAAAATATCAGGGCAAACAGAAAAATTTCAGGATAGGGAGAAATAACATCATACCCCTGGGGAAAAATATACATGCAAACTACTGAATACCAGAGCAGAAGCAGAGCAGTTTGATGACTGAATACAAGCTATAAAATCTATAAAGAGATCAGGAGGACTACAGAAAGTCACTGGAGCTTTCAGGAACCACCAACACCAGAAGAAAAGCTTGATTTGTTTCTTCTTTCTTTCCCTTTTGTGAAACCTCTTACAGTGCACTCTTTAGTCCATTCAGAATCTCACTGAATCTAATGCTAGATACTGTGCCAAAACAAGTAAGAACATCAAGATCTGTTTTGGTTTTTGTGTATTATTTCTAAAAAATGGAGGGGTAAGGTATAAACAAGGTGATATGCCTTTGGCAACCATGCATTTAGTAACACATTACCTTTTAACTAAAAATTCATTAGCTAACAACCAGGGTTTGGGCAAACTTTTATAACATTGCAGCAGCCAAACACACACACACAAAAAAGAGATTGGCTAAGCAAAACCAAGGATAATAAAAAACAAAAGGTTTTCTAAATTACTGTTGCCTGTGTCATTAAATTTCATATTGTGCATGGAATCTAAATACATCACTTTGTTCTGCATGACAAGCAGAAGTGAGCATTCATACATTACTCAGCCACTTAATTAAGAGCCTGGGATATTTGCAGTTAGCAGAAACTAATAAGGGAATCACATTTAAATTCAAATCACTCCTCAGGGTAGCTGTCTGCAACATAAGCAAAGCTTACTGGGTAGATGTTCCACTAAATGCTCAGCTAAAAGCTAGTTTTACTGTATTTGTGAGTAAAGAATAAATCTGGTTTTGATTAAAGGTGAGAGTAAAATAAACAAGTCTGGTTTGGATTTTCAAGTTATGTTTTGTCTCAGTTATTTTTAAATTCCTGTATATCTATTATTCTGTATAATAAAATGAGTGAGATTTAGGGCTTTACTAGCACAAAACAGGAGCTTTTATAAAACAGTCAGCTGGGCTTACCCTATAATGATATTTCAAGACATTTTGCAGGAATAAGACCTACTGTGGACAGAAAGCACCCATTGTAGCAGCCTTAAGGAAACATATAAAAATCCGTGTATTTGTACACTGTGAGGCATGTCACAATTCCAAAGACTTATTAAATAAATTGAATTTATTGTACTACCAATTTCCTTCTTTGTTGTTCGCTACTGAGCATATCATTTTGCATTTGATTTGGGAACTCCAACTCTTAGAGAATTTCAGACTTTTTTCTATAATGGACTGAAAGTAAAGTAATAAAGATAGTAGTAGGAAGTATACTTAAAATGTCATTAGCCCAGAATATTGTCACTGATGTTATGCAGATGACCCCGCACCATCTTCAGACCACTGCTAGGGTCATCACACCAGTTCTAATCCTTTCTTTCACTTTTCTCTAGAAGACATCTGCTTGAAGGATCAACGGATCTCAAATCTTTAAAATTCCAGCTAATTTTTTGTATTTTGAGTGGAAGATATGCCTCTAAAATAGGTCAGAAATGTTCTTTGAAAATAAAGCTTGCTTACAGCATTTCACACATACAAGTAATGAGCTTTATATTAACCATAATCATCTTATCTAAAAACATTAAGATAATGATTTTCGTAAAAACCTCTCTGAATTCTAAAATCTCAGGGTAGGAAAATCAAACTTTAATATCTGAAAACTCACAGGAGAAATGTGTTGTTAATTATTTTTCTGCTTTAAGAGTTGCAAGCAAGGCAAAAAAAAGGCAAATAACTTGTTCCTTAAAAATAAAGCAATTTAAAATAGAAAAATATATGACTTCAATCAAAAAAACCCCAAACCTCAAAATCTTTCATACAAATTTTCAACATGAGAAAATTTATCATGTCGTAAAATGTAAGCAACAGTGAATATTTAATGTTTACCACAACATTAGGGTATGTTTATATCATAACAGATGCATTCTTGCACAGCATGCAAGTATGTTTAAGCTAGATCTGAATGATTTCAGTAAAAAACCTTAAACATTGCAGTGACAGAAAAGTAGTGCTTCTAGCCTAGCAATGAATCACTGCTGTAAGCCACTACTATTTCACTCCTTGCTGCCAATCCACAATGTGCATGTTCCCTGCTGGCCATCTCATCCATACTTCGAGTATGTACAACTGACAACATAAAATATAATTTCTTCTGTGACCTTTCCACACTTCCACTAAATTTAAGGTGTTTTTTCCCTTTTACTCTGAAGTTATTTTCCTGAGGCTCTTTCTGTTGGTCTGGGAGTTCAGCAGTTCTGGGACTCTCATCTTCTATATTAGAAGTATTACATTTGAAATACTTACGTTTTGAGGGATTTTTAAATGCTTTGGAAGTTCAACACTGGTCATTTACAATTTTTAATACTTTTATGAGGGAATCTGCAACATATTTGCTGTTTTGACACTTTTGCTTTACTATACATTGTGTTGTCCACTAAATCATATTATCATACTTTATTTTTGTACATGACATTTTAAAAAATGTAATCTCTTTATGGCTACAGTGGCCAAAGAAGACTCTTGACTCACAGTTTCCTGGAATACTCTGGTGCCATACAAGAATTGTATGACATTTTCAAGCATTAAATCTTTAATTCTCACATTCCTGAGGATGCCTGTGCTGGGGTATGCATCTACGCAGTGAAATGGAACAATACAGGGAAGTTAGCATTAAGTGTTAACCAAGTCTGCTCCAAAATTAGTAGTTTGATTGCATCAGCATGATTATGTGCGCTCAGCATTTATGAGAGGCCTGACATTTCTGCAAATGCAACATCGCTCCAACACTGAACTGTTGCTTTCAGATCTGAGCTTTTATCAACACATTAAAGTTCCCTTGTGTGCTCCTCTATACAGTATTGGTTGGAACCAGAGATTTCTGTATCCTATTAAAATGTACAGTGCAAGTAAGCCTTCAGAGGATAGGGATGTATTCTTACTATTCCTTTGCTCATAAAGAAACAGAGGAACAGAGAATTAAAATGCCTTAGGAATCATTCTTTTTCAGCCTTACATTTCTACCATCTGCAAAAATTGTGTTTGTCCAGTAGTGTTTGGTGACAGTGAAATCAGCAACAGAACTGTGATCAAGTGCGAATTTGACCCACAGCAAATCTTAGAAGAGCTACTTCAAATGCCAACATGTTTTAAACAGCTGTTCTCCTATATCATAACTGGAAGAGATTAACAAGTTTGAAGTCAGCTGAAGAAAAACTGTTCTAGTAGATGCATCTTGACAGTAAATTAGGATACATCTTGTAGTCTGCTAACCTTAGTAAAACTGTGTAAGTAGACTAAGAGTTTAGCTCTGTGAATTCTGTAAATCAGGTTTCTTTTTCACCATTTAGTTTTTCTGTGGCAATACACAAAACACATCATAATACAACTTGAAAAGTCTTCAAGTCCACAGTAGTGAAGCCGATGTTCACATATAATGCCAAACACAGTCAAAGCCACAAAAGATCCCCACTGCTTGAACTTCTTCACTTTCTTTCTTTGGGTCTCCTTCTACTTCAAAAGAAGTTAAGAATGTACATCACCTTGTAGCCCAATAAAACAAACAGCCCTTGACCTATGAACAGACATTGGCCTGATGTTTCGCTTTCTTAATGCTAAGCATTTTTAACACTTTATGACATTTGTCCTTTCCTTTTTTCTACTGCAATATAAAAAAAAAGAAGAGCAAGAGGGGTGCTCGAGCTCACTGAGATAGGAAACATATCACTTGGCAAAGGAAAGAGAAGAAAAAAAGCAGAGGCAATCTGCCTTCTCATTTTCAGGATTGAAGGAACAGTATGAGGAGCAATACAGGATGTACAACTGAGGGGAGAAAAAGTGCTTTTCTACTTTTTAGTTGATTGATTTTATCTGGGAGATCATAAAAACACTTGATGTAGAAGGAGAAGTGTGAAGATTTCAGAAATAATTGGGAGAAGGTAAGTAATTCTTGCCACTGGCTGTGAGGTTCAGCCTTGCCTGTGATCCTTTCACAGGCAAACTTGTATGCACATGGACATTATATTTTCACTGGTGAATAAAAATAGTAATCCTTTGTATGAAGACACTTATTTTCTTCCATAGCAGAGTCTTAAGACTGCTTGGAAAGCATACTGCACCATGTAGAAAGTAGTCACAGAACACAAAATGGAGTATGTAACCTGAGCAAGTAGTAACAGGTTTTTTCTCTATCCAGAACACTCAATCAGTGCTCAGATCCTAAAGAATAATTCATCTGATTTACAGTTTGTTCCTGAATGCCTCTTTTGTAGCAGAATGGGTAGGGAGAGGGAGTCCCCACAGCTGTTCCCCGGTATGTTGTTTACTGTAATTCAGCTTATTTTTAGCTGCCATCCTCCCCAGGGAGTAGAAATGGGCTTACTTGTACTTACCTGGGAAACAGTAGGGCAGGAAATCTGTGAGATGTACACTAGCTCTGTAGCAGGTGAGGGACCATGGTGTTCCTCTTTCCTTAGTACTAGCATGAGCTTTATGACCTACCCAGACACATAGGCTAAGCACTAGTTACAAGCACAGTTTGTAAGTATCCCTAGGTTAAAAAATGCCTAAACTTTAGATAGATACCACTAAATAACAAGCACATTTGCACAGTTCAAGACTAATTAACATATCATTAAATAACTTAGGTTTTTTGCATTCAAGTTTGGCTCTATACACTGATTTACCTCACAATAAAAAAAAATCATGTCCACTAGGGTTAAGAATAACATTTCTTCTTGCAAAATTTTATGTGTTCCTACTATTTCTTCTGTGTAGTCAAGTTAATGGAAATACATTTTCCAGAAATACGCTTCTCCTGTACACGTGTCGGGGCAATGCCAAGCACAAATACAGGTTGGGTGAATAACGGATTGAGAGCAGCCCTGCGGAGAAGGACTTGGGGATGTTTGACAAGAAGCTCAACATGACCTGGCAATGTGTGCTCACAGCCCAGAAAGCCAACCATATCCTGGACTGCATCAAAAGAATCATGACCAACAGGTCAAGTGAGATGATTCTCCTACTCTACTCTACTCTTGTGAGACCCACCAGGAGTACTGTGTCCAGCTCTGTTGAAGCAAGTCCAGAAGCCAGGTTGAATGAGGTTTTGAGCAACCTGGTTTAA
Source organism: Strix uralensis (assembly GCF_047716275.1). Taxonomy (NCBI): domain Eukaryota; kingdom Metazoa; phylum Chordata; class Aves; order Strigiformes; family Strigidae; genus Strix; species Strix uralensis. Next base: position 101,249,277 of record NC_133975.1, on the reverse strand, counting down.
TGGAAGGTGTCCCTGTCCATGGCAGGGGTGTTGGAACTAGATGATCTTTAAGGTCCCTTCCAACCCAAACCGTTCTATGAGTCTATGATATTTTAGAGAATGATAGCAACAGACTTAGGATATCTATCATGATTTCTAACTTGTGCAAAATTACCAGATCATAATAAGTGAAATTCTCCATGTGTCTATGGTTTGTGCAGCAGAAACACAGTCCATGGTCTTCTTGTCCAACCACATGACTATTTCAAAGGGATAATTTAAGATTCAGAGTAATTAGCATATTTTTGGCTAGGTCTAAACTACCTGTAGAAGAATATCTCTGTCAGAAATAATAGATCATAGTTTCAAAAGAGTAGTCATTGCTCAGTAATGGAAAATAAAAGTAAGAACATGTGAAATTTACACCATATTCTTAATCTCCATCTTGTTTCCTGTGGTAAGGAAGGCCTTTATGGAACAGCTATTTAAAAACTGTGATGGGATACATCCATTAAAAGTACTCCTTATCCATAATTTTTCAAAAGAAGCCTCTATGTATTAGTCTGGTAAAAAATTAGTCCTTCACAATTAAAGTGGTCAGCCAGTGAAACACTGACGTTTAACAGTTTCAAGAAGTTTAAGTTGTGGACTACATTTGCACTTTGCTGTTTGTTGGCATGTAGCTAAAGCTAAGGCTCAATTTATGGCAGCCTCATTACTGCTCTAATTTTAGAGCTGGAGGTCAGCAGTCCTCTGAGTTTTCATCCATTTTCTTTCCTGTTACTATTGCAGAGTCCTTGAGTACCTGGGAAAACAGGCCTGAAAGTTGATTTTCCATGCCACTTATACAAAATATCACTCATGGGAGACCAACACTTGATTGAGCATTATGCTTTTTATTTCAGTATAACTTACTGTATTTCTCACTCAGATGCATTTCATAGAACCATAGAATCACAGAATCATTTAGGTTGGAAAGAACTTTTAAGATCATCAAGCCCAACTGTTAACCTATCACTGCCAAGTCCATGACTAAACCATGACCTTAACTGCCACATCTACACGTTTTTTAAATATCTCCAGGGATGGTGACTCAACCACTTCCCTGGGCAGCCTGTTCCAATGCTTGACAACCTTTTCAGTGAAGAAATTTTTCCTAATATCCAATCTAAACCTCACCTGATAAAACTTGAGGCTTCTCTTGTCCTGTCACGTGTTAGTTGGGAGAAGAGACCGACACCTACCTCACTACAACCTTCTTTCAGGTACCAGTAGAGAGTGATAAGGTCTCCCCTGAGCCTCCTTTTCTCCAGACTAAACAAACTCAGTTCCCTTACCTGCTCTTCATAAGACTTGTGCTCTAGACACTTCACCATCCTTGTTGCCCTTCTTTGGACACGCTCCAGCACCTCAATGTCTTTCTTGTAGTGAGGGGTCCAAAACTGAACACAGTATTCTAGGTGCAGCCTCACCAGTGCTGAGTAGAAGGGGATAATCACTTCCTTAGTCTTGCTGGCCACACTTTTTCTGATACAAGTCAAGATGCTATTGGCCTTCTTGGCCACCTGAACACACTGCTGGCTCATATTCAGCCAACTGTTGAGCAACACCCCCAGGTCCTTTTCCACTGGGCAGCTTTCCAGCCACTGTTCTCCAAGCCTGTAGCATTTTGTTGTGACCCAAGTGCAGGACCCGGCACTGAGCCTTGTTGAACCTCATACAATTGACCTTGGCCCATCGATCCAGCCTGTCCAAATCCCTCCATAGAACCTTTCTTCCCTCAAGCAGATCAACACTCCTACCCATCTTGGTGTCATCTGCAAACTTACTGAGGACACACTCAATCCCCTTGTCCAGATCATCAATAAAGATATTAAAAAGAACTGGCCCCAGCACTGAGCCCTGGGAACATCACTTGTGACCGGCCACCAGCTGGATTTAACTCCATTCACCACAACTCTTTGGGCCCAGTCATCCAGCCACTTTTTTACCCAGCAAAGTGTACACCCATCCAAGCTATGAGCAGCCAGTTTTGCCAGGAGAATGCAGTGGGAAATGGTGTCAAAGGCTTTGCTAAAATTTAGGTAAACAACATCCACAGCCTTTCCCTCATCCACTAAGTGAGTCACCTTGTCATAGAAGGAGATCAGGTTTGTCAAGCAGGACCTGTCTTTCATAAACCCATGCTGACCAGCCTCATCACCTGGTTGTCCTGTATGTGTCATGTGATTGCACTCAAGATGAGCTGTTTTACAACCTTCCCCAGCACCAAGTTCAGACAGGCCTGTAGTTCCCTGGATCCTTCTTCCAGCCCTTCTTGTAGATGGCTGTCACATTTGTTAACTTCCAGTCAACTAGGACCATCATGTCTTCTTGTTATAATACTACCCAGAATACTCTCATGGGACTCTCTGCATTTGAAAGCATACTTTTAAGTATTTTCAATTGTGTTTTTTACTGTACTCATGTAAAAAAAAAAAATCTTTCTGGAAATGTGTTTTTTACTTGATCAATCTCTTTTAAAAGCATTTCCAATGTTTTATTTCCAATTAGTTAATATTTTGCAGTTAAATGTAATATCTATGCTGTATTGTGTCAAAAATAGCTAAAATTAATTCCAAAATAAGATTAATTAAAATATCTGAAGACCTTGAGTTGCATATTCATGAGTAAAATGTCAGAATTCCTAACAACTAGTGTTTTGACCTGAAAAGGAATTAATGGATTACTATTAAATTAATGGCACACTTAGCTGTTCTGTCAAACTCTATTGTCCACAGATTTCAAAGGACATGAATAGCACTTTCTTTATTTGCAGATGGAAGAACTAAACCATAGAAACTGGTGGGTGTCTAGCAGGTTAACCTCATGATTCAGTACTTCTCATCTTTCTGAGGTTGCCCACATTGACCTACAGTGACTTATGGCAGTAGGATGTTTCTGTTTATCTCATGAAATGCCACCTGCAAGGTGCTGAGCATAAATCACAAGTAAAAGATGTAATTATGTCCATGAATTCCACCAAGACAACTCTCATGCATAACCTTAAGCCCAAACTGAAATGCGTGTAGACCCAGACCTTGATGAGATGCATTTTTCTTTATTCAGAGGACCAGCAAAATATCAATGTACTTCTGAGATGCCATGTAAGTTCTTGGAACAGATTTTAATGGTGTATTGATTCTTTGTCTAGGATGAAATTCAGTCTGTACAGTTCTCAGCCCTAGATAAATGCCTTTATCATTAATATAAGTATCATTTATATAATAAATATAAACCATTAAATAGATATCAGTTTATTACCAGTTCCTTCACTGTTATTTCAAATTTTAATGTTTCATTATTTTCTGACTAATAATAAAACTGTAGTCTGCAAACTAGTAGACATTTTAAATCAGCTTCATTATTATCAAATCAGAAGTCATAGACACATGGATGTATTATGTCTGTATTTATACCTGCCTTAAAGTTTCATTTAATGGAATTCATTAATGAAATTCATGTTTTTATATACCATCATGTCTTTCTGTTTCATCACTTTGATTTTATAAACAATTTCGCATTCATATGTTCTAATACCAGGCACTATATAAAGAGTTGTGCTAAAGACATGTTAAAGAATTGTAGATAAACTCAGTGTGATGGTAACTTTAGGATCAATTTCCATTCATTTAAGCCTTCTTAGATGGGGAAAGTTTCCTTAGGAAGAGTTTTCTTCCTTTCTAAATAATTAGTAGTGGTCATAAAAACAAGTGATTTTCCAAAGTACAGACAAGCATGAGGAATACTGTCCTCCTAAAGCTGAACTACCAGCTCTCACAGAACTTAATAGGATTGTCTATCATGCACATTGAAGGACAGTACTTGGGCACTGTCAGTTCTGCCAGTGAAATATACATCTGACCTACAATATCCTAACTATTTCAGATGTGTGCCTGTCTCAGACAAAGTCTTTCAGTTGTGGCAAATTATATGGTGGTTTTGCGAAGGGGATGAAACATCCACAAGGAATTAGCCTATGATGAGAATTAGAACTGAAATAGCTGATACCTCACCTTTTCTTAGCTGTGCTTTTCTTTTTTTATCTGTGTTAAAATTAATTACATTCTCTGTAGTGTTACCACTACAAAACAGAGAAGCATTTGCACAAAAAAAAAGAGACAGTTGAGTTTTTATTTCTGCAAATGGTCCTTTTAAGATGGGAGGTGAGAGACATCTGTTTCAAATCTCATGCTTTAAAGTAATACCAATAAATGGGATAGGGTCTGGTCACAATTGACATCGAGAAGCTGAGGAACTCAACAATTTTGCCTCAGTTTTCACTGGCAATTGTTCTTCACACATCTCCCCAGTTCCTGAATCTCAAGGCAGGCACTGGGGAAATGAAGTCCAACCCATCATAGGAGAAGACCAGATTCAATGCCACCTGAGTAACCTGAACATATACAAGTCCATGAGACCTGATGAGATGCACCCCAGGATCCTGAAGGCAGGTGTAGTTACTAAGCCACTCTCCATCATATCTGAAAAGTCATGGCAGTCAGGTGAAGTCCCCAGTAACTGGAAAAAAGGAAACATCACATTCATTTTTAAAAAAGGTATAAAGGAGGACACTGAAGGCCACTGATGTATTGTGTTTGTGTGGCAAGGTTTTGGTAGGTGGAGGGGCTGCAGGCATGGCTTCTGTGAGAAGATGTCAGAAGCTTACCCCATGTCCAATACAGTCAGTGCAGGCTGTCTCGAAGACAGACCTGCCGCTGGCCAAAGTTGAGCCAATCAACGATGATGGTAGCACCTCTGTGATGATAACATATTTAAGAAGGGGGAAAAACACCGCTGCACAACAGCAGCCAGAAGAGAGGAGTGGGAATATGAGAGAGAAACAACTCTGCAGACACAGAGGTCAGTGAAGAAGGAGGAGGAGGAAGTGCTCCAGGCACTGGAGCAGAGATTCCCCTGCAGCCCATGGTGAAGACCATGGTGAGGCAGGTTGTTGTCCCCCTGCTGTGGAGCTCCCCACGGTGGAGCAGATACCCACCTGCAGCCCTCAGAATCCCCTACGCCTTCTACAATGGAGTGACTACATTAGTGGATAAGGGATGAGCAGTTGGTGTTGTCTATCTTGACATCTCTAAGGCGTTTGAAATGGTCCCACACAACATCTTGTCACTAAATTATAGAGATATGCATTTGATGGATGGACTATTCGATGTATAAGAAATTGGCTGGATGGCTTCATCCAAAGAGTTGTATTCAACAGTCAAATGGAGATTAGTAACAAGTGGTAACAAGGGGTCTGTATTAGGATGGGTACTGTTCACGATCTTTATTAATGACATTGACAGTGAAATCGAGTGCACCCTCAGCAAGTTTCCAGATGACACCAAGCTGAGTAATGCAATTGATACACTGGAGGGAAAGGAAGGGAAGGGAAGGGAAGGGAAGGGAAGGGAAGGGAAGGGAAGGGAAGGGAAGGGAAGGGAAGGGAAGGGAAGGGAAGGGAAGGGAAGGGAAGGGAAGGGAAGGGAAGGGAAGGGAAGGGAAGGGAAGGGAAGGGAAGGGAAGGGAAGGGAAGGGAAGGGAAGGGAAGGGAAGGGAAGGGAAGGGAAGGGAAGGGAAGGGAAGGGAAGGGAAGGGAAGGGAAGAGGAGTTGGAAGGAACCTACAACAATCACTTACTCCGATTGCCTGACCACTTCAGCGCTGACCAAATTTAAATAATATTATTAAAAACATTGTCCAAATGCCTCTTAAACACTGACAGATATCCCTGCACATGGTGAGGGGTTGGACTAGATGAGGTCCCTTTCAACCCAAACTATTCTATGAGTCTATGATTCAATAACTTTAATAATTTATAAGTTAACAGAGTTAAAGAAATTAGCAAGAAACTCTGAGTGGTGGGTTGCTCTGGGGTTTTATCTAAAAAAATCTGTCTGTAGACAACCTTTCTTTCAAAATTATATTTGGGGGCAATTTTAGTTCATGTAAATGAGTAAGGCCTTTTCATAATAAAATTATCACATAAAATACGGCTTATGTTGTCAGCAAGTGAAAGTTCACCACAGTTCACTGCCATCTGAGTTGTGTTATGGTCAGAATTATCAGTATATTAAGCACACATCACAATAGATAAACTTCTACACTTCCAGTGTATCCAAAGCATATGAGATGTAAAAACTGGCTGAGCATCTGTATAGCTTAAATGGGAAAAAAGATAGATTCTCTTTTCTTTAGAGCAGATGTGTAAATTCTAAGACAATGCTGTCTCATAGCCCGTGTGAAAACAAGAAACAGGTCTTATTCCAGGCCAGCTACAACACACTGACACAAATGATGCTAACAGTGTCCTTTACTAAGAAAAGAGCCTCAATATTAAAAGTGTACAAATCCTATTTTACTTTCATGATGGGTTTGAGGCACACCAGTAATTACATGGAGAGAAATTTGGACGTTTGTTATCTGTTTTAAATCTATACTGTTGATAAATAAAAAGATTTCAATCTCAAGGGCCTTCTGGCCAGAACCTCCCACCACAAAGTTAATTCACTTACAGAATGTTTACTAAAACCCTCGACTCCCTCTAGATAGTTTCAGTCCCTCATTTATCATAGATGAACTGGTTACAGAGGATTTTCATGCAGTTATATTCTTTATGAACACAGATAAGCAAGTCTCTTTTAAAACAAATCAGAACTGCCTGATAAATTAGTCTACCAGAGACACAGGAATTAGTTTGCATATAAACTACAAATTTTTTCATACATTATAGAGGCTATAACAGACATTACCAAGATTTCCAAATATATAGTTATTTTCTTGCAATATTTCCCTACAGAAATAATGGGGTTTACACAGGTAAATCAATTATGCATTGTAAAGATAGGTCCATATAGTGAATGACATATATACATATTTACATCCAATTCCTTTTAAAGCACTTTTACAACCTCTCAACTGTGTCTGTGAATATAGTGCATAATGACCACTTTTTTTTTTTTTTTTTTTTTAATGGTGGACATTAACATTGTATTTATTACATTAGAGTGCTTCTGAAAACACTTCTGGAGTGTGTTCACGACTTCGGGGTATGTCTTCTATTACTTCTTTAAATGAAAATGATACAGTAATTTACAGGTGATTCAAAACTCTACAGCAGAAGGCTACAGTACTCTACACAGACATTCTTTGGTTAACGTTAGTCTGTGTCATCACAATAATTTGACATACTGTGAAGCAAAACACATCTAAACAGAGCCCTATTGTTCTTATGCCACAGGCATTTTTTCTGTTTCAGATGACTGATATATTCTTCATTGTTGCAACAGCTGAATCAAATCTTTCTATATAGCCTCCTATTTCATTTTACATATAGTAAATGCATGCAAGCATTTTATAGTAGAGATTTTTGAGTTTTAACATAACTAAACCTTAATTAGCTGGCTTGCGTGAGAAACAGCACACTGTTCATTCCACCAGCTAGTTCAGGCAAACAACCCCCCTAGGTCTTCAGTCACTTGCTCGATAGGCTTTTTTTGTCTACCAATCCTGAATTCATCCTCTATATTTGCTATTAAACATGAGACCAGAAAAAAAGGAATATTTGAGCCTTGAGGAGAAGAGGAAAGTGGAACACTGCATCCAAAAGAGTGGTTGAAATGAAACACAAGTCAGATCACTACAGCCCTTTGAAGAGAAAAGTGTGCTATGGCCCCCAAACCATGAAGATGTTAGGAAATAAAACTTGATTTTTAAATACTCTAGAAATACATCCAGACAACCCATGTTAATGTTTTTCTCTGTATTACAACGTTGCCTTATAGAATATGTTAATACTGCTGTTTCTACTGATGCACAGAGAAAGTAACAACCTGTCTTCATTTGAGACAGCACATGAGCTGCTTCTCCCCTGTCATACATTTGCCCCATGGGCAAAGGCAAAGAGAGCTGGCAAAGCTGCTGCCTTAAACACACTCCTTTGAGATGCTGCATTATCAGTATCTCTTCTGTTCTCCAGAATGTCCCAGGAGTACAGTAGTTCACAGAATCACAGAATCATCTAGGTTGGAAAAGACCTTAAAGATCACCTAGTCCAACCATTAACCTGACTCTGACCATTCTCAACTACACCATATCCCTCAGTGCTATGTCAACCCGACTCTTAAACACCTCCAGGGATGGGGACTCCACCACTGCCCTGGGCAGCCCATTCCAACATCTAACAACCCGTTCTGTAAAGAAATGCTTCCTAATATCCAGTCTAAAACTTCCCTGGTGCAACTTGAGGCCATTACTTGTCTTATCGCTTGTTACTTCATTACAGAGACTCTTTTAAACCCATATCATTTGGGGGTAAAACTTTTCTAATTTGCTCTGTTATGTGGTTTCTTAGAAAGCCTTCACTGCTGTGCTAACTGAATTCTCTTCAGTGGATCCCACCTTAAACATTCAATTGTTTCATGGAAGTCCATTGTGAGACTTACTCTAAAAACAAGGCACTTCCCATGCCAATTTTCTCATGAGAGGATGAGCCATTATTTTTTTTTTTAATCATTGACAGAACCATAATTTAACTTAAATTCCTAAGTCTGATGTCTCAGTGAGCAGCTCACTGAGATTAAGCTGGGCATTCATAATAGCTTCAAATTTAGTCATATGGTTTGTTCTTTCTCTTTTTTTTCTGTAATGGGGAAAAGAACTGTATGTATATTAGTGTTTCATGGAAGTACTTTGCTTTCAATTTAAGCTGTAAATTGTTTACATTACAGAGAAAAAATCAGAGAAATGTCATTGATATTTGAAGCAGAAAATGCCATAAGTTTGCCACGAGTTTTAGATTCCATAAGAATTAGTTTCTGTGATAGTTTTGTTTCTGTGGGAATTTGGACCAACAAGAAAAACTCTGTATTGTCTGAACAAGCAAGTCTTACCCTTCTGAATCAGCATCACATAACCCCACACTATCTTTTAAAGAGTCAACTTTGTCTTGTGTGCCTCGAAACTGAATTCTCCTCGATGTTCACGGATCTAAAGAGTGTGTACATTTTGGTGTTTTCACAGTTGTTTTTGCAGCTAGGGAGGTCCCCAGCAGCAATCATGCCAGTTACATTATCAAACTTCTTAGAAGTTTTAGTCTAGACAAGATTCAGAAGCTGATAAAAACCCCCAACAATGTAACATGAAATACTAAGGATCCTTGCCTTATTTAAAAACAAATGAAAAATTATAACTCTTGTTTTGCACATCAATGCACTACTACAAAACTTTTGATAAAATGTTCATTCACTTGCTAAAAGGTAGCCCCACTTTGCCTTTACCGAAGGAACCCAATGAAAATCATGTAGATTGATTTATAATAATGCTTCCCACCTGTTGGGTTTCATAAATGCAATACAAGAAAATCATAGGACACAGAATAATAAACCTTTCTAAACATGTACTTGTGCCAGAGGTAGTGGTGAACAGGCAGCAGCAGCAATCCCCAAGAACAAGCGGTAAAGCTGAGCAACTGCCTACAGGGCATTGACAATTTTCTTACTGAAACTTTCCTATGAAAAGGTTAGAATCACTGTCTATGATTCACAGCTTTACAGTAACTCTTTCTGGAAGTCTGTAAAGAATTGAAAATGGGATCTTCTGCATTTTAGATGTCAGGAACCACTTTAATAAAGCATCATTTAGGCCTTCAATAAATCTGGTACTTTGCAGGAGTAAACTTTACAAAACTGTTCTTTCTGGGCTGTGTCCTGTGGAATCACAGTGCAGAATCAGACTTTGGATTGTGATCTTAGCCTGAAATTGATGTAGAAGTATTTGATTAGTATTTGGGCATCAGCCATCAATGTTCATTTGATACAAAAGCCTTGTTAAGTCAAAAGAAAGGGTTTTGGCACTCTACAGTGAGGAAGTGATGTTTTCACAGATAGCATGTATTATTTCTTCACACCTGCAGGTAGTCATGACACTTCCATGAACAGGAAAAGTAGCTCCCTATTCTACAATAGAAATAAGAAGAAAAGAATATGAATAGATGATTATGGTGACTTAAGAGTAAGGTGGAGAAATCATGAAATCAGCTACCGTGTAATCACAATCAGGAAATACTATATTCTCAGGAGTGCAGGTTTTTTTAAATTTTTCTATTAGGTTCTAAATTAACTTTATTTGCTTAATAAAGTAAAGTAGTAGAAAGAATGGAGAGGAGAAATAGGAATTAACTGGAAGTGACTTTTGAAAAAGGATTCTAAAATAACAAGCAACTGAATCACAGAATCACTTTGGTGAGAAGACACCTCTTGAGACCATCTAATCCAAAACCCCTGCTGAAGCAGGATAAGCTACAGCAGGTTACCCAGAGTATTTTAAGTGCTCTAGAAAGAAACACAAGGAGATCACATTGCTGCTGTACAAGATAGGTGATTCCTGCCCTTTCTGCTGTCACACACACAGAGTAACAATCTGCCTTTTTTGCCTGAGATCACAGACAAGCTGCTTCTCCATAGAGAAAGGCAGAGAGCTGGAAAAGCTGTTGCCATAAACACTATGCCTTGGGACACTCCAGTGTCTGTGTCTCTGCACTCCAGAACATCCAAGTTGTATGGCAAATGCCCAAGTTGCATGACATGAAAAGGAGATCAGCATGAGGGAAGAAGTCAAGTTACTAACAGCATAGAAATGATTCATGCTGTGTTCACAGAAAACAACCAGGAAAACTGGAATGTAGGTAGGTCCCTAATTTTGAAAGTGAAATAGAGTTGAAATTAATGAGAAAAAAGCTCAGTATAACACAAGGATGTAAGCAGAAGGATGGGAAACAGTCAGTCAGAAAGGTCGCAGTGGCAGAGACCTAGTGGATTAATTTGTTTTGTGCAATACAAGTGCTAAAGCAGCTATGGAAGAAAACAAACAGCAATGACAGAAATTAACAGACTTCTGCAATGACTGAGACATGAATAGACTTTTATCTATAGGACTTTTTTCAGTGAAAACAGTGAATACTGGGAAAGTAGGTAGATTTAATGAATTAATATAGCCTTGGAAAGAGACAGCTGAAACAAAAGTGAAGTTGAAAGCCTGCCCACCTTCAGTGAGAATGGAAGTGTTAGTAGTCAGGGAGTGAAATAAAAGATGGAGAAAATATTTTATTAGGGTTTTTTTAAATTTGTTTTGGGTAAGTTTAAATTGAGGAGGCATATGAATCAATCATCAATATCCAAAACCTTCAAAAGGTCATGAGACAGTGTGAGTGGTAAAGACACAGGACTGGCTTTGGAGAATTTGATCATCAGAATGGGTGAAATTGTTTAGATAAGAGAACTCTTATGGTCAATGAGAGAGGTGAATACATCAGATGAAAGGAGACTCTTATGTTACATTAACCATCAAAGTCACCCTGTGGTTTGAGATCTTCTATCACCTCTAGGTCTTCAGCATAAACCAAAACCAGTATCATGTCCTCTGCTTTGGTGTAGTAATTTCTAGCAGATACAACCAATTTTTTTAGCAGTTTTGTCCCATCATTCAGAAGCCTGAAAAAGAAAGCAATAGCTTAGGAAAGGAAGTGGGTATGAATAGGTATTAGCAGCTTCAGGAAAAAGCGGTTTTAGCAGTGAAGAAAATAGATCACAGAGTTTCATGAGAGATCTAAGAGAGAAAAGGCTTTAAAAGAAGGAGCAAACAACAGCTTTTTTCAGTAAGAGCTTCAGACAAGTCTAACAAACTTTAGGGAACTTCATAGATCTTGCACAAAAAATAAAATCCTGAGAACAAATTGCCTAAAAGATAGAAACCAAAACTATGAATAAATGAGCATTTCGGTCAGTTCACAAGTTAAAAGTGGTAACTACCAGTATTCTGTACAAGGACTGTACAATTGCTGACTGCTGTGGAATATTTGCTAATGATCTGGAACAAAATCTGCAGATGATTGAAATAATTTAAGTTAGTTTGTACCAATATGACTGTGATGATTTCAAATTAACCTAGTAAAGGAAGAGTTTATGAAAACTAAACTTCCCTGTTCATGAGTACAAGGTAGCATACCTTATAAAGTATATTTTGAACTACCAGCTGTAATTTAACTGTGAAACTCAGCAGAGGAGGAGATGGAAAGAGAAAAGTGCGTGATTTTAGAGATCAACTAAGAAAAGAAATGTTTGCATCTACATAAAAACCATAGTTGAAAATAATACTAGAGATATCATAGTGATATTATGTAAGCCAACAGTACAGCTTCACCTTGACTGCTGATGATTTCTGGTCACCCTGACCATAAATTATATAAAAACTGAAATGTTCAGAGAAAAGTGACAAAAGGATAAGCACAAAGACGGTCCATGGAAAGTTCATTGAAAAGATGAGTAGCAGGTATTGTGACAAAGGCACAGAAAAACCATGCTTCTATTCACATACGCTTTCAGAGAATAACAAGATTTCTGCTAAAATGCAATGTTTTTTTATGCTGAAGATTCCATAAAATGAGATATTTTTCTACTCTTAAACCAAAGGGTTAGAAAGGTTCCTCATTATGCAGGTTATGACATTTTTTTCTGGCATGGATTTTTTAACAACTTTTTCTGAAGCAGCTGACACAGGCCACTATCACAGACAAGTTCCAGAGTACTGGAAGCCAGATAATACAAGAAAAAAAAAAAAAGGTCTTAATTCTACTTAATTGTATTTTCATTTTTGCTGAAGTTTATTAGAATGTAATTTAATAAATCTACTTGATATTTTTTTGCTGGCACATTAAGATTTCACAGATTTCTAGTCCACACGTTGATAAAATTCCTTCAAATTATTCTTAATTTTCAGATACTGTTTGTATTTTATTGCCTTTTAATATCTGTATTTTCTTGGATCCTTCTGTGAATTCCTTTCAGAATAATCAAAACTTCCAATACAGCTTGATAAATAGGGTTACTTTCTAATAGAAAATACTGTGTACTTGTGTTTCTTTATGTACTCTAATTTGTGCATAGTGACCATTCAACAATAAAAATATTATTTCTATAAGACACACAGAGACAGAGGGGAGAAAAAGGAGAAAAAGAGAAAAGAAAGAGAGAAAGGAAGAACAGAAAGGAAAGAGAAAGAGGAAGGGGGGGGGAGAGTTATTCTAGAAGAGATCTGAATTTTTATTATAATCTGGTAGGCTTTTAGGAATCACTGAATTAGGCTTGCTTTCTATAATAAAATCCTATCAAACTGCAGCTTTAATGATTTTTACACTGTAAAACTATTCTTTATCCCTTTTAATATGGCAGTTTTTATTGTATTAGAACATATTCCTTATTTCATTGTTTTCTCTTCCAGTGGTTCCACACTGAGTCCCATTTGACAGATGTAATATCTGTATTTCTTTTTTTCCATTTAGATGATTAATCACAATTGTCCTCAAATACAAAGGGATATTCCCTTACTAGAACATACCAAAATAGTCTTTCTAGATGGGAACTTTTCAACGTTCTATGTTGTTATGTTCCCACAGTTTTCCATTTCTTTATATAAATTTATAGAATTCCAGCTGCCCAACAGTAGCAGCCTTCTTAAGTATGTTTATACTTTTCTTATTGCTGCATTCTTTGTATTATTTTACTTTATAAAGTCAATATTTTAATTTATCAAATGTATGACAAATTCTTCCTGTTTCCTTCCTGAAGGTTTTTATTGTTCTAAGAAATGTCAGGGTGTTTCAGAGTTGGTGGTATACACAGAATTTTTAGCACAACTAAGGGCACAGCAGAGATAAGCTGAACAGTAAAAATTCAGTAGCAAAGAGAATTGGAGTATTTCATAGTTCTCGTTCATGCTTTTCTGTGCAACTACAACATCCAGCATGGGATTGCAGTAATCAGAACATACAAAGATATACTCTGAAAGACTTGTAATTTTTTTTTCCAGTTCTTGCAGTCTATATGAAACAATTTAAATATATTACTTCAGAAATGGACACAGTTAGTATACACAGATAGTCATACTTTATTTTTCAGAAATGACTTGTGGACAAGATATACAGTGTTTGTGTCTCAAATAATGCTTGAATTTTACTATTAAGTCCAGTCTAGCTGGTAGCTAGTGGGCATGTTCTCCTCCAGAATACCTTTTTTTATTATTATAACAGAATTAGAAATTTCTTTCTGCTGTTAGTCAGTTTATTCAGTATGCCTCTTGCCCAAAGTGTAATCCTTGAAACACGGATATCAAGTTAGTACTGATCATCACAGCAATTTATGACCTAGTTAGCAGAGGTTTTCCCACAGACTTAAGAGAACTTGGATCACACCTTTAAGGAGCTATCTTAATTATTACTAGAAGCAGCTTTCGCAATTACTTATCAAACTTTGTTACACTGGTCTCCATTTTGACCTCTATTTAAAAAAAAAATAAGTACTTAAACACTTTCCTCTGTTTCTTTGAAGCAAAATGTCATCAAGAAGATTGCAAACTGTTACTGCTTTTCACTGAATAAATATCCACAATAATTAAATACTAATGTAAGAAAAGGAAAACAAAGAATATTTGGATGACTAATTCTTTCCTGAAATAGCATACCTCACACATTATAACCTTCAGTCTTTTACTGAGAAATGTAAGTACCAAATATTTTTCATTCTTCATGTTTCTAGTCACCATGAAGATCTAAACAGAACATCATTGATTTTTACAGTAGTTATTTGTGGTGTTTGTCTCTTGCTGCTGCGCTCCTTTCCTCACTACTTTCTGTGAGAGTTATAATTCCTCTTAATGAAATTGAAGAAATAGAGTAAAGAATTTCAAGAGGTGAAAATTTGCAAAGGAGTTTATTAAGTGCTAAAAAAGATAATGTGTTAATAAAAATATTCTCACATTTTCAATATTATGCAACTTATTGACTATAATAAAATTACTTGTGACAGGTAACATTAGGGGTTTTCATATTTCTTTTTAGTAGTTTACTTAGCGTACCTTATACCTTTTAATACAGAAAACAAAAATTATACAAATGAAAATACATGACATTGGATCATTTTTTAATGACTTAATAGTAGAGGCAATGTATAATGAGGTCAGTGCATCGATTTCTAGAGAGCCTCACAAAAAGGATTTGGTACAAAAATCTTTGAGCAAGGGACTAGATAGTTGTGGGGATTTTGTTACTGTTGGGTTTTGGGTGAGTTTTTTTCAAAACAAATCTCAGTGCCAAAAATCGAGCTTAGAAAATAATTTCTCAATATTTAACGAAATATTTTCAATCTCAAATAAAAGGATGGCTACTTTCTATAAATTTCTGGCTGTTTCTGTCTTTGAAAATATCTCCTTATTAGTAAAATAGTATCGCTTTTTCAATTCATCACTTTTCACATAAAATTTTTAAATTCCCTGATCTATTTTTTCTTTTTTTTTTTTTTTTTCTGAAATAGTTCTTCAATATGATGAATAAATCAGTTCTTCAGTATTAATATTAGTCACCAAAGCTGAATCAAAAATTTTAAGTGTTTTTGGCTAGCTATATATGAATTGTTATATTAATTCCGTTTTCAGATCAAATAAATTTGTTCTGTTACACAGGCCTTCACAATTTACTCCACAGTCTTTTATAAAATGGTACCTTTTCTGAAATTAGTAAGTCTACACATATATATGTACATAGTACTTTAAGAGTGATTAAAGAAACTGGTTCTTTTAATCTCCTTGAATTTAATATTTGAGTGCTGTAGAGGTTTTTTTTTTCAAATTATCTTCACTATTATTCATACTTGATTTCAGAATTAGAAAACAGAAGAAAATAAAAATTATTAAAATAAAAACTATGTAAAATACTGTCTTTTAGACTGTGCTTTCTAATTAAATATTCAGATATTTTCCTTTGTTTTTACATTTACAGTTACATCACTTCTTCAGATTTTACTTATTTTCTCATCAAGGCAGACATCCATTCAGGGCTTATATATGCCTAAAGAACATAGTACTTGGTGAAAAAGGATTTAGTATTTTATTTACTTAAGGATTTTCTAGCATCTACTCTTGCAAATCACTCACTTTGTAAAAGTCAAACTGTTTTAACCATGTGCCAGGAAATAAAGAAATGGCAATCTCTTTGCTGATATCTGAAACACAATAGAATTAATCTGACTTTATTTTATAAATAGAAAACTGAAATATTTCCAATAATTTAGAGTAGTTTCAGCCCAATGTCCCTGTTTTTGCTTTTTTCCCCTTGCATTCTGGAATAACCAAACTCACTAGATAAATATCAGCACTCTTCAAAACTAACTTGCAATGTTCTCATATGAGCTTTGATTTGTGATGTTGACTTATACCAGATGAGCTGGTCCCTTATAATTCTTATATTTTGTCTCACCACTATAGTCAATAAAGCTAATATGTAAAAAGGGCAAAATGTCACTCTTATTTATTATATATGCTCCTAGCATTTCTCTCTGTGTGTCATATTTGTCTACTTCACTGTCAAAACATGTTTTTACTGTTAGCAATAAAAACTAAGGGAATGTCAGCCAGGTGCCACTGTCTCACATATTAGCAGCAAAATTGTCAGATCTTAGTGGCAACAATTGCATACATCACTGAAGGATCTGATTTTTAGAAAAGTGTTTAATAAAACGTTAATCAACAGTGTTTTGAAATAATGTAAAGAGATTAATTATAAGATCCCCCTATATAACTGTAAAAGGTTTCAAACATTTATCCAACTGGCCTGATGCAAAGCACACTGGAAGCCATTTGAAAAGATTTTCCATTCTGACTTCTGTATTCAGTACCATGAAAATGAGGGTAGGAGTAGTGGGCTAACCTTTTCTTTTCCACTTCAGCAATTAAGCCATAATGATCCGCCTGAAGTACTGAAATTGTACCAATTCTTGGTGTAAATCAATCAGTGCTTAACTGAGAACACTCTGCTGTTCTTTTGGTGTTTTCATGTGCAATAATCATATGTGCTTATAGAAAATGCATAAGTACTAATTTATAAATAATGCCTGATGCAAACCTCTTGTACTGAAAGCAGTGTTTGCTATTAACCTAAATTAGGTCAAGAATGAATGTATGCTAAAAAGACTGTTGTGTTTCTAGATATTTCCAGACTTTTATGTCCTAATTATATGATTTTGAAAAGATACAAATACTTTCCATTTGAGATGTAATGGCATAGCTCTTCCTAAGATGATTTGCTAATTATATTTTTAAAGTTTATGACCAGAAATATGGCTGGTACAATACAAATAATCAAAAAGGTCAGTATTTTAGTATGACCTAAATAGAAACATATTACTTTGAAAATGATTCAGAGTTTTATATAATTAATTCTTCAAATATTTAAACTTTTGCATAGTTCAGGAAGTGTTTTTTGTCTATTTCCCCTTGCATTCAGAGTTGGATTTAGGGTTTGGCTCCTAGACCTGCAAGTTTTAACTAATGTTCTCATTGCTGTAGTAGCCCTAAAAGAGATTTGAGATTTAGGAATTGAAAGTCCTGTGCCTGACTTTCAACATCTACAGCTTCAGAACAACCATATCATACGGGTGTGATATTGCTTCTTCCACTGTGCATGGTTGCTAGGCATTCCTTCAATATCTATTACTACCTTGTTAAGTTTTCTTCCACTGTCAACAGTAGTTATCCATTTCTGTACGCTGACTCAGTACTTGTATGGTTTTTCCAATGTGTAGGATTTACAGATGCCCAGAGATTTCTGCTAAAGTACAGCAAATATTTTAGTTAGTATAGCCATGGATTCTTTACAAATAAGCAGGATGAACAGCTGTTAAATGTGGCTTGTGCTCTGATCTTGATTTCAAAGTATCTTATTCCCATTTATAGCTAAGGCACCTCATCCACAGTGGAGACTGACTGGCAGAATGGTAACAGAACCAGGACTTTCAAGCCAGAAGCTCATTAGTTGGGTTCTAGCACCTTCATTAAAAACTATTCAGATTAAGGATATTTTCTTATTTCAGAGGCCCGACTTCTATTTTAGAAGATCAAACTTCAGCTCACTCAGAGCTCAGTTGGGAGGGATTCCATGAGAAGCTTCCATGGAGGATAAAGGAGCTAGTGAGTGCTGGGAGTTTTTAAAGAACTCTCTCCCAGAAGCAAAAAAACAGCTCATCCCCTTCAAATGTAAGGGAAACAGGCAAAGCAAGAAACTCCTTTGGTTTAACTGCAAGCTTCTGAGTCTGTTTAAAACCAAAAGAGAAGTGTACCAGAGGTGGAAAAGCAGACAAATACACACTGAGAACTACAAGGGCATTGTCAGGGCATTGCCAGGGTGTGCAGAGATGCAGTTAGAAAACAAATCTCAGATTGAATTGAAATTGGTCAGAGATGTCAAAAACTACAAGAAAAGGTTCTTCACATATATAAACAAGCAGAAACAGAAGGAAAATATTGGGCCACTCTTAAACAGGAGAGGTGAATTAGTCATCACCCATGCTGAGAAGGCAGAGGTTCTCAATACTTTCTTCACCTCTGTCTTTACCAGCACTGTCAGGTCCCAGGCCTTGGGAACAAAATCCAGGTTGATGCAAACACACTTCACTGTCAGTGAAAGAAGAGTTGGTATGTAAAATATTACAGGATCTTGACCCCAACAAATCAATGGGCCCTGACAATATCCACCCAACAGTGTTAAGAGAGCTGGCTGACATCATTGTGAGGTCACTCTCCATAATCTTTGAGAAGGCGTGGAGATCAGGAGACATCCCAGAAGACTGGAAGAAGGCTAATGTCACCCCCATCTACAAAAAGGCTTAAAGGATCATCCAGGAAATTATAGGCCCATCAGTCATACTTCAGTCCCTGGGAAAGTTATGGAATGAATCCTCCTGGGGGCTGTCACAAGTCAAATGAAGCACATGATTGGGAAAAGCCAGCATGGATTCACCCAGGGCAAATCATGCTTGACAAACCTGATTGCCTTCTATGACAAAGTAACCTGCTCGGTTGATGTGGGGTGAGCAGTGGACATCATCTACCTGGATTTCTCCAAGGCTTTTGATATGGTTCCCCACAACCTCCTCCTAGAGAAACTGGTATCTTACGGTCTAGACAAGTGGTCTGTGCAATGGGTGGGGAACTGTCTGACAGGGCCTACCCAGAGGTGGTGGGAAATAGCTCCTTTTCAAACCGACAACCTGTCACAAGTGGGGAGCCCAGGGATTGATATTGGGCCCAATGTTGTTTAATATCTTCATAAGTGATTTGGATGATGAGGTCAAGCGTACCCTGATCAAGTTTGCCAATGACACCAAACTGAGAGGGGAAGTGGACCCTTCAGAAGGGAGAGCCGAAGACCTGGATAGGCTGGAAGAGTGGGCTAACAAGAACCTTATGAAGTGCAACAAAGACAGATGTAAGGTCTTGCACCTGGGAAAACATAATCCAGGAGTGAAGCATAGGCTGGGATCTACCTGGCTGGGGAGCAGCTCTGTGGAAAGGGACCTGGGGGTTCTGGTGGACAACAAGCTCAATATGAGTGAACAGTGTGATGCTGCAACAGAGAAAGCTGACAGGATGCTGGGTTGCATCAACAAGGACATCACTAACAGAGATAAAGAAGTCATTATCCCACTCTACTAAGCAGTTGACAAGCCACACCTGGAATACTGTGCTCAGTTTTGGTCCCCGCTATACAAAAAGATGTGGACAGGCTGGAGAGGGTCCAGAGGAGGGCCACAGAGATGTTCAAGGGACTGGGAAGCCTGTCATATGAGGAAAGGCTGAGAGAACTGGGTTTGTTCAGCCTTGAGAAGAGAAGGCTTAGGGGAGACCTCATCACCATGTTCCAGCATTTAAGGGGTGGCTACAAAGATGATGGAGACTCCCTTTTCTACAAGGACTCAAATGGAAAAGATGAGGGGTAATGGGTACAAGTTACTCCTGGGAAGAATCTACTGGACACAAGAGGAAAGTTTTTGACAATGAGAACAACCAGCCATTGGAATAATCTCCCCAGGGAAGTGGTGGATTCCCCAACATTAGACATACAAGGTTCAGCTGGACAGGGTGCTCAGTCATCTTGTCTAGACTATGTTTTTTGCCAAGAAAGGTTTGACCAGATGATCCTTGATGTCCCTTCCAACCTGGTATTCTATGATTCTATTAAGCAGAAATTTCATAGAAGGTATAAAATTAATCTGACATACTATCTATGTTGCAAACGTTTTTTCTTAAATTGTTCTTTAATCTATAATTTTTAGATTTATTTTATAGGATTTTATGAATTTTAAAATTTCTGAGCATTTGCTTCCTTTTACACTGGACCTCCTCCTTTTTAATATGTTATTGGTAATTCTGTGCTTTTCACCATTAAATAGAAAATAGGAAAGTAGAAAACAGGAAAATAGAAGTCTTATAATATTTAAATAGGGAATATATCCTGTAAAATAAGATTGTGTTCTTTACCAGTGGAGCCATCATTGAAAATAGAAAGATGACACATACATCACAAATTTCAATCTTCTGGCAACCTAAATAGAGTGGACAGTAGAATGTTGCTGTCACCTGCTGTGCAAAGGTTGTACAAATTGATTCAGAAATCTGTTAAATTCATCTTCCAAAAACTAATACCTTTTGGTCTCTCAGGTTACTGACATAAGGCTCTTTCATACATTAACATGTTTCAACATATCTCTGAAGCAGTCTTAATCACACATTACTTGAAGTCTGTGTTATTGGCCCATTTGTAACTAAAATTGCGTTAATTTTTTCCCTTCCAGATAGTGACTGACTAAAAGTCAATAGATTTGGAGCATCTTCTCTAGCAATGTGAATCTTTCAAGAGTCATATGATAGCAGGTCTGTGAAAATGATTCAGTTTACAATATTGTACATTAATTATTTTCAGAATGTATTTCAAAGAACATTGGAAGAAGAAGGAATGAGAGAAGCTTTAACATGTGTGTGTGTTGGGTTTGTGTGTGTGTGTGTGGGGGGGGGGGGGTTGGTAGCAAGGGAGGAGGCTACAGCAGTGACCCCTGTGAGAGGTTTCTCAAAGCTCCCTTGACTCCAAGTTGGACCTGCCTCTGGCCAAGGCCGGGCCAATTAGCGATAGTGGTTGTGCCTCTGTGATAACATATTTAAGAAGGGGAACCTGAGAGGTGGAATTGGAGTTGTGAGGAGGAGTTGCAAGGAGGACAGCTATGCAAACACCAAGGTCAGTGGAAGAAAGGAGGGGGTGGGAGGGAGGTGTGCCAGAGAAGAAATTCCCCCATGGAGGTCCATGTGGAGCAGATGCCCACCTGCAGCCCATGGAGGATCCCATGCCAGAGAAGGTGGTTGCACCCAAAGAAGAAGGCCATACCGTTGTAGTTTGTCACTGGGAGGATTGCAACACACGGGAGGGACCTATGCTAGAGCAGCTCATGAAGAGCTGCAGCCCTTGGGAAGGACTCACACCAGAGAAAGTTCATGGAGGAATCTCTCCCATGGGAGGGATGCCCTGCTGGAGCAGGGGAAAAATGCAAGGACTGCTCTTCTGGAGGAGGAAGGAGCAGAAGAAATTATGTGCGAGGGACTGGCTGCAACCCCCATCCCCTGCCCTCTGCACTGCTGAGGGGGAGGAGGTAGAGAAATCATGAGCAAAGCTGACCCTGGGAAGAAGGGATGGGTGGGGGGAAGGTGTTTTTAAGTTGTTTAAGCTCACTCTCCTACTCTGTTTGTTAAGTGGTGGTGGTGGTGATGGTGTTTGAATTAAATTGTTTCTTCCCCTAATGATTCTGTCTTTTGCCTGTGACCATAACAGGTGAGACATCCCTCCCTGTCCTTGTCTCGATTCCTGAGCCTTTTGTTTTATTTTCTCCTTCACATTCCTGAGGGGGAAAGAGTGAGGAAGTGGCTGCATGGTGCTCAGTTGCCCCCTTTGCTCAAACCAGGGCAGTGTGTCCCCATTAGTGGCTCATCTAAGTACACAATTTCTTTTCATTGAAAGAAATTTCACTCAGAAGAGTGATTCAAAACTGTAAGATGAGATCATTTCCTTCTAGCTTTTCGTGTGATCTACTGAGTCCTGACCTAAGCCACAGGAGTCTGGGGGCACAAAAGCAACTTATAGCAAGTCCTCACACCATTTGCCTTTGACTCATGCTAGCTATCTAACTCAGGTGTACTTATCAACACTAAAATTAGGAGTATATTAGGGGTATTGTAAGTGCTTCCAGAGGAAGAGTCACAGCAACAGTCTAAGTTATAACCTTGGTGGAAACACAATAAACAAAATTAGAAGAGAGCATTCTCATTTTTAAACTCGAACTTCTATTGGCTCTTTTCTCCACTCTGACATAATTCAGCTTTCCTGCGCCACAAAAGATACTACAGTGTGCTCTTACATTGTATATATTTTGTTAGTATAGTAATTATATTTAAAGTTCCCTTCTCCCAATAGCTGCTGAAATCAAACAAAAATACTTATCTATTCACAAATTTGACTCCTAAAAACTGCTTTGGGTCAGCCAACATGTGAAAGGAGACTTCTGTAGTCATGATAACAGAAATAGATCAAAAATCATAACTCTAATGCTCTGGCATCATAATATTGGCCTAAAAGTCCAGAGGACTTTTTAGCACCTCTTACAGATCACCTATGTTTCATGATATGTTGAAAATTTAACATTAAATGTGTGACAGTGTCTATTTCCTATCATTTTCCTGTTCCCAGGACTCTCTAGTTTTCTTCCTATAGCCTTTCATTTACCTTATTAACCTTTCCTACTATATCACCTCCAGCAGGTTGTCACAGTCTCTTCTGATCCTCTTACACTGCTCTCTCATGTGTCCTGGTTTAGCTAGGATAGGGTTAAGTTTCCCCAGCAGTGGGGGGAAGCTCTAGCCGGGTTATTCAATACCGTGCTGATGTCACCTCCTGGTGCCCAAGCGCGGGAGAATCGGTGAACGCGTGTGTTACGCGATCTCTCTGCTCTCACTGCTGTATCGGTAGATATCTTGCTCTGTTCATTGTTATTACTGTTATTGTTATTGTTGTTGTTTGTTTTGTTGCTGTTGCACTGTTGTATTAAACCTCTCCTTATCTCAGCCCCAGGGCTTTGTATTTCACTCCCTTTGTGGGGGAGGGGCAGCGGCCGTGTGGTCTCGAACCCCGGCAGGGACTAAACCACCACACTCATGACATATTTCTCTTCTTCATTTTCAACTATTTTAACCTTTTCATCAGGAGTGTACAAAAAGCACTAACTTATGTAAGTAAAATGATCATATCAAGGTATACTGAATATAGTTGACCGCTAATTAGCACTGTTCCAAACAGCTTTAAGACAACTGCAGCAAAAAAATATATTTGTTTAAATAAGCAGAACAAGTTCACTTTTACAGAAAGATTTTTTTTGCTGTAAATCATTATGAAAGTAGGGAATAAAACAAAGCAATGTCTACCAGAGTATGATATCAAATAGGTAGTATATTAACTTTGATCTCAACCATAATAAGCTTACATTAATATAACTAAGATAAGAACCGAGCCTAAAATACTGCTGAGCTTGAAACAGTAAGGTCCTTTTTTTAACAAAGTATGTAAAAATGCATGTAGAATACATCTCTGACACTTGTGAAGTTTTATTGTGAGCTTGCAATACTTAACTTTTATTGAACAAAAGATCCTAGCTTTTACTGAATAAAAGATAGGGTTTCAGTCTTCATGGCAACAAAAACAAAAAAAAATGCATTCCCTGAGTACCACTGTAGGAAAACAACCACGGACAAAAGCCCATAGCAGTAACCATTTTCATCAGCAGCTTTCAAATTCTTTCAAGAAACATGGAATCTTAAATATCACAGCACTGACAATGAAAGCTCTGCAAAAAATTGACACAAAATACACCTAAGCTGAAAGAAATGGTAATGGACTACAATATGAAGCCTGACAATGAATGGCTTAATAAAAAAATCTATCATTTCAGTATTCAACTGTCATTAAGTGGACATGGATGCTACTCCTACCCGAGCTCTAATGGTGTGATTTCAGTCTGATCAGTCAATTATTATCTCTTTCCAAACTCAGCTTCTTCTGCTTCTGGAATAAATCCCTAAATTTAACATAGAAAATTGTCACTTATAATCCATTTCTTATTGCTAAGTCATTTATCTGTCCTTGTATCCTTCTGTACAGCTGGGGAAGTTTGGACATGAGTTGTTCCAAAAAACCTTAGCATACTTTGAATATTTACCAGGAGACTGTATTTCAAAAGCCTTCACCATGCCCCCAGATTCTCACAGTATAAGACAGGGGACATATAGCCATGTTTGTCTCAACTGATTATTAGTTTTACTGACATAAGGATGTTAGATTAAAATTATGCTGAACATTAATCATAATGTTCAGTATTCATAAACTGAGGTGAATGTAGTTAACCTGGGTTTGACATTACTCTTTGATGCTTGCAGATGTTCTTGGCATGGATTTTCCAGTCTGTTGAGGCCCCCTCCAATTAGCTCTAAAATCAGGTGCTGATTGCTTGCAAAGGTCATCTAATGATAACCAACGACTGGAATTTGCAGTCAAACAAGTTCAAATTAAAAATAAAACATGTTGTTAAAATAAAATATTATTGGATCCTTCATTTGCTGTTGCCTCCTAATCAAACTTTGAACTTTTCCAGTGTATATGTCTTACTTAAGCATAAGACATTGAGCTCAGGACAGAAGCAATTGTTTGAAAATGATAAAAAGTTCTTACATAAATCCAGTGAATGTTTGATCTTCAGACCTTAGGCAATATGAACAAACCTCACGGCCTTCATGGAGACATAGCTTTGTAAACTTCAGAAAGTCCCTTCCCAGTATCAACTAAATTCTGCTCACCTATCTCACATGGTTAATCCAGCTATTTCCTTTTAAAGTTATTTTTTATGCACAGTGGAATCACGCTCCATTTTTCTACAGCACAGCACAGCAAGTGCTATAACTTCAACATCCAATATACTACTTTTTCAACAATCATTTTTCCACACTTTTCTTTTTCGTTAATGTACTGTCCTTGTATGCACAGTATATTTCAGTGAAAGCTTATCTCCCCAGTTCATAGCCATATGCTACACATCCACAATTAAGCTCTTCCTCAGGCACTAAAAAAACAAGAATGGAGAGTAAATGAACAGTCTCTGAAGAAATATTTGGCCATAATCTCTCCACTCATGCATTTTGCAAGTTCATCAACTGATCTTACCTTGCAAATTCATGCTTGCTGCCAACTCTGGTGTTAATTTTCATGAATACCTCAACACCACATTTATCAGAAACCCAGAAAAGAAAAAGGTAAAGCAATGGCTTACAAATAACCTGACAAAAGCTTTTGACACATTGCTTGTAGCAATACTTAGTGCTCAATTTTCCTACATATTATACTAAGAATCTTACGGTAAGAATACAGTTGATCCTGACACAGCCGGCTGATTAACTGTCATATAAAAAAAAGATGTGTTTAAAAAGAGAGTTTATGAAAAAGATCCAAGCTCTTTCATATTTCTAAGTTAAATAAACTCAGCTATATAGACATATTAAATAAAATCCCATAAACAGCTTAAGCAAACTAAAAGAAAATAAAAGTTTCTTTAGCACCATTATTGATAAACTTATTTTTTTTAAAAAAAAACACCTATGACAACCAATGGACACATAAAGAGCATAGGGAAGGAACTCTGTTTATTCTGTTTATTCATTCAATTTAGGTTGCCATCCATCAGTTGCTCACATTAAATCAAAGGAACTTTTTCTTTATCTATAAGTATGCAAAACAGCAGGGAAATAATTGTCACATAAAAACAAAATTACTGAGATATTTTGTCTTGCCAACATTAAATGCATTCTATTTTTTCATTTAGTATTGCTAGTCAAAGAAGTTATTCAAATTTTGTCTTAGTTAAACACAATTCCCCCTGCCACTGACTACATCACCTGAGAATCCCTTTTTTACTGAGGACTGCTTTTTAAATATGTTATACATGTATCTATCTATCATCTGTCTGTCTGTCTGTCTGTCTATCTATCTATCTATCTATTTCTATATCTGTTTGTGTTATCTATTCTTTGTCCACAGGTATTAAACCATTTCAGATTTAGTCCTGCTAATGTTCAAAAAAAGCAAACTTTGGGGTTCCACACTCAGGTAGTCATATTCCTGCAAGTCATCATCCGAATCTTAGTCCAGAAGATTTCACACAGACCAGATAAAACTTTGACTTCTCACACATTCAACTAGTTGGTTTTCAAGTAAGAAAAGAAATCTGATTTTCATGTCCATTAATTTTTAGTCTAATACAGACATTTTATTTTCATAGTAATAGCAGACTTGGGGCCTAGGTTTTCATTCACAGTGTTCATTAATCTGGCTAATAAATATTTTGGACCTGGCTTTTATATATTTTTTAACTTAAAAAAGATGAAATATTTAAATTACATGAATAATAAAGAACATTTGTATGTGGCATGCATAGAAATTTATCCAGCTCATTCATAAATTCTTTGCTTCATTTTTTTATCACAGAATCACAGAATCATAAAGGTCAGAAAAGACCTTGAAGATATCTAGTCCAATCATTAACCTAACACTGACAGTTCCCAACTACACCATATCCCTCAGCGTTATGTCGACCCTACTCTTAAACACCTCCAGGGATGGGGACTCCACCACCTCCCTGGGCAGCCCATTCCAACACCTAACAACCCGTTCTGTAAAGAAATGCTTCCTAATATCCAGTCTAAACCTTCCCTGGCGAAACTTGAGGCCATTCCCTCTTGTCCTATCACTTGTTACTTGGTTAAAGAGACTCATCCCCAGCTCTCTGAAACCTCCTTTCAGGTAGTTGTAGAGGGCGATGAGGTCTCCCCTCAGCCTCCTCTTCTCCAGACTAAACAACCCCAGTTCCCTCAGCCACTCCTTGTATGACACGTGCTCCAGACCCTTCACCAGCTTCGTTGCCCTTCTTTGGACATGCTCAAGTGATTCAACGTCCTTTTTGTAGTGAGGGGCCCAAAACTGAACACAGTCATCGAGGTGCAGCTTCACCAGTGCCGAGTACAGGTGTAAGATCACTTCCCTGTCCCTGCTGGCCACACTATTGCTGATACATATTTCTGATATCTTCAGTTCTATATATTTTCATTTTATCCTTCTGTTCTTATGCGTTATCCTGAATTTCATGTCCTTTCCCTTTAAGTCCCTGCCTCTATTATCATGGAATTAGATAGGAACCTTTCTTCTTTTTCTTTTTTGCTTTGCAATATAGTATCATGTAAATGATACTATCCATCATAGTAACATGTACATTTCTAAGAGATGCTTATAAAGTTAAAAATATGATCCACAAAATACTAAGAATCCCAAAAGTTAAAGACCCAGGAATATTTATAATAGATTTATTGTAATCTCAAGCATTTTAAGAAAATAGAATGTATTTTGTGTCTTTATAATCCAAGCTTTGCCATATGAAAAAATTTGCAGCTGAGTTACAAACTGTTGAAGTTTTTGAAATGAAAGTTAAGAAATGCTAATCCAGCTTTAAATTTAGTCTGCCTGATTTAATATTAGTTTATTATTGGGAAAAAGGATATATAGAATGCAAAATGTTTGACTTTTTTAGACTCACTAGGAGACATTTTGCATGCATAAGACAGCTGGCATATTGATTTCAAAATTGCATAGATTTGTTTTAGATGTATTTCATTAAATGTTTAGCTTACAACTAGCGTCAACCTTTCTATAATCACTGATAGAGGAAAACAGCATAGAAAAATCCTTTTTCATCAACAATTCATGCAAACATTATTTCAAATGAAAGTCAAGTTATTTCAGATTTTAGGTCCATATTCATCTGTGTCCAAATAGTTGTACCTCAGGGAGCTATAGTTCAGACGATTCCTTTACACATTCTCTTCTAAGGACTGATTTCCCAACCTGGACCGTGTTTCAAATAATCACTGTAATTCTAGCTGTCGGCAACATGGACAGTGGACTGAGTGCACCCTCAGCAAGTTTGGCAATGACACCAAGCTGTGTGGTGCAGTTGACACGCTGGAGGGAAGGGATGTGCCATCCAGAGGGACCTTGAGAGGTGGGCCCGTGAGAACCTCATGAAGTTGAGCAAGGCCAAGTGCAAGGTCGTGCACATGGGTTGGGGCAATCCCAAGCACAAACACAGGCTGGGCAATGAGTGGATTGAGAGCAGCCTTGCGGAGAAGGACTTGGGGGCATTAGTGGATGGAAAATTGACTATGAACCAGCAATGTGTGCTCGCAGCCCAGAAAGCCAACCGTGTCCTGGGCTGCACCAAGAGAAGTGTGGCCAGCAGGTTGAGAGAGGTGAAACTTCACCAGGACTACTGTGTCCAGCTCTGGGGCCCCCAACATAGGAAGGACAAGGGCCTGCTCAAGCAGGTCCAGAGGAGACCATGAAGATGATCAGGGTGCTGGAGCACCTCCCTTATGAGGACAGGCTGAGAGAGTTGGGGTTGTTCAGCCTGGAGAACAGAAGGCTCCGGGGAGATCTTATAGCAGCTTTCCAGTATTAAAGGGGGCCTACAGGAGAGAAGGGGAGGGACTCTTCATCAGGCAGTGTAGGGATAGGACAAGGGGTAACACTTTTAAACTGAAAGAGGGTAGATTTAGATTAGATGTAAGGAAATTCCTCAGTGTGAGGGTGGTGAGACACTGGAACAGGTTGCCCAGAGAATTTGTGGCTGCCCCCTCCCTGGAAGTGTTCAAGGCCAGGTTGGGCGGGGCTTTGAGCAACCTGGTCTAATGGAAGCTGTCCCTGCGCATGGCAGGGGGGTTGGAACTAGATGATCATTAAGGTCTTTTCCAACCCAAACCATTCCATGATTCTATGATTATATTATTAATGGTGATTATACTGGGGGAAAAATAACACCATATTGTACATAGATTCTCCTTTCTTTCACTGAATATTTCTGTATTAAGTAAATATGATTTGTTTGGTTTCTTTCACAGGGTTGTTAAGCAGCTGACCCTTATAACTAGTTGTTCAGCTAAAGACCCTGTCAGAAATACTTCTTCACTTAAAGACAAACAACAAATTGTGAAACAAGGAAAGATGTAGAAAAAGCTGATGAGACTTTCCAAGTTTCTGTATTAAACCATTAATTCAAGGAGTGCAATGGTTAGCTTGGGAAGTTTTAATCAAATAGAATTGTTACATGTTTGGGGATTTACTGGAGAACACTAGAGAAAATGAATTTGCTTTAGAAACACACATTGTACATATGGCAAAACTTTGGCTATTATAAATTTACAAAGGTTCCAGAAACCTACAATTTAGCATTACAGATTTGTGTATTTACACACTTAGGGCCAACATACAAATTCATACTGATGACTATTGATCTATTGATTCTGCTGGGGTCAACTGTGCAAGTGTTGTAATTGCTAGTTCTTTCACTGCTTACTGACGAACCTGAAAGAAATAAAAAGAAAGTCAATTTGAAGACTACGATATCATAGAAAAGAAATATGAACAATCTCTTTACAGTTTTCTTTGTATTAAAAATGGATTGCACGCAATAACATCTCTCTGTAAATTTTGACCCATGATAAGAGAATGACATCATTGCAAAATGAGTCCTTGTATTTGGAGAAAAAAAAGTCAAGTAATTAATTGCTTCAGCATAATAACATTTTTAGAGATAAATTGAAAAGTAATTTGTTGAAGTTACTCCTGATTTCTTAAAGCAATATGTTTCTGAACAGTGTTTGAAATGCAGCTTATTGACTGTACTGTGAAATTCTTGGTTGAAGAAAAGGGTAACAAATAAAATAGACAGTGTGTGCCAACTACATATGTGTCATCTTTTAGTAGATAACCTGGAGTTGTCTAGTTTCAGAAAATCAGTCAGCACAGAAAGTAGATCAGATAACTTCTGAGTGCAGATTGGTTTCAGATTACCTTAAAGTAGGCACAATTCATGTAAGTGTTCATTATACATGCTTATCTGTTCATTGCAAGTTTATATGCAGAGGCCTGGAGTTTTCTGTTCAACTAATATTGGGCATTAATGTTATCTGTAATATGTTGACTTGTTTTTTCTCAAATGATTAATAAGGCAGCACATTAGAAGCCTCCTAGCTCAGCTGTGAAAAACAAAATTTAAAGGAAATCTTAGTTCCTCACTAGTAAAAATTATAAAAGGAAATTATCAACAACTGATAATAATTCTATTTATGTTCCACAATAAGGCCAACACAGTGCTTTGACCCTGAAAGGGAAGCACATGATATTACAGTAATCCTATGATCAAATGTTTGACTCTGCTTTGCTTTTCAATTTACAGGTATATTTTTAATGAATTTTTGAAAGATACACTGGCAGAATAAAATCACGGTGCCTGAGATTGCAATTTTATGGGAGGCTTCTAAAATATGCCTACTGAAGCCAAAAAAGATGACTGAAACCTATGTAGAAATGACTGAGCTAGCTTTAAACTAGCAGAATGAAGTTAATAACAGTAAACATGCAAGAGGCTGAAGCTCAGCATGAGCTATAAAATAGACCTGGGAAAAAACATCAATACTTAGGAAATTAGTTTCCCATAAAATTGGAAGTATTAAAACTACATTTTTACTGGCAACTGATTTTCTACATTTTTGACTAATGTATAAACACACAAACAGGAGTATATTCTCTGTATTCTTGTACAACTATTTAGAAATGGTTGTATAGAGGGATTAAAGTATCATTGATTTTTTTTCCTCTTTTGCTGATAAATTATAAACATTGAGATATTTGTAAGATCTCAATGTTTAACATTATTTTCGTAATTTAAAATTATACGAGAAAGCTAACAATTACTGTTGTACTGTTGTGCTATGGGATATGTTATGGATATGTGGCTTATGAATACGTGGCTTGTGGATATGGGCTTCTGCAGAGCCTTTGTCAGTCAGAGCTAAGATATTATATATTCCTATATGAGACAATCTGAAAAAAGCAAAAGGGTATTCTTTCATACATACTTTTTCCTTTTGAAGTAGATGATCTGCTTTATTTTGTAATTTTATAATATTGTATGTTTTATATTGAATTATTACATGTTTTAAGGAGATCTCCAGCTTGGAGAGTCACTGAAAAGAGACTCATTTACAACACAAAACCAATGCCCCAGATTTAGCACCCCTTAGAAGAAGCCAGTGGGATCCACCAGAAAGGTGTTGTTCTGAACAAAAGAATAAGGTTAAGTGCTCCTATCTACAGAGATTGAAGCCTTTCCTCTGCCCTCACAGTAATTTTGCTGTAGAGACACAGCTGCCAGCAGAAGCAAATGGCAGAAACATATATGCCATTTTGCAAATGATAAAACCAAGAGCTTAAGCTGTGAAATACTAACAGGAGGCACATAACTGCGGGCGGAGTGGTGTGGTGGGAATGTCCAAAATTGAATTTTTGAACTGCCTACTGCTTGCTATGTGCAACTGTTACAGGCAGGTTGTAAGTTTTTATAACACTCAAACTAAGTAAAAGTGGCATGCCTTGAATCCTCTAATTAATAAAGAGACGTGAGACTGCACCAATGATTTCAAGGCTGATCATGTGCTGTGCTTTAGCACATAGACTGTTTAGATTGGGAAAACTGGGGGTTTGGGAGCACAGAAAGAAGAGGGGATGGAAAATAAAGGTTCTCAAAAAGAATTGTTCTCAAAAAGAAGGGAGGTGGAAAGAAAAAGATGAAGATCCTCCCTGAAGGAAAGATGCTGGAAGTGGGGGCAGTCCTGGACACCAGGACACCTGGACACATGCATAGAGACAGATGCCAGGCACTTTGGTCAATGATGCCCCAAACTGGTAGATGCAAACAGTGGTACAGCAGGAAGCAGCATGACTTTCTGCCTGACCTCTAAAGGAGGCCATTGAATCAACTCCCAGTCCTCATAAACTGCAGGCACTGCTGAATGCCAGAATAATATTCGTAGACACCACGTGTAGCCTACTGCAGTTTAATTATGCTATGGAGTTCACTGCCTTGGTGTACCTGCAGTGGACTATCTCTCTGACACTGTAGACAATGATATTGAAGCATTTGCTTTTCCTATAAATGTAGTCAAACCCAATTGAAGAAAGTCTCTTTTTATGTCCTAGTATATTATGGAACAGAGTTTATCCCATCTGAGTATGCAGTTTAAGGGTAAATGCAAAAGGGAGATAACTCACTATCATACCCACAGCAGAACATTTCCTCACATATCCCTGATAGGATTTAAATTCAGTTAATTTACTTTTGTGTAAGCTTTGCCCTTCATTTCATATTCTTTGTGGTATGAATTATTACTGACATTTAAGAACCTCATTTTATAGCTGTGATCAAAATGGAATGCAGGTAAATAAAAAGTGACATTATACATAATACAATATAGAAGGCTATAAAAAAATGCAAATTGTAGTAGCTCATCCATGCTCATATTTAAGGCCATTGAAAGTATTAGAACATCCCATGAAACGAGAACTAATGCCTACTTGCCTGTGGTAAGAAAGACTAGGAAAGAGAAAATAATTAAGTTATAAATCTTTGGTCTGATCCTGAATAGTGGTCTAATCTTGAGTGTGGTACTATCCCTTAAATCAGTACTAAGCCATGTGTTAATAGAAAATTCTGGAAAAAATAAAGCAGATGTACATTTATGACAGGAAGGAATTTATAGTATGAAGTAAAAATTATATAAAACTTACTCTTTAAATATTATGTCAACCCAAATCTATATAAAATGGAAGAGAACTTGTAGTTTTGATGAGTTTTCTTGGTCCTTCATAAAGCACAACACAAAATCTTAGAGGTTTAGCTGGGACACTGCATGCAAAGTCTAATACTGCACTGAAAAGTAATACAAGCCTGACTGGAAATCATCTTGATTTAAAACTGGATGAGGATTTTTGAACTCCTGTGAACGTTGATGTTTTCCCAGTTTACCCCAGGTTTAACTCTTAGTTCTGGTGCTTTTTGAGTTTGGGTTTGGGGTTTTTTTTGGTTTGGAGGGAGGGGAATTGTTTGGCTTTCTTTTCCTAATCATTATCTAAATTACTATTTTTGTGGTTGAGAATCAATTGCTTGGTCTTCACAACACTTTTTATCACATATCATGGAATATGTTGGTTTTTTCCATTTTACAAATATTAGAATTGAAGAAGAAATATGGAGTTGAGAAAAGCAGAATCACAGTTATCTACTAGGTGAGGAGGAATGAAGATTTAGTGATGAATCTTGAATGTATAAATTTTTTAATATATATGTGTAGAGCTACTAGCAACTAGATAATTTCCAAAGTCTAAATCAAAGTTGAAGTTAACTCTGTGAGAGATTTTCACCATATAAATGTCATTTGTGCAGCATCAATTGCATTCACACACACCTTATATCATTAATGATCACTAACGACAGTGGAAACTAATGATCACTAATGACAGTGAAAACTAAGTTTTCCCAGGGAAAGTGTTTCTTGGAAGTGCTTTCATTTTTAATGTCCTGTTACAATGACCAAGAGTAATAACAGGCAATCTGACCAGATTTTCTTCAGGATTCTAAAAGCCCTGAGTGACTTCAGTTTCTTTCCATCTCTTTCTTTCTTTCTTTCTTTCTTTCTTTCTTTCTTTCTTTCTTTCTTTCTTTCTTTCTTTCTTTCTTTCTTTCTTTCTTTCTTTCTTTCTTTCTTTCTTTCTTTCTTTCTTTCTTTCTTTCTTTCTTTCTTTCTTTCTTTCTTTCTTTCTTTCTCTCTTTCTTTCTCTCTTTCTTTCTTTCTCTCTTTCTTTCTCTCTTTCTTTCTCTCTTTCTTTCTCTCTTTCTCTCTCTCTTTCTCTCTCTCTTTCTCTCTCTCTTTCTCTCTTTCTTTCTCTCTTTCTCTCTTTCTCTCTTTCTCTCTTTCTCTCTTTCTCTCTTTCTCTCTTTCTCTCTTTCTCTCTTTCTCTCTTTCTCTCTCTCTCTCTCTCTCTTTCTCTCTCTTTCTCTCTCTCTTTCTCTCTTTCTCTCTTTCTCTCTCTTTCTTTCTCTCTTTCTTTCTCTCTTTCTCTCTTTCTTTCTCCCCTTCTTTCTCTTTTTCTCTCTTTTACACACACACATATATGTACAAAGCACAACTAGTTTCTCAGAGCAGCACTGTTTTCACTTGCTGTTCACACTTTTTCTTAAAAAAAATTATTTTAACAACAATGTACTTTATATGATATTTTTTCTATGTTTGTATATGTGCGTTCATTATGCCATTTGGTCTTCCTCTTAAATTTAAGATTTTATCGACATTGGTTATGAAACCAAACTAGTATATCTTTTTGTCCAGTACTACCTGGGCTGAACTCTTCTAGTGATTCTTATACTGCATAGGACAGCATACTGATTCTCAAATGAAAGACTTACAGGTCTATGGGCACAAACTCCACAGTGAAATCTGAGCAAAGATGACAAAGAAATTGCAAGAAAGGCACTATATACAAATTTATTTTTGTACATAGATAGACAGACATAGATAGATGGATACATAATTTAAAAAAAGCTTAAAGCAGCAGACTGAGGTCTTCCCATCCATTCCTCAAACATTGAACATTTGTCAAAAGACATTATTGCAAGGGTTATCCTTCATGGCTCTTAATGTTCCTGTCCTCCCCTGTTACTGAAAGTGATTACATAGGGCAGAGGGCTATCAAAATCAAAACATGAGCACATTAGCAGATAGTTGACTCTTATCCCTGATCCACAGGTGTCCTGAGTTTCACATGCTGGCATGCAGGTAAACTGAGATTTCAAACTGAAACATGTCATCATCCTATATACTCTGCCAACCTCAGTAAAGAGACTTGGATGGGAGTGAGAATTTTTCATATGATATCCGCTTAGAAGAAGCTCTGTTGCCTCTAGAAGCAGCCTTCATTGCTCTCCCTAACCAGAGCTCTGCATACACTGTTCTGATGAGTAGGTTGCCCAGGGAGATTGCAGTATGTCCATTATTAGATGCTTTTAAGAACCTCATAGACAAACATGAATTCCTCATTACATAACTGCAGCTGAGACTACCTTCAAGACTAGATGGTCAGTTATGGTTTCTTCCACTTTGACTCTTATTTTTCTGTGATTTTACGGTCATTTTTATATGATTTTATATTAACTCTTATGAGCCCTGTGAGAAAATGAGAAAATGTTTGCCTGTAAGGAAAACTGGCACATACAGAGATGAAGTGATTCGAAGCTGCTATTGAATCTGAGATGGAACTCAAGGAAATGAGTTTTGTGCCCAGCCTACTAGAAAACAGTCTACCTCAGAAATCCAAAATAAAGAAGGCTCACATTTTTATGCATTTTATTCTGATTCTTCAGTCACTGCAGCATTGTACAGAGATATGAAAGCATCACTTTCATTAGGTTTAAACATATTCCACTGAGATCCTTTTGACCTGCAGTCTTTTCTCTACTTTTTCACATGTATTTATTGATTCTATTGATTGAGGCATCTGTTTTATGTGAAGACATCATTTGTTCTTGTGGAACACTGTTTAGCAGCTGTTATAGTTTAGAGAAGGGGTGGCAGGATAGAATTAAACTAATACAGAGTAACATTTTAACACCTGGCTTGACAACAACAATATCAACAAAACTCACTTTTAGAAAATTAGTGAGTTATTTTTCAGTATTTTGACTCTGATGGCAGTGTGGACTGTTCTGCATTTTGAAAAGATGTCTGGAAACTCTAAAAGGATTTTTACATAGGTAGTGAGAGTTCTTTATACAGATTTTTTTCTTCCATCTGTAATTTTTCAATTAAAACCCCTCTTTCCTATCAAAGTTATGGCTCAGTTTTCCAGATAAATTATGTTAGATCACTGAATATCAACACATTTTTTTATTAAAATACTAATGTATCCAAGAAATTTTGAGTTTTGTTTGCATGGTAGTTTAAATTCCACTTCATGAATAAAGTAAGGATACAAATTTTCAGTGAGATGAGAAAGTTCTGAGGCAAAAAAATTCCAAGGCATTTACAGAACAGTTGATAAAACACCTGCTAAAATTACAAAGTGTTCAGGCTGTGGTCAAGATCAGATTCTTTTGCTTGCATACAAAATGTGTTTGCATCTATACAGTTGAATGTGCTTAAGAAATTTTGTACATGAAGCCATGTTACTTAAAATACTATGTGCCGTAGCAAGCAAAACGTCTGTTAAAATGTTTTGATTATACTGTGCTGCAGAAACCCAGTACTCTGCTCAGAGGCTTTTCTATCAATATGCTGGCTGAAAGAACAGACTCTTTTCATCTGTGATCATTTAGGACTGTTAGAAATTGCTGCTGTATCAAAGAATTACACTGCTTAAGATGAAGAAAAACACTCGAGTGCTGCATACCATTCTGCTCTTTGCAGTGGGAAAATATTGCAGTAAAATTGCAGTAAAAGTACTGCATCCTCCTTTATGCTACTTCACTGGAGAGATTACAAAGCTTCAGTTTCTTCAATGACTCGTATAATCTAAACCTCTCAGTTTTCATATCATCAGGATAGATAGACGGGGAAATAAAACAGTTTGGACTATTTCCATTAGCTCCAAGCAGGTGCACATTTGCTATACCTGCCAGCTGACCCTCATTTTGCATGTCAAACATTGTATTGAATTTGAGACAGAAGAACTGGCAGCAACCTGAATTTCACTTAGTTTAGCTGCTTCTGGTTATCCTCTTACTTTCCACTGCTTTGTGGTCTTTACTGCGGTTGAGGATGTCAAGAGGATGTAAAAAAAGAAGGGTCACTTTTCAAATATTAATGACCATTTCAAACAGATGGAAGATTCTTATGTGACTGGAAGAACAGTGCTCAAAACATTTTTCTTGCTTAAGGGGTAGGAATGAAATCTTTAGGCAAAATTTAGTATTTCTATGATTTTTCTTAAAGGACCAAATTCTACCAGTTTTATTTTTGTGCAGTAATGTTTGCTTCATGTAGCTGTGCAGGCTTACAATACTAGGAAATAAGCAGTGTTTTCTGTAAAAGGTATATATACCTCTCAAAGGCACAGAAAGACACTCCAGTGTGTCACATGTTAACTTTTGTCTTCCTGCTTCCTGCAGCAGCTGTCCTGTGTAGTGGTGATATGGGTAAGAGACAAAGTTTCTCAGCTTCCACTCAGCTTTGAACTCAGCAGGAATTATAAACCAGAAGTCAGTGTCTCTCATATATTTGCTACCACAAAGCACTGTACTCCATCTCCCCTTTGCTCTTCCCACTCTGGTCTTTGCTATGATCCTATTATGTTTTTTATAACCTTCAGGTCTTAAGCAAATAATGTGTGTATTGTAGACTCAAACCTATGCAATTACTTTCCCCCAAAAATTCAGTAAACACCAGATTATAAATTGGGATAAGTAGAAATATGACTACATTTGCAAGGTTTTAGGCCTCAGGTAAATATAAATATATTCATTTTCTTTCCATTACCAATCTATGGAAGTTTTATGAAAAGAACAGATTTTATGTTAATTTTAAACAGAAAAATACTACTTCCACCTCAGGAAGACCCAAGGCCACAGACTATTGAAGGCTTAGAAGCAGTACTAACAGAGTATGCTGGCCACATACAGTCTTCCCCAGCTAAACATCACTGATGATTAGGACTCAGAAACCAGGGTAGGCAGATGAGTGTGTTCTTTCTTATTAACTAGCTGTGATGAGGGAAAACACATATAGGTTCAAGAATTTGAAATTACAGATTTTTATAATTAGTATTATGGATATCTTCACACATCTGCAAGAAGAGCTGAAGTACACAGTAGTTTTCCATAGTTGTAAGAGGTCAGGCATAATATTAATCACTGGGAAAGGTGTAGCACATTCCCCTCCTGCTGCTACCTGCAGAGAGTGTTTACTTGATCTGCATGAGTTGCCCAAAGGTTTTTCTTCTGTCAGTATTTCTCAACTTCTGTTACTCTGGAGGCCTTAGAAGTGCAGTAGGAACAGTAGAAAAAAAGTATATTTTAAACTTACATTGGAAAAGAGGAAGGTGGAGAAAAAATGGTTATCCTACCTGACCAACCAAGGAAGGTAATTTTGTATTGATAAGGTCTTTTGAGCAGAGGAGGGGAGGAATGGTTTTCACATATTTGTCTTTCTTTTGAAGATGTCAATTTGGGAACACTGAAATAAATTTTGAGAATTTGGGTACGGATTAGTGTCTAGTCCACGCCTGCTCCTGAACATCTCTTACTTTCCAAAAAGCCCCAGTGGCCACATATTTTTCTTGGTCCTTTATTTGGTGATTGGACATTTACAGGTTCTTTGCTGACTGACCAGAGGCAATGTCTCAGAAACTTTACATGGCTAGTCCTCCATGATAAGAACCTTATGGAGCAAATATAAAATTGTCCCTACTGAAGTAAAACCTCAATGGAATAGCACAAATAGCTGCCTGCTGAGGGCCCATGCAAATATATTTTATACTTCATTATACTACCTGTGAACAGATGAATTTTCCAGATTTTCTTCTACCACCTTTTTATATCCCATGATGATTTTTGCAACATATAGTGAGCTATTAATCCTTTCTGATAAGTCAAAAAATTTAAAAGTAAAAAAAAAAAAAATACATAAAGGGCTAATTGAAAGCTACTTCAGTAAGGTAAAGCAGACAGTTCCATGATTGGGCACATCCTGGCCGTACTGTGCCAGAGGCCCCTTATCTAAACAAAAAATTTCCCAAGGACTCTCAGGCCATTTAGTTAACAGCAGATAACCACTCAGTGAAGCCCATACACCTCAACTGGATATGAAAATCAATAAATAATATAGGGGATGAAGGGAGAGGGAGATCTAGGTACTTATGAATTGCCCCCACAAAAATTACACAGACAAAAGCTCACTGAGCAAAAGCTGCTTAAGTTAGTCTGTAGGTACACAGGATAAGAGCTGTCTCAGCAATACTCTTCCATAAAGACACAGTCTGCCTTCAGGAAGGGGCCTGCCTCCAGCTACGTTTAATAGCACTGAAACATCTGTAGAAGTTAGGCTGATATTCTAGTTCTTTCCCAAAGAAGGTTTGGGTCTTCTCTTACACAACTCACACAGAAGTTAAGTATACACAGTGGAACAGCAGGATCCTCTGAGTAAAAAGCGATGACCTTGAAGACAGGTCTCAGAGTACTTTGCCTACAAACAAGAATATAATCTACTACTACCAACATCACTTCTGCATGTTCATGCAGAAAGAATGGCTATTGTTCCTCTGATTCTGCAGGCTTTGAGTTAGACAGATATTCTATGAAAATCCTCAATTGTTCAGCAACATTTTCTGTGATAACTAACTTGAAAAAGATAAATTAATTTTTTCCCCTTTAACATGTTTTAATTCCAATATAATGACAGGTTTTGTTTATTCAGTGGCTTCTGATATGAATACATAATTTGAATTACACAATGAAGTTCAATATAATCTCCAAAGGAGGCACAGCACATTCGTATTCAATACACTTCTGCAAGTTCTTTATTTCCCTGACCACTAGCCTGAAACTTAC
The DNA here is from genome assembly GCF_047716275.1 of Strix uralensis. Taxonomy (NCBI): domain Eukaryota; kingdom Metazoa; phylum Chordata; class Aves; order Strigiformes; family Strigidae; genus Strix; species Strix uralensis. Next base: position 101,209,814 of record NC_133975.1, on the reverse strand, counting down.
TGATGTGTGATTTCTGGTGGAAAACACTGACTACACAAGTGAAGTGAACATATCTGTCACTGTTGCAAGTCTCAGGCTTAGAAAACATAAGCTAAGACTACTTAGAATACTGAATCTGTAACAATAAATACATAATGATTTTATATTTTTCATACTGCTGCCTGTTTATCTGACATAAAATTGTCTTCTTTCCCTTCCTTCCTTTCTTTTTAAAATCTCTTTTTCACTTTTTATTAAGCCTGGGGGTTGTTCATGCACAATTTTTTTTTTTTTTTTTTTTTTACAATACAGTCAAGGAGAGCAACACAGTTGATTTCCAGTCTCTGCTACACTTGTTATCTTAGAGCTCATTCACACTATTCAATTCAGACAGCAGTAAGCTCTGAGGTATATTGCAGATTGCTGGAAATAGGTGTTCATTTGCCCATCTGGAACTCCCAAAATACTGAGAATTGCAAACTCTCAGCTGGTAGTTCTCATGTTGCAAACGAGTTCTGAGTAACGAGAGCTTGAGGGTTTGGGACTAGTGAATAGTGACAGATAAAAGTCTTGGGGAGGCTCTCCTTGAAACAGCCACAAACTGCAATGGGAGCTCTGGTAATTGTATATCAATGTGAGTGTCAGTTATTATAACATAAGGTAAGTAAAATAAGACACTGTGCACATTACAATACCTGGATGAAGATATCTTCTGCAGAATCTACACTTTCTGCTGTGTTATGATCCAGCTTCCCTAGACCAGAAATTAAAAGGTTGTTGTTTAAATATTACAAAAGGAAAAAAGGCCAGAATATTCCATTTCTTATTTAATAAATATGTGCATTTTCCACACTTTCAGCTTTCCCTCTCAGAATGCATAACGGGTTGTGAAAGTTTTCAGTGACAAAGTTGAACAGCTACGCAGCTAAGAAAACTATATGACAAGATTTGACCCATAGAGGAAACAGAGGTGTTGTATCAAGTCTGTTACACTATGAGAAACCATAGTTTAATTTCCATGTATGTTGATCATCTGGAGAATCAACCTGGGTTGCTAACAATGTGTTACTAAAGTCACAGACGTTCCCTCAGTCTTAAGTAATGCTAGATAAGATAAGCAATATAACTTGAGATGAACATAACCGAAGTAAGTTCTAAGGTAAGCAATAAGATATTATTGAAAATTTGGTAGAAGAAAAACATGTTGCATAGGATGATCTGCTTAAAGTCTTACTTATTTGCTTGAAAAAGTCAACTTTTGCAAAAAAATCTTTCAGCTTTATTAAAAAATAAAGTTTTTTTTTAAAAAAGATAATATTGTGCAAATTAATTGTATATACTTATACATAAATACAAAGCAAGAGAATGAGTATATGTATATGTGTGGCTGGGTGGTCAGGTGGGTGTGCTCATAAGTTTTATAAAACTGAAAACCTTTTTCTTTGGTTGCATAACAACAGACAGAGGTTGCCAGTTTTCAGGGCGTTAGTTTTTGTAACAGGAGTGTAAAAGATTTCTAATTTAATTTTCTCATATAAAAATGAAATCCATTTTAAACAGCTTTAGTAAAATAATTCAATGTAAATAAATATAATCGTCCAAATTAGGGGGATAATATTCCTTACGTAGTACAACAGCTTCATGCAGTCAAATATTAGTTTTTCACATTATTGATCTCTATTGTATTAAGATTAAGATTTTATATGCTCTTGCTTTCACAAAACACTGCATAAGATTGTTCTTCAGTGGACAGATCAGTATCCATCAATTATTTATATTAGATGTTAACAAGTTTTTTTTGAGTAAGATGGGATGTCTTTTCACTTCTAAATTCTGATCATATGGGAAACTCTTCCTCAAAAGCACAGAGTGTAATTTGAAAATGTACCTAAATGTACCTAAATTTTAGCTGCCACTCATTAATATGCCCACTAATCTTGGCAGCAAAAGACATGGGAGAAGGCAGAACAATCTAAATGTCTCATGTTTCTTTGTCATTAAAGCCAATCTCCTGTATATTTTACTTTGTTCTGTGATGTAAAATGCGATGTGTAGCACCAATGAAGTAGAAGTACAGGAAAACCTGAAAAAGAATAGCAATGTTTTATGACTATTTCCTTTTGTTTTCTTCTTTGTGCCATAGGAGATTAAATGTTTCCAGCAGCTGTCAGCACTGTGTAAACACAATGGTCACTAATTTAGAAGGTTTTAAGCCAAAAGAAAGCACATGAAAACAAATATGATGATAAAGAAGGAACTGGCTTTTCTTCTTTATCAATTTTGCCTTGATGACAAGCGATGAGTTGCCAGAGGAAAGAGTAGGAGTGTCATAAGCATGTCTATAAAAAGACTTTTTTGCTTATTATCAAAAAATGGAAAACCAGTCTCTTTCTCCTAATTTTTATGTTGCTCACCTATATTTTATCAATGCAGCCACTTAGAAAGACCAATCTACCAATTTAAAACACAACAGACATGGTTATCTATGCCACGGTGTTGAAAATGTTGGTGGGCATTGATCACTGTGTTGAAATTTGTCAGTCACTTGTGTAATTGGACTACCCTGGAATGGCTTCTGAAAAAAGATTTCTTAGCACTTTTATTTTTTTAGTCTCAGTTTGGCTCCCTTGTTGTATTTAGCAGGCTCTAGCTCTTCTTTTACTAATATAAATAGTAACAATATTTCTTACCTCTGAGGAATTGTTTTAAAGTTTTTTTTTTTCTGAGTTTAACTTCCTGAATCTGTTCTTAATCCCTTACTAAATGTTGTTGGCAAGTATTAGCCAGTAAGATTAACTGTAATGTGTAGGCTTTTTTTAGTATCTGCAAATAGCTGTGAGTAATCCTCATTTAGGCATGGATCTAATTCACATGTACTTTTCGAACTGAAGAATAGCATTAGAATGAAAATGAGAATATTTGAGAAATTATTTAAATAAAAATTAATTGAAAATTAATATCATTATGTAACCTTATTTTTATGCATATTTTAAATTCTCACTTGAAGGAATGTAGTCAATAGTAGTTCACAGAAGTAACTAAACTAAGACAGTCAGAAAATATATCTGACCTTATGCATTTAAGCTTGTTATAATTTTTATATATATTATACGCGTGTGGAAGGAAGCTATTTCCTAAGTTTTAGTGCAAGTAATAACCATAGGCAAAATTTTTTATCTCAGTGATACAAAAATAAACTTTTAAAATTATCTCAATGGTATCAGCAATAATTATTATTATTGCATTCTTGTCTATCTGCAATAGTCTAAAAGTGTTTTAAGATTAATCATTAATAACAATACATGATAAAACAAGTAATTAAGAGCAAAAAAGGTTATAGTTCATAGTTAAATTGGCTTATTCCTCCTTCAGGAGTTTGATAATCTAGACTCATATCATTACTACTCTTTATTACCTGTTCATAAAGTATTAATTACTGATAGCCTGTGGATCTGAAACATACTGGAGTCACAAAAAAAAAAGAATAATTCCCAAATGATCTATTAATTATTTCTTTCTCCACTGTGTTTGGTTATGACCCAAGAGAAGCTAAAAACAAATACATTTTCAATGTTTCCATTATTTGTGTTCTAAATTTTTCAAGAATAATTTGAAAGTTTTTTAAATACCTGGGCTAATGATCCCTACTTTGCTCTCAAATTTAAATGAGACTTACATCTAATCAAGGTTCAAAATCTTGATTCTTTCTGTAACAGAAAGAATTTGTAATGACATCGTCATTTAATTTCTTTTCCCGAGGATATCAGTTAAGCACCTTTCACCAGATTCAGAACTCATGTAATACTGTATGGTAATTTGAGACTGTGAAATGAATGCCAGACAGCAGAACAGCATGACTGTCTGACGCGTGATCTTTGCTGACTTAAACTTTGTGTAGTCATTTACTGTTGTGCAAAGTGGATACAGGTTGTTACCAAACCAGATTTTTCCACCGATGTTTCTGTGAACCAAGTACACAAGGTAACAGTGATTATAACAGGAGATAGGGAATGTTGCTAAGTGACCAACTAGAACATTTGCTTAAGCATTGTGTGGAGATATGAAAGTTGAACTGTGCATGCATTTCTGTTGTTCAGGCTTTACTGTCCACAGTTTGTTACTTTTTTTATAGTGAAGGGTTCAAGGCAAACCTTGAAATTCCTCAGAGGCATATTGATTCGGCAAGATTTAGCCCACCACTTGGAGAAAATCTGTACATGAGTTAATTAGAAGTAAGGGTTTAGAAAGGGATCACTTGCAGATTGTTTTATACTGTATAAGCAAGACAGTGTGCATATATACTTTGAAATTACTGTGCTCTAGTTAACTGAATTGTGTAGCTATACTAGAATAGATTAAGAAATATATATGAATATGTTTTTATGTAGAATTTAACATTTTGAGACAGTGGCATATTTACTAAGCAAATAATAAAAAAGGTTCCCCTACTCCTTTTATTTTTTTCCTTGATTGAGATGAAGTCCTAAGCTTTTAAGCACAAAATGAAGAAAGGAAAATGTTCTATCAGCTCTGTATTCTAAAATAGCTAACCGTGCTACACAGAACAATCAAATCCACTGTATGCTTTTGAAAATTCAGTATTCTCTCTTTCATATAAATCTGAACTATGAAAATGAGACCAAGTACTGATTGTAGATACCGATGTGTATTAATAAAAAGATGTGATTAAACATTTAAGTAACTGCAGTGTGGGAGAAGACCAGCAAATTCTCTGTTTCTGAATGACTGTTCATAGTACTTGTGGATCCAAGTGTAAATCTACATCACATCTTTGTGCAGCGCAGTATATGAAACCATTTTCAAAGCACTAATAGAAACCCGGATCAAGATACTAATCAGAGGAAAATATAGTCTATATGGATGGGATTTTCACAAGTATTAAAAATTATCTTCAGTTAAAAAAATCAAATATTTAAAAATATTGAGTAAAATACCTTTTGTACAGTTTAGCAATGCTAGTAACACTATTTTTTGCAGGAATACTGCCAACAGAAATCTATTTCACTTTTACCCACTAGGTGGTCATTTTATGTCCATGTAGTGAGTAGACTTAACACAACCAACATATTTCTTAACCAAATCTGCTTTTTCAGCTCACATTACATTAACATAATATTTTTGTCAAGAAAAACCTAAGATTAACATAATTTTTTAAAATACTGAAACACTTGTTAATAAAACAGAAAAATAATCAGATTCAAATTACAGAACTCAATTTACAGTCTTAGAAATTAAATGATTCTCATAGTATTTTTGATACTTTTAATATGCAGAAATCACAATTACAATTGAATTACAATTACTAGTTTAAATTACAATTACTGTATGCTTATATGTTAATGCCAGCTCCTTGTACCTGAGCTGCTTTGTATATAGGAACAAACATTTTGATCTAATACTATAATTTCTATTTCACTACTGCCGGTTTTCAAAGAGATAGACAAGAGAACAAGTTATATTTTTGAGTAAGCAAATGATTTTAAGTTCTAGTGACCTTCAAGCATTTTGTTAATTTGGTGGGACATTTTTCTTTTGAGTTCTGACCAATATGCTTACTATGTGCCAGAACAGGACTGCTAACTTGAGTGAGACTCCTGGAAAAAGTAAATATTGGTGATATTCTGATATGTAGAAAAAGCTGAGCATGGCCATTAGGAATTACCAAGAAGCTTTGAAATGATAGCTCTGGAGTTTCAGCTCCACATCTTTTAGACATCTGTAAGTTTGAGCACATTGTTTTACAGATAGAGTATGGTCCCAGCTAAGTCTCTAATACTACGGTATAATCTTATTGACCTGAAAATTCCTGTAGTATAACAAATCCTTATAAATGAGACTGGGATGATGTAAGTTTCCTTAGGAGAAAGGCATAGCCTTTCCATTCTGGAATGAACAATCATTGGTTCCTTTGTCCCTGAGAAATTTTAACAGGTGCCACATTTAAGGTTTCCTCCTCTGTAATACACTCCTTTGTATTACACCAAGACCTTGCTGTAGCCTTTTCTAAAGGTATTTTACACAGAAATTTTATTGCTATCCTCTGATTAGTTGTGATAATAACCAAACAGTAGATGCCAGTGATCTGCCCTAATCCAAATATAAACCTGTCTGTCAAAAGACTGTTATGAGCTTTTGTGGACATTTAATAACTGCTTGTAATATTTGTGTAAAAGGTAAAGTTAAAATACTGTTCACAATCTCTACCACTAATAACCAGTAATATAGTGTCTGCCACTACATGTCATGTACCATGATAATTTAAAAAAGATAACCTGATTTTTAAAAAATCAAGTACCTTTTCATGATAGAAAGTGTGGTACATCAGTAAAACCATTTCAGGCATAGTTTTGTCATTTTCATTTTATTTTCACCATGTATGTTTATTCAACACCACTGGTTTGACTTCACTGATATGGAGAGTACGGAGAAGAATCAGAAGGCAGTGGCAACAGTGGCTGGGAAAGAAAGAGGCACCCACAGGCCACCCACAGGGACTCACAGGTTCCGAGCACAGGAGGTAGCAGTAAGAGCAGTAACAGGGATTCATTTAATATTTTAGATGACTTAACTGTACCAAGCATTCCTACAGTTATTATTAAATCCAAATCTATAATCTAATTACATTACATTAAATTATTTCGGTAAGCAATGAGCAACTCCTGTTTCTTAAGATTGTCTTCCTTGGGTTCTGTCATTTACATGACTGTCCTAGCAAGTCAGTTCCTAGACATCAATACTAATACTTCCCAGGTCAGTCGTGATCCAGTTTTCCCTTTTCACAGCAGAATACATTCAGCAGCTCAAAAACTCCAGTTCATAACCCATCAGTTCCTCTTGCTTATTTCCAGAAAGACTTCAAAGTCTGGACCATACTGTGGATTTCTCTGCTCTCTGGGCCAAAATAAACACCTTATTTCCCACCTTACCTTTCTTTGAATATATATTATTCTAAGTAAAATGATCACTTTTTCTCACCTAACTAGAAAGTACAACATTTCAGTACTTATAGAAAAATTTTCTGTCACGTCATACCTCAGAAAAACTATGATTTGAAAAAATATTCCATGATTTTGAGGGTCACAGACCAAAAATAATCAGCAACATTCATTGCACATTCTCTCTTGTTTGTGACATAACTTTCCTAAAATCATTGGCTACACTTTAAAATGGCTTTGATTCCTGTCATTAAAAATGGTGCCTACCTAAGAGATGAGTACCTATAAATTCATGCACTCTCATATAGATATAGATTTGAATTGTACACTTGAATTAAAGAATGCTCTACATATCAGGAACAATTGAAAATTTGTTCTTCATTATCAAAGAGTGGCTAACTACTGTTACTGCATTTTCTTAAAAGCTGTGGTGGTATTTTTTTCTACTAGCCCTTTCGCTGTGATCATAAAGTTTGTTCCTACCACTACACCTTAGTCAAAAAACATTTGCATACATCTCCTAAGGGGATATGTCCTTATGGACATATTGGATGAATGTGAACTGAAGAATGAACTTCAGTCACCAGGGCTAGGTTACAGACATTATAGTTAAGAACCAATCTCTTATTTTGCAACTTCATATTCAATGTGCTTATATAATGACATGTATTCATCTGAAAGCTCTTCAGTTCTCTCACTATTTATGCATCTTTATATAACTGCAGATGAATAGCAGCTAATCAGAAATATCTGTGTCTGGTTGTGTTTACATCTAATGACATGTTCTTTTTCACTTGTTAAGAAAGGGTGAAACTCGTTGCAACCAATAGCTTCATTTAAAAAAAAAAAGAAAAAAAAGAAAAAAAATTATGGGAAGAGTTTCCATCATCTGATTTAACAAGAGATAAAGATTAAGAAATTTAAGGAATGATAAATGATTAATTAAAGCATATATGATCAAAGATGAAATCTAGAAACCTTTGTCATGGATATCTGCATGCTCCTATCTTTCTTTCCAGGCAAATATTGAGAATTCTGAGATGATCTATAAATCACAGATAATTTTATTAACTAAGTTCTTCAGTGGGGAACTGAACAGTGTGGGGAAACTACCTTAGGGAAGATCCTATAATAGTCTTTTCATGTTCTCTCTTCAGTGAGAAGTGTATTTTATTGTGTCATATTCTGCCCTTACTCTCATTGAGAAGTTCCTTAAACCACAGGCATTCCTGAAACCAGTAGTTCTGAACGTATTGTAGGCTAAAAGTTCATTTAATTAAAATAGGATTTGGTCCTAAAAATCTATTCTTTCAAGGTATTGAAGTTATTTGCTAAACATTTAAAACTGGAAAAACTACTTGAGAAATAACAAAACTAGAAACTGAAGTCAACTTTTTCAAGTGTTCCTTGAAAAACTCTGCCCCACAAAAAAAGACCTAGGACTACAATGAAAAGTTGCATGCAAAAAAACATCTCAGACACTCTTATTGTAATTTTAGGAGTAGGATGCTCTGACAGAGAAAGACTCCTGGTTGAGCTGCCCCCATGCCTGCTACCAGCTCTAGCCTGTAGAACTGAGAATCTGCACGGTCCCTAGTCACAAACATGGGATTTGGGCTTATGTACTGAGTGTCTGTGATGAGGTTTTGGTAACGGGGATCTGCAAAGGTGGCCTCTGTGTGAAGAGGTCAGGGGCTGACCCATGTCAGACACAGTCAGTTCAACCTGACTCCAATGGACCCATCACAGGATGCAGCTGAATGTGTGGTGCCTCTGTTAAAACATATTTAAGAAAGGGCAAAAATGCTGAACAGGCAGAGAAGTGAGGGGAAAAAAAAGTGAAAAACCAGTGTGAACACCCAGGTCAGAGAGAAATGAGTGTGAAGGGGTACTCAAGGCAGTGGGAGCAGAGTTTCCCCTGCAGCTCATGGAGAGGACCACACTGGAGCAGATATCCACAGTGCAGCCCATGGAGAACCCCCTGTTGGAGCAGCTGGATATTTTCTGAAGGAGCTTCAGCCCATGGAAAGCCCACACTAGAGCAGAGTTTTTCCTGAAGGACCATGGAGAGGACCCACACTGGAACAGGGGAAAAGTGTGAGGGGGAAGGAGCAGCAGAGAGGAACTGTTACATACTAACTGTTATGTACTAACCCCCACTCCCCATCCCCTCTGCACTGCTCAGAGGGTGCTGGGTAGAGGAATTGGGAAGGAAGGAGTGAGGTGGAGCCTCGAAAAAAGAGGAGGATGGGACAAAAGGTTTTGTTATAATTTCTGATTTTGTTTCTCACCAGCCAAATCTATTTTAATTGGCAATCAAATAATATTCTCCAAATCAAGTGTTTTGTCTGTGATAGCAATAGTAAGGATCTCCCTGTCTTTATTTAATTACCAAGAATTTTCCCCCCTGCGTGTTGAGGAGGGGTAGTAAGGGAGCAGCTGGGTAGGTGTCTGTGTTAACCCTCCAAAGATTACCATTCACTTGACATTATTAAAAAACATCATTTGACAGCATCGTCTTGTTCATTCTACTTTTAGGGCCTCCTAAAAATTCTGACACAACTTAAAGCATGTAAATAATTTCATTTGAAGAGGATTGCAGTATTTATAGACTGTAAATCACAGTGCTTTTACAGCACTTTTTTTCAAAATAGGCCTTAACGAAAAAAATCAGATCGTTCTCAGAAAGTCAAACATCCTATTTAGGACAGATCTGTGTTTTCAGCTTCAGTCTGCTCATGAAAGGAGATTTCAGGTGAATATAAAGAATTAAAAAATTATCAGAGTTTATTTTAAGAGACAGCTGAAAATGGCTCCAGTTTAAATTCAGAAATATAACTTAAGTAGAGGTTTGAAATTGGTACTTTTTCTTCTAAGACTGAATCCTGTCTGAAACAAAGACTGCTTATATGGAGACATTGCAGAAGAATATCTATGGGTCTTTATATATTTTATATATCAGATATTTAGATACCTAGATGTTTTCCTTCTCATATTTGAATTTATACTTTCATTTCATGTTTTTAAAATGTATACTTATAGAAAAAAAGGTACTACACAGCAATGTAGTATACATCACTAACAAGATCAAACAGCATAGAAGAAGAAATATAAGGAAATGATTTAGTGTGGATCATATTTGAGGTACAGCATCCTTCCTTAGATAAAAAGCCCATATATTTATCTGAGTTCTAAAGATTGACAGTACTATTTCAGTAAAGTTTATTGTTCATACTAGACCATTACAAAATGTAGTAAGAGATAGAACAGATTTGATTTTGAAGTAGACTTTTTGTGCTTAGAGCATGTGATGAGGGACAATGTTCTGACAGCTCAAGCTTACTCAAGCTTAATGACTGATCTAAATTGGAGCTTGGAGATAAAAGAAATTCTTTAGTGATGCCTCAGTTGTCATTGATTGCCATGAGCAATTTTAAAGCTATTCAAGATGAGAATTGCCAGCTTGGTTCTGAAGGAGGAGAAAGTGATACATAAGATTGGAAGCTGGTGCAAATGTTACTGCATTAAACAAAAAAAAAAAAAAAAAAAAAAAAAAAGAAGGTTTATATTACTTGTATATGTAGGTGATAATCACAATTACATATAGCATTATACATCATCAGAGAAAGACATAGTGAGTCTACAGAGTACAATGTAAGCAGTAGCTGTGACAGGAAAGATAAAACTGTAAGGCTGGGCACATTATAAATATCAGCAGCAACAAGATGACTGAAAACAAAATGTTCTAGGCTAAAGACAATCAGGAAGTTAAGTGCAGAGCAGACATTCCTCTTCTGAGTGTTGATCTCAAAAAGTATTTCTCTCTGACAAAATTATCCTTATTCTTGCACTTAGCATAACAAGTTTTCCCTCTAAACTACTCTGATTAGAGCAGCAAGTATTTAAGCCATAATAGTGATAGGACAAGATAAAATCATACTTAGCCATGATTGCCTAGGTGTGGAGAGAAGCATTTCTGCTATCAGTTTGCCTGGTAACGTGTCAGATCATAAGGACAGACACTTGTGTTTGGGTGAGAAAGGGCTGTAACTGCTCTGTCCTTTCAGAAGTTTTGAGAGCAGCTGTGTATCTTCAGTATTGCTGTGTCTTCTGAAAAGCTCACTTCAGATTCAAAAACCTGTCTCTTGAGAAGTATATTCAGAGCCAACAGGCATACCTAAGAACATGGGTTTCATGCAGCAAGGAACATCCTCCAGCAATGTTTGGGTCTCTCTAAGGTTTTTAATGTCTTGTTCAGAGAGCAAATTTGGTCTTCAGAACATCTTCAGAACATCCTTCAAAAGACAATGTAAGTTGTCTTTTGTGCTGATGTAAATGGACTGCCTATTTATGGTGGCATAGATAGTGACTGTGAGCAAAATTTTACTGCAGAAAATGTCTTGCTGATTAGCATTCCTGTCTTGTAATCAAGAAAAGGACTGGGCAGCGTGGGTTTATTTCTAATAATTTTATTAGGTGTGAGATCAAATGTGGTAACATAGGCTTTGTTAATATTTTCAGGCTTGAAAGATACCGCAACACAATTTTAAGGAACCTTATTGACTGTAGTTTATTTTGATTTTTATATTTATTCTATTTTGTATTCTTTTGATTAATTCAGATAAGTAATACTATATGTTAGGTATAACAGTCTACAACTGAAAACCACTGCCATATGCTTTATCTTTGTTGAAAATAAATTAGTTTATTTATATTATTTGGAGATTCCTGCAGAAAGTTTTTTTTGTTTATTGAACTTTTTCTGAGCAAACATCACATTAGTTTTTTGTATCGACCCTTTTTTCTGGCTGTAAACATTTGTGTGGTTGTACTTTATCTCAGAGGTAAATATAATGCCACAGAAAGAACAGTTTCCAAAATGGCTCCAAATTTCACAAATGTTCTAGTTAAAATATTCAGAAGGTATTGAAATTTATTGAGCTAATTTTTTTAGAAAATCAATATTGCCAAAAGAAAAGCCCATGATCTCTGTATACTCAGCATTTATCCTGAAATTTTAATGACATAACTTTAAGATGCTGTATTTTCTTGCTGTGCACAGTTTGATCACTTCCCTGATCACTAAAGGATCAGCTGCACTGGGGAGAATTTTTTCCCTAATTTATTTCCTTCCAAAAAAAAGAGAAAAGGTCAGTACAGTTGTTTGGAAATTTCTATGACTTCTGCAATATAAAAAAGAACATGTCCTAATGAATATGCAGCTTGTTTGCAAATCCTGTGGAGTCCTATGGACTCTTTCTTATCTCTCACTTTACTTACTATGTGAACTTGGACAATTCCAAGTTCAAATATTTGTTTTCTTGTTTTCTCTGTTCTTTACATAACTGTGAGAAATCAGATCTTTGAGAAGGATGATCATAAGTCTTCTGTCGCCAGAGCAACAGTAATTATCTTCTTAATTGACTGTCTTTGCTATAAATTTAGACTTTGGCAACTTGAAAATTAAATGAAAAAACTACTCAGAAAGCTTTAATAAAGCAATTCCACAAATACATGGATTCCCCAGATGAGCTTCAAATAACTGAATTCTTTTACAAAAGATCCATAGAGGTATAGCATCAATATTTAGAATCATTTTAAAAACAAAGGAAACAGTTGAAACATTGATTTCTGAACTCTCAGATATTTATTAGCAAACAAATTACCAGTTTAGACATGTTATTCAACAGTCATTTAGATGTTTAAAGGCATTGCATTTTTGAGACAAAGGAATTCACCTTGTCTTAACATTACTTGTGCTTGAAACCATCACATTATCTTTCTAAATGCCGTTCTCTTTATCCCAGCTAGTCCCCTGCTGTTTGTTGACACCCACTGTTTTTCCTTCTAATTACAGTTCCAGTAACTGTAATAGCAGTTTTGGTAGGTCTAGAAGATAATAGCTATTCTTTTTATTTACTAAATTCACTTTGCTACTATGTTTCTCTCTAGTTTTCCATTAGGCATAGTTTTGCATATTTTGCTTGAAGATACCTGTTTTTCTCATGTTGTCACATACTAGAGGAATGGCAGGCATGCGCAGATTTCATGCAATAGGTGGCTTCCCAGCAACTTTTCACTAAGGACATGCAAGTTTTATGGATGTTTTCAGGATTCAACGAAAGCCGTTGCTCTGGATTTCCACAATGGCCAAAACATTTTTGCCTAATTCACCTTTTCATCTATCACAGCACAGGCAAAGCTTACCTGACTGTTCTACAGTGTCAAAGATTTTTTTTTTGTCTTTTTAAGATTTGGGCTACTAAGTGCCCTCTTTTACTTATTAGGAGTCATTCTATCTTACTCAGACTCCTAATGTTTGCCTAAATTTTAGGCAGCAGCTGAATTAGTTTTTCTGGACTAAACATCTAAATTCTCTACAGAGCCACTCGGGAAAGAAAAGTATCTTTAAAGCCTCTGTAAAGAGTCCTCCTAATTTAGCATCCTAGCCACTGAAAGCACCCACCTCTTGGTGTGCCGTCTAGAAATCTTAATCAATTTGAAGTCATTAAGACATATATTATAACTAGTAGATGCAAATCAACTTGTACAACATATAATATTATGCAATACATTTACTTGTTTCAAGAAAGGTTTGCATATCATTTAATTCACATTGCCCTAAAAATTCAAATTTAAATCCAAACCAAATATTTTTCTGTCTTACTTATTATCAAGTAATCACTCTTATTTTTTAAAAAATCTGATCAATTTTCGGCAATATTTTTCCTTTAAATGACTTTTCTCAGATAGATAAGCTAAAATACATCATTCTATTGCTTATGTTCTCCTCCTAAACTAGCTTATTCGTCTTTCATGCAACAAATTTCAACAAAATGCCTTAAAACGGGAAATCATTTACCTTTAGTTAGGAATATCCATTTATTAAAAATAAATAGGAAATACTGTTTTGGCATGCCAGAGTTGAAAAACAAGTAATATCTATTGAATTTACTTTAAATTCTGTATCTGATGAGTTTTTATTTTTTTAAGCAGGTGCATTTTACTTTCAAAAGTATACTAAGAAATACTGATATTCATCTACTGGGGCCAAAAAAAGTATAAGAAAAGAAACCCTGTAACTATGAGAATAATATATAATAATTTTGCAAAAGCATGTCCTACATTTACAAATAAAAATATGATTTGTAATCCAGATAAATTATTCCTATAATAACCAGTGGATGTTTTTCTTCCTTTATTCTTATGGTAAATATAGATCACACTTTCCAAGAATCAGAAGATATACACATGTTTTAATTGTGATCAGTCAAAATACGCAAAACCTCTCCAAAGTTATAAATCTTATAATGCCTTGCATGTATGCACTTCACAAAGCACAGCATAGCAAAATATGGTTATAGAGACAGCATAACCTAATATGTTTATCCAAATACCCTTTTTTATCTGTAAAGGATCTAAATAGCAATGATACGTTCCTTTCCTAATATGAAGAACAAGAATAATGTTGAGAAAATAGAATAAATCCACTGGAAAAAGTGTTGGAAACAGTAATATATGTTCTTATCATATCATGAGGCTAATATAATTTGTTATGCTAAATTTAACTTGAATGTTTCTCATTTATTTTAATTAAATAACACTTGAAAAAATGTATGCCAAATGACAAGTAATTTATGCAGTTTGAAGGGTAAAAGAAGATGTTTCCTGTATAATTGCCTACCACTGTCTTCTTAATCTCACCATTGCCCTCTCTCACTCTCTCTTTTTTTTTTTTAATGTTTGTGAGGAATAAACTGAGGTTTACAGTTTTGGAGAATTATAATGCCTTAGGACAAATCCAAACTTTAGATTTGATCCTGGGCCATGTGAAAGCCATTTTGGAATCTCCAACTGACTTCAGGAATATTTGCCATTGATAATATTGTTTCTTACAAGCAAATAGTGATTTTTAGAAAAATTTACAAAGTATTTTTTTCTATGAGTTTGTTATTTATCGAAGAGCACAGTATGGTAGGACTATTCTATTGCACACAAGTATTTGCATATCAAAACAATCATTGTGAGCTTCTTCCAGTAGATTAGTAAGAAACATGACTAGACACTTTTTCTGTTTGTTTTCTGATTCTCTTGTCTATGGAAAGATTATCTTGAGGGTTTTTTTTTTTTTTATTTTATTTATATAAGTTATTTTATCTTAGTTGGAAATTACTGACTGCAGTGCACCATGCAGTTGAGCTGGACTATGTTGATAGTCCTTAACTCTCTGAGGAAATACTTTAATCCAGACCTATCCCACAAAGATATACTTTACCCTTACCACATGTCACAGTATGTCACAGGGTAATGTAGATGTTGAAAACTCCAAGCACTCTTTTTAATATATTGGTCTTTTATTTTGAAATCCATGTAAAGCCAGTGCTGGGAAAGAAGGTAGGCTTTATATTGTCGTTGTGATGACTCCCAGGAAAAACCTGTGGCTCTCCTGCCACAATGTAAGGACTGTTTGTGTTCACCCTGCTTTCATCACTGTCTTCACACTACTTGGCAGCTGGCTTTGATATCCTCTGGACCTTATGTTGTGCCCTGTGATCTAAATACTTTTTTGTGAAGAAGGAAGGAGACCCATGAGCAAACTAACATGTGTGCAGTGTGGAAATTCTGGGTGTTCAGGCCCTGAAATAAAGCACCAAATAAAATTGAGGGGATGGACAATTACATTACTTTGGGCACTCACTGAAGTTAAAATTTTCTGCATACACTGTTATCTCTCCAGGACAACCAAGACGTGGCAAAGACATGAATGAAAAAGGCCAAATTGTTGTCTTCCAGAATGAAGCATTGTGATTTGTGGATGCTACTGCAGAAGAGCTCAGCATCAGCAAGGAAATCTATCAATAATTCTAAACTACTAAAAGTCTCTAGGAGATCTTATCTTCCTTCAGTCTGTATTGCCTGTACCCAGGCCAGGACTGATGAATTTAAGAAGCACTTACCATGATGGCAGATCCAAAACAAATATGTGTTAGGCCCCAGATGCATATTTATACATTTTTTGTCTCTCTGATAGCAAATATAAGTAGCCAAATGAGCCTATAAGCCTATATTTCAGATGACAAATTTACATAACTCACATCATTAAAATCTACAAATTGTTGGGAGATTATAAAATCCTCCTTCGAAATGTTCTGTCCCTTATAAAATGAGGATTATTTCTAAGGGTTACCGTAACCATTAAATAATGTAGATTTCTATGAATTTCAAGCTAATACAAATGTCCAGGGCTATACAGGATCAGAAAAGATTATATAAAAGCAGAAAAATATTCTTGAGCATTTCCAGGTGTTCTAACAGTTCATTGGTTTTTAAAATGCAAAATTCCTATAAAGAAAACATAGTACTTCTATGGGTGGACTTTATTTAAATGCCATTTCACCCTAAGCTCTTTTTAAGTATACATACTACTTAAGAACATTTTACAATACCAAATGTTGAGCTATTCATTAAATTAAATATAAGAAT
This sequence comes from Strix uralensis, assembly GCF_047716275.1. NCBI lineage: Eukaryota > Metazoa > Chordata > Aves > Strigiformes > Strigidae > Strix > Strix uralensis. The sequence continues at coordinate 101,193,396 of NC_133975.1, read as the reverse complement.
TTGCTTACCCTTGCATTTTCTAAAATGAGTTAAGCTGTAATATATCTTAGTCTAGTACAATAGATACATAAACTACTGAATAATCTAAGTACCAGCAATGTTAAAGGGTACCCATTTCTTCCTTTCATTTTCAATCACATTCTAAAAGAAAAGAAATTTCAAACAGAGAAAATTATTTAATATGTCAACAACAATGCTGGCAAAATTCTAAAGCAAATAAAACTAAAAAGCATTAGTTTTATAATACTTTTGTTTCCATTATGTAGTCTGCAATATATCTGACCCCTTGTAGCAGCTGTTCTTATACAAGTTTTGGTATGAGAAGAAAAAGTAGATCCCGCAGAGCTGTTATATTTCCCTGCAAACTCGGTTAAGGAAGTGGACTGACAATAACTGGACTCTCATTCTTTGAATGTGCAGGTCTGTGTAACCTTATTGACTCAGCAAGAAATGCTGTGCCATGAAAAATAAGGGTGTATCACACTGCTTCCCTGCTGCAGTGAAGGAAGAAAGAGAAGAACTGAATGTCTGAGGGGGAAGTGAGGTACAGGATTTGCAAAAATTGTAACTTATGTACCCCTTTTCCATATTTTTTCCTACAAGTTAAGCTTGTCTCCCTGGGGTCCTTTTTTTAGTCAATGGAGGAATATATGGTCCTTCAGAGGGCTGTTCAGAGCATCTAAGTCAGAACTAGAGTATCTCACTAAGCCAGATGCTGTGAACATCCTGCTGAGCAACAGTCTTCCTGCCAGCAGCAATATACTGTGTTGATCTTTGTCCAGACTAGATTGTACGCTCATAACTGAGGGCCCCCTAGATGTTGTTCCAGTCCTTTTTTTCCCAAGAAAAGTATCATATGTCATTGCTGAAGTTTAGAAAGTATGAGTGAAGTCATCTTTCAAGGCCTCATCAACTGACTGATCCAGTGGCCTGTTCTTGTCCTTCCATGTTGTCCTGGTTTTGGCTGGGATAGAGCTATTTTTTTTAATTCCTTCTTAGCAGCTAGAATAGTGCTGTGTTTTGGATTTAGTACAGGGTTTGATATGAGAAGAATGTTGATAATGTACTTATGTTTTTAGTTGTTGCTAAGAAATCAAGGACTTTTCAACTTCTCATGTCGTGCTAGTGCGCATTAACTCTATTCCAGCTGAAACCAGGACAAATGTTCTGCATACTTGCTTATTCTGTCTCCCTTCTGCTACATCTCTTAGCTGTCTCATTTCTAGTTAATGTTTTGCTCCCCAGACCCTCTACTAGTCAGTTATATTAGTTTACCAGTGCACCAATTTTGTCTTATAGGAGAAAAAAGAAGGGAAGATGAAGCTTCCAAACTTAATTTCTTTCCTTTTCCCTACTTTCTTAAAAAGCAATACTAAAAAAAATATGGGTTCTTTAGTTTATCTTACTCTAGGCCTTTTCAAGGAACTTATAGCAATGCCCATAACAATTTGTTCTGTGTTATAAATTAAGGTACACAGATGTTTTATTTCTGTTTTCGAGTGACAAATACTGGGTCAGCCACTCTCTAAGGCATACAGTTAACCCTCATATTCTGTAGTATAAATAATGGTGCACATCAGGCCTTGTCCTGTAATTTTCACAGATCAAAAATTTCCATGCATATTAATGCACATTTTGGATGTGTGAGAAGTGACAGATTTAGTTTCTCAGGTAAATGGAATAAGCAGCACTTCTTCTGCTATTTCATGAGGCTTTCAAGGTTATAGGAACACTCTCATTTTAGGTTTCCATTGGGGCAAAACAGATGAGTGGTAATCTGCAGTTTTCAAAATGGAAAGTAAGTTTTTTTTAAAGTAACTTTTTTTTTTTTTAAAGTGGTGATTGAGCTGAATGGTATTCTTAAATTGGTTCTTAATTTAATAGACAGTTCCTAAGGGAGGGTTTAAAAGAAGAAAGAGATCAGTTATTAGCTGAAAACAGAACACAGAAAAAGAAAGAGGAACTGAATAAGCACCGAAGGACATGGACTTATGATTATACTATACGTGGGCTTTCTTATTTCTAGTTTTGATTTAATGCTATAAAGATAACTTTTTTTTTTTTTTTTTTAGGTTCAGCTAAAGAAAAGGAATAGAATTGGGATAGGTGATAATAGACTTAGAAGTGGTTTAATACAAAGCTACAACTGCAAAAAACATCTAGTCCTGGATATACAGCAATTCAGGACTTAACATATGCAAGAAATTCAAAGAAACCATTAGTTCAACATAATACAATATGTAGAATGCAAAATAAATTTTATAAGCCCCACAAAAAATGTTGGTTTGGAAAAGCTAAAAGAATGGGTAAGACAAATTATAAGAGAAAGAAAGATTCAGTTAAGTAGATTAGCAGGCATTATAAGGGAAACTGTTAGTCTTAAAACCTTTTTTTCTTAAGCATAGCCTATTGCAAACATCTGCAGTTTTGGGCTAAAATTCCAAAATATAATGTGAAGCCAAATAGAATAAAGTTACTGAAAAAAATTATGAATAATTTAGCTGGTGGTAGAAATAAAATCTCCTGCACTCAGTAAAGTACAAATGTAAAATAACAGATGCTCAGAATCTTTCCTCTTTTTGTAGACTAAAGTTGTATATAGGACAACTTAACTAGAACAAACATGAGTCTGTTTGCAATAGTTTTCAAGCTAGCTCAAACTTTATTTAGTCACATACTTCATCCCTGCTCCAGTGAAGTCAGTTGGAGCTTTGTCCTTGAGTTTGACAGAGGCAAGGTAAGACTTAAGTTTATAACTTTATCTTGTAGATGGCATTACAGCTTGTTTACTCACTCTCTACCCACAAAATAAACACTGATGCCAGTAAGCATTCTTAAATTAAATAATTGCTTTCCATGGGGGAAAATTTGTGTTGTTTCCTTAAATCTGACAAGCACTTGGATAAAATATCCACTTTTTTTTTTCTTTATATGTTCCTAAGATGCCCTGAATAAAATTGAACAGCTTGGCAAACTGGAGTAGCTCAGAATATTTATTTTACTTTGTTTTCCTCTCAAAAATATCTATCAACACATTTTTCAGGGAATTAAGTATAAAAACCTTGCTGGAATTTCACATAATATTCTAGACACTCAAAAAATGTAAAATGAATGTTAATACAGCAACATATCTCTTGTGTATGTGTATGTTTGTGTGTGTTCATCCCTAAAAATACACATGCCTGCAAATAGGCATATATTTTTGCTATATGAAATGTAGAATTTTTAAAACACTTATAAAATGAGTAGCATAGCAGTTTTTCTCCACTTTCTTCAATCACACCTCGCTGTCACTAGCTTCTGCTCCAGCCTCAGGGTTCATCACTGCCTCCTTACTTTCTCCCTTTATTTCTTTGTTTCACAGTGTTATGAGAAGCTCCAGCAATGTTGGCCAAATGCCCAAACCAATAATCTAAGTTGAAATCTGTTGTCTTAGTCTAGTCTAAAACTATAGGGATGTCTCAGCACCATGCTCCTTGGGGCTTGTGATTCCCTATAAACATAGTCCAGCATGAGTCAAGATGGCCTATCACAGAGCCAGGAACAATCGAGAAGAGATTATCACCTGGGCTCCAAACCATGCTGTGTCTTGTCTGGAACATAATTATACTTCAGTACTGACACCGATTGCACTGTTTAAGGACTGCTTAAAAAGATGCAGTAAAAAACAAACGTTTTCTTTTCTTGTATTTTTGAATAACTCAGCCACAGTAATGTTACCATAAATTTTAACTATATACCATGATATTGCAAGCATCTTATATTTTATGTTAAATAAAAAACATTTAAATAAATAAACTGTACATTCATTTTAGTGTCAGGTTTTTTTCATAATTTCCTTATTACTCTTATGTACTGAAAAACTTGAAGAACAGAACATGCTTAAAGAATGTAAATGTGATGTTCAGTGCAGTGTCATGTGGATTATTTAACAGAACCAATGTACTGCTATTGTAATAAAAGCATCTGACCTCTTAACTCTGAATTTGCTTCTGTCTCAGTGAGCATGAACCATTATTTTTGCTTAGTCTTTGTTATATTCCTCAGAAGTAACTAAAAAGCAATGCTTACCCTAAAAATACTGTATCTACTGTTTTCTTTCACTTCCAAGAACTTCTTTTATAAATCCTCCTCCAAGCACTGTCTCAATGCTCCAAGGGGGAACACTCTAAAAGATATAGAATGCAAGACATGGACAGCATCTCAAACAATGTGTATTGTGTCAAGGTCTTGCACTCTGAAATTTTGTATTGTTACAGTGACTACTATGTAACTCATTCTATCTGCTGATTCAGAGAAGGTACCTCAGAACTATGCGGTAAGACAGAGACACTGATATGCAGGGTTTTTTCTTTTCTTTTTTTTTTTAAAAAAAATCAAATATTTCTGTATATGAAAGCTAACTTAAAAATTATTAAAATTATATTTTAAATTTCAAAGAATGCCAGATCAAACTAAATCATGAAGATTCTTGCATTAATTCTTTATTTCCAGTTACAGTAAAGAAGAGGGAGGAAGATACAGTGAAACTCAAGAGTTGGAGCAGAAAAGCCCTTGATACAGTTGCGCAAATATTTTACTAGAGGCCAAGATATTTGAATTCTCCCTTGGTGGTACTAAGTTGGGCTACTAAAGGTGTACAAATTTCTTCTCCTTGCTAAAGGACCAAAAGGGATGGGTGATATTTGCAGGGCTGACACTTGCAGAGTTCCTTCTGAGAAACCAGACTTCCATTGTGTTTTGGATCTCCTGGTGATGGTGGCGGTGGATGCTGAGGAAATCTAATTCCACATGGGTTGGTAGATGGAGGGAACCTCACCTTGTCCACTTTCAGACATCCACCAGTGTTTGGTTGGCCTCCAGAACCATGATCAGTAAGAAAAACTCTCCCCCTTCTTAAAGGCAGATATAGACCCAAGTTTCAGTGTATGTACATATAATCCAAAAGACTTCATTGCCCAGGAATCACTTTCCAGTAATGCAGTAGGGCAGCAATTGCACTTAGCAACAGCAAGTTGTAATCAAAGGACAGCTGTGCACATCAGTCCATGAAATCATTCTTCCCCTCCCTCCACCCCTCTCCTCAACCCATTCAATTCATATCCCTGCTACTCTAAAACAATCACTTATTATGAGATCTAAGTGCCATATTAATGATTTAGGGTTTTTAGGGACTTCACTCTCTTATGTCAAATTCTGTCAATAACTAAAAGGCAGGTGTCTTTTAAATGCTGGATCTCAAATGATGAAAGGTTTGTGAAAAGTAATCTCTCATGCCTGGCTTATATGTAACACTGTAGAAGATAGCTGGGCCTCAGCCTCAGCCTGCTATTTCTTGAGACCTCTCCTCAGTGACCATATTGCTTTCTGGATCTCCACAAGTATGGCAGGGGTAAGAAGTTGCAGAACAGCTATATCCTAACTGCAGCAGGGAATTGTGACAGGGATGATGAATGAGTGAACCATTGCACAAGAAGGGAGAAAATGCAGAGTGAGAGTGGTGTTGGGTATAAAATGAGACTAGCCTAAAAGGGAGATGTCTCATCAAACAAAAGGACTTAACAGTCTAAAGTGCTGCCTTCTGATATAAGGATGTTAACTGTGTGGCCATGTGACAACATCACTACAATACGAGGGGGGCATATGGCATGGGGGGATCAGAATGCATCTAATACATTTTTTCTTGGAAGATAAGAGGAGAATAACTTAGAATATTGCCCACACTGATAACAGTAACTTGATTGGGTAGTAAAAAAATTATTTTCCGTAATTACTTATGGTACAGTAGTTATAATTAGGAGACAGAAAAATTCATATTATCCAATAAATATTCAGAACATGAAACATGCATCTGATGCATTCTCTACCATTACTGCATTCCTGATCCATTTTCAGTTGCTGTGTATCAGTGTAGGTCCACTGACGTTTAAGGACGCAGACAGAAGTATTCCAGGTAAAGAGCTTTCCCTGTAGTTTGTAACACTTAAAAGAAGTTACATTCTGTCACTCTGTCAAATATAATTTAGATGCTAGGAAGAAACAGAACATAGGTCAAATATTTTAAAATATAAATTCTCATATAAACTTTATTATACCTTCTCTATGAGGTATTTTTAGAAAGTTTAAACTAATAATGGAGCTTTGATAGCTCACGTTGACGGAAGTGGGTGCAGGAGTGACCACACGAACAACTCAGCTGACAGATCCTAGAGGGCAGTTATTCTCAGAAGAGAGATGCTGACTAATGCACGTGAGAGGAAAACTGGTGAAGCAAACATAGATGAAAAAGACATATGTGTATATCCTTATACTGGTATATAGCCTGAGTTTAGGCTAATTGAAACCTCACTAAGATGATTTAAACTAACCTGTCTGGCTTCATTGTGAAATGGATCAGGAGTGTTCACACAATCTGCTAATGATGTCCAACTATTAATCCACTTGAGCTGACAGGTCAGAATCAACCAATTTTGAACTACACTGTATTAGTGGAGAACTCCAAATCCTTGTGGATTGACTTAATTGGATAAAAACACTGTATCAGATGTTCTGGGAGCAATTTCTTAGACCTCAGTGAATCACAAGGCACAGGCAACATGGGCAAAAGCAGCTATCAAATTGAAGAACATTATATAGCTATTAAAAATAATTTGTTTACTCTGCACAGACAAATCCTATTGCCGAAAGATACTTCTTTTTGTGCCTGGTACTTCAAATATAGGTTATATTTTGATTTTTTAGTGACCAGGCCTAAAGATTATTTATTGCAAGGGTTTCCTTTTGCAAGTAATTAAGGATAAAACAACATCTAAGTAACAAATTAGTTCTTGACTAATGAATCTTCTCAAGGGAGCAAAATCATGTGAAGAGATGTATCTACATAAAGATTACACAAAATCTGCAATGCACATACAGATCAAAAAAGGGAACAGGATTTTGCCTTGTCATCTGTAACATGAAATTTGTAAACTCATTAATTCAAAGTTAATCATGAGCACACACACCAAGAAAAAATAAATCAAACAATATGTAGCATTTATTTTAAATTGTCCTAAAAAATTTGTGGAGGTAATGTCTTATTTTTAAATATGAGTCCACAATAGCAGCAATGAATCTGTGTATTAATTCATATACTGTATATAAATTCACTTAATCATCTGAAGTTTCATGGACAGGCTTAGATGAGGTCTTCAATTAAGAGCATTTATACAATTACTGTAGATGCCATTTTACTTGAAGGAACAAAACCAGAATAAGGAATGTAGCAGTCCTACTGTCACAGCCCTGCCTGTCCCTGACCAGCCCCCAGGACCCATGGGGGGACCCAGGGTAGGACTCCCCCCAACCTGCCCATGGGCCAGGACCCTGTTGTGATTTGAACCCAGAGGGCAACTGAGCATCATTCGTTCACTCACTCCTTCCCCTTCAGCTCTGGCAAGGAGAAAAATGAATCAAAAGGCTCAGGAATGGAGATAAGGACAGAGCGAGGTCACCCACCCATTAATGGTCACAGGCAAAAGACAGGCTCATTAGGGGAAGAAAAAGGATGTCACCTTAATTCAAAACACTAATGATAATGACACTTAACGAGACAGTGAGAAGTGTTATCATTTCTTAAAAACACCTCCCCCACCCCTCCCTTCTTCCCAGGATCAATTTTGTTCCCGATATTTCTACCTCCTGCCCCAGCGGCACAGGGGCAGGGGATGGGGGTGCAGTCAGTCCTGCCGTTTCTTCCTCCAAGGTGGGGGAAAGCACTCTCTGCATTCTTCTGCCTGGTCCACATGGCATCCCTCTCATGGGAGACAGTCCTCCACAAGCTCTCTCCACCATGAGTCCTCCCCCTGGGATGCATTCTTCTCGAGATGCTCCGGCATTGGTCACCTCCACGTGTTGCAGTCCTCCCAGCACTGAACTACAGCAGCAGGGCTTCTCCTTCCCACAGAGTCCTGGGGATCCTCCACAGGCCGCAGACAAATCTCTGCTCCCCCAGTGACCTCCATGGATGGCAGGGAGGGCGGCCCTGTCATCTCACCACAGGATTCAGGGGGTTCTCTGCTCCAGCACATCTCCCCCGCTTCCTCATCATTCCTTCCACTGACCTCAGTGTTCCTATAGGTATCCTTCTTGTAATACCTCCTCACAAGTCATCCCACCCCCCTCTCTGGTTGACCTTCTTAAATACCTTATTGCAGAGGCGCGGCCACCATCACTATTTGGCTCAGCCTTGGCAAGAGGTGGGTCTGATTTGGAAGCCAGGGGAGGTATCGAGAAGTTTCTCACAGGGGCCACTGATGTAGCCATCTGCCCTGCTATCAAAAACCCTGCCACACAAACACAGCACCATGTCAGTCCCCTGGGACTGACACACATCATGTCAGACACACACCATGTCAGTCCCCTGGGGCTCCCCCATCCACAGCCCGGGACCTCATGTCAGCCCCCAGGGCCATCAGCCCCTGACCAGCGATGTCGCAGCAGGGCTGTCTCCAGTTCCCCACAGCCTTGCTCTGCCTGGCCATGGGCCTTACTGAGCTGGGCCCAGCCTAGGTCCCCATGGAGGTGTCTGATGCCTGGGGCTGGGTCTGCCTTGTGCCCCCCGCTGCCCTGCTCCTGGCTGGAGGGTGGAACGGGCCCTGGCTGCCAGGTCCTGCCCCAACAGACCCCCCATGGGCATCCCCAACACTACAAGCACCCAGGGAACTGCCAGACTGTGCAGTACCTTGATACCTACAGAAAAGTCTCTTTACTTATTTATTGCTACAAAATAAAACATACCTTTAAGAAAAAAAAGAATCAGAAGTTGGAACTGTTAATTTACTTAAAAGCTGGGAAAAAAATACATATTCATTGCCTGCTCACGGAGGCAGGAAAATCCTCTCCTGACCTCCCTCACCCTCCATGGTGTCCCTTCACAATAGATTTGGGGCCTTGGAACATTTGAATGAAGAAGAGAAGGAGAAAGAAAATGAGTCAAACAAGGAGGAAGACTCAGGTCCACCAAGGCTGGGTCATTCTGGACCAGGTATTAAAACCAGTTCTAAAAAGAACCCCAGAAGAGTCATTGTAGTGGTGACTCCATTCTGAGGGGTGTCGAAGGCCCAATATGCAGACCAGACCCATTTCATAGGGAAGTCTGCTGCCTCCCTGGGGCCTGGGTCAAGGACTTCAGGGCAAAACTCCCCACTCTAGTGAGACCCAAGGATTACTACCCTCTCTTGGTTTTTCAGGTAGGTAGCGACGACATTACCAGGAGAAATCCTAAATCAATGAAGAGAGATTTCAGGTCCTTGGGGAAACTGATTGTGTTCTCCTCCATCCCTTCAGTTGTGGGGATGGATGAAGAAGAATACAGGAGAACTCAAGAGATGAACTTGTGGCTCCGAGACTGGTGTTACTGTCAGGGCTTCGGATTTTTCAATCATGGGTTAGTATACAGGACACCAGACATTTTGTCATTGGATGGGACTCACCTGTCCCAGAGGGGGAAAAGGATCTTGGTGCAAGAGTTAACTGGGCTCATTGAGAAAGCTTTAAACTAGATTTGAAGGGGGAAGGGGGCAAAACATCAGCCCATCTGAAGTGCATCTATACCAACGCACACAGCATGGGTAACAAACAGGAGGAGCTTGAAGCCATGATGAAACAGGAAAATTATGATGTAGTGACTATTACAGAAACATGGTGGAGTGTCTCCCATGACTGGAGTGTGCCAATTGATGGCTACAAGCTCTTTAGGAGGGATAGACAAGGCAGGAGAGGTGGTGGGGTGGGATGTATGTTAGGGACTGTTATGATTGCTTTGAGTACAAGTATAGTGAAGACAGGGTGGGGTGTCTTTGTGTTAGAATCGGGGGAAGGCCAACAGATCAGATGTTGTAGTGGGAGTCTACTATAGGCCACCCACCCAGGACAGAGAGGTGGATGAAATATTCTATAGGCACTTAGGAGAAATCTCACAATCGCTTGCCCTTGTTCTTGCAGGAGACTTTAACTTCCCAGACATCTGCTGGAAATACAACACAGCAGAGCGGGACTAGTCCTGGAGATTCCTGGAATGTGTGGGAACTTCCTGACATAGCTGGTGAGTGAACCAACCAGAGAAAGTGCCCTGCTGGATCTCCTCTTTGTGAACAGAGAAGGACCGGTCGATGATGTGTCGGTTGGAGGCCGATTAAGGCACAGCGATCAGGAAATAATAGACTTCTTTATTATTAGAGAGACCAGGAGAGGGGGCAGCAGAAATGCCATCCTGGACTTACAAAGGGCTGACTTTGATTTGTTTAGGCACCTGCTTGACAGGATCCCTTCGGAGATGATCCTGAAGGGTATAGGGGTCCAGGAAGGCTGGGCACCCTTTAAGAAGAAAGTCTTAATGGTTCAGGAGCAGATTGGCCCCAGGTGCTGTAAGAGAAGCCGGCGACAGAGAAGACCACCCTGGCTGAACAGGGAGCTTTGGCTGCAACTCAGGGAGAAAAGGAGAGTTTACAGCCTTTGGAAGAAGGGGCTAGCGACTCACAATGATTACAAAGATGCTGTGAGGCTATGCAGGGTGGAAATCAGGAGGTCTAAAGCCCAGCTGGAAATTAATATGGCTTCAGCAATCAAGGACAACAAGAAATGTTTCTATAAGTATGTCAGCAGCAAAAGACAGACCAGGGAGAGCCTCCATCCCCTGCTAGATGCAGGAGGAAACATGGTAACAAGTGATAAGGAAAAGGCTGAGGTGCTTAATGCCTTCTTTTCCTCAGTCTTTAATAACAAGACTAGTTGTACTGAGGGAATCCAGCCTCCTCAGCCAGAAGACAGAGACTGGGAGAATGACCCCCCCTGCATTCCAGGAGGAGATAGTCAGTGACCTACTGCATCACATAGACATACACAGGTCTATGGGACTGGATGGGATACACCTGAGGGTGCTGCAGGAGCTGGCTGGGGTGCTCTCCAAGCCACTTTCCATCATTTACCAGCAGTCCTGGCTGACTGGGGAGGTCCCGACAGATTGGAAATTGGCCAATGTGACGCCTATCTATAAGAAGGGTCAGAGGGATGATCCAGGAAATAGTCAGCTTGACTTCAGTGCCCATGAAACTGATGGAGCAGATCATCCTGAGTACCATGACACAACACATGTGGGACAACCAGATGATCAGGCCCAGTCAGCATGGGTTTATGAAAGGCAGGTCCTGCTTGACAAACCTGATCTCCTTCTAAGACAGGGCGACCTGCTTATTGGATGAGGGAAAGGCTGTGGATGTTGTCTACCTTGACTTTAGTAAGGCCTTTGACACCGTTTCCCACAGCATTCTCCTGGCGAAACTGGCTGCTCGTGGCTTGGATGGGCACACGCTTCACTGGGTAGAAAACTGGCTGGATGGCCGGGCCCGAAGAGTTGTGGTGAATGGAATTAAATCCAGTTGGCAGCCGGTCATGAGTGGTGTCCCCCAGGGCTCGGTTTTGGGGCCACTCCTGTTTAACATCTTTATTGATGATCTGGACGAGGGGATCAAGTGCACCCTCAGTAAGTTTGCAGACGATACCAAGTTGGGTGGGAGTGTTGATCTGCTCGAGGGTAGGGAGGCTCTGCAGAGAGACCTGGACAGGCTGGAGCGATGGGCTAAGGCCAACTGTAGGAGTTTCAATAAGGCCAAATGCCGGGTGCTGCACTTGGGCCACAACAACCCCCAGCAGCGCTACAGGCTTGGGGAGGAGTGGCTGGAGAGCTGCCAGTCAGAGAGGGACCTGGGGGTGTTGATTGAGAGCCGGCTGAACATGAGTCAGCAGTGTGCCCAAGTGGCCAAGAAGGCCAAGGGTATCCTGGCTTGCATCAGCAACAGAATGGCCAGCAGGGACAGGAAAATGATCTTATCCCTGTACTCGGCACTGGTGAGGCCGCACCTCGATGACTGTGTTCAGTTTTGGGCCCCTCACTACAAAAAGGACATTGAATTACTTGAGCGTGTCCAAAGAAGGGCAATGAAGCTGGTGAAGGGTCTGGAGCACGTGTGGTACGAGGAGCAGCTGAGGGAACTGGGGTTGTTTAGTCTGGAGAAGAGGAGGCTGAGGGGAGACCTCATCGCCCTCTACAACTACCTGAAAGGAGGTTTCAGAGAGCTGGGGATGAGTCTCTTTAACCAAGTAACAAGTGATAGGACAAGAGGGAATGGCCTCAAGATGCGCTAGGGAAGGTTTAGACTAGATATCAGGAAGCATTTCTTTACAGAACAGGTTGTTAGGTGTTGGAATGGGCTGCTTAGGGAGGTGATGGAGTCCCCATCCCTGGAGGTGTTCAAGAGTAGGGTCGACATAGCGCTGAGGGATATGGTGTAGTTGGGAACTGTCAGTGTTAGGTCAATGGTTGGACTAGATGATCTTCAAGGTCTTTTGCAACCTAGATGATTCTGTGATGCTGTGATTCTGTAATTGGTAGTATAATAATTATACTCTGGATATGTGTTAGTTTGTTATTACTCTGCATCTACATCTATTCAGAGAAGACACTTACTGGGCAACATGGACAAAAAGCAGAGATCATAAGGCAGTGTCAGATTTTAAAGCATAATGTGAGCAGGCTTCAGGCTCCTACATCCAATATCAGAGTAACAGGTGCAGTGGATAATTTGTGGGTACCACTGAATAGAAACATATAAACAAAGAAGAGCAGATGCTTCTTCTAGCACTTGCTAGAAGATTTTGCAATGTCGATTTTATGAACGTTTTCAGCATTATTTACTTTAATACAATTACAAGCTTATCTTAATTCTCTGAAAGAGTTATTTTTATCAGAAGTATTAGTTGACAAAGGTGAATTCAGATAGTTTTACAAAACTAATATTGTATCCTATTGATGTCCAAGGAAACCTGAAAATCATTAAGAAGCCAGTTAACTTCAACGGTTTAGTTGGTATAGAAAAATCTTGGAAGACAAAAAGACATTAAACTTATTAAGTATATAAAAGACAATAGCTTCCACTTGGACAAGCAGTATTTCTATTATATATTTTTATGCAGGGTATTACACCATGCATTGCTGGAATGGTAGAACACTGGCAGGACTCTACCTTCCATGAAGCATCAAAGAAGAAAAAAAAAAAACAGCAAGAAAGGCTGGGTAGAAAAATGAAATGAATGTTTATTGTCTGAAGCCTCTGATGCAGGTAAGCTATGTTACCAGAAAACAACTACAATCAAAAATAGATTCTTTGTTCCTACAGCTGCTTTGTCTGCAGCTCTCTGCACTTAGTGATTTGCAAATAATGATGCAGACTGGGAAAAAAAAGTTTAACTACTGCAGTGCTACGGAGGTGTGGATTAAGCCTTAAATGCAAGTAGTGATTTTGTTGGTGAGATTTACACTTGATTTTGTTCCTTAAACTCATTGAAAAGGAATTAGGTTTTCCATTTTTTAAAAAGCTGTCATGTAAAAAAGAAAGATTAATATTATTTGTTCAAAAAATGTAATGGTCTTGTTGTTCAGCTGTAATATTATTAAGGAAAGCCAGTAAATGCAATCTAATATGCTCACAGTAAGTAATTTTTAAAAAACTTTTCCATAGGAGTTTTCCAGTTCTGTACTTCTGATGAACTTGTGTAATTCATGTCCCTCTGCTACCTTTTGTTTCGTTTATAACTAGATAGCTCTAAGACCCTTGCCACTCACTCCTTTTCAAAGCTTTCAAAGCTTAAATACAGTAGAAGAAAAATATTCTGAGGGGAGAATATTTGAAAGTTTCTCCATGATACAGAAGCTTTAAGACTCAGTGCTAGACATCAAATATCAAAAAAAAAGATACAATAATGTCTTCCTCCAATTCTGAGAGACATCAGGCCATGAATATAAACTTAGCAAAAAAGTTTTGCAAAATATTGTAAAAGCTTATCAAACTGTTTCACAGGGAGACAAAAATTTTATAAACAAGTCTTATCAAGATGCTTCAGCTCCCATTTGTATTTTTCAGCTAGAGGAAAAATGTACTTCCAAGAATAAGCCAATCTTTACAGTACCTGAGCTCTCTCATCGAGTCGTAGAGAGGACGACTCTCTAGTGTAGATTGCAAAGATTATCAAAGCTACCTGACATGGCTGCAACCTATTTGTTTCAGTTTCTTGCTAATCTGTTCACTTTCTAGAATCTTAGTTATAGCCCAGAGGGACAGTTTCATTATTTTTGATGGGTGCTAGAGAGGGCCAGCTTTTAAAAAAGCTTTTAAGAAGGCAAACACAACTCATATAAAAATATTAGGATGTCCTTGTGAAAAAGTAAATTGCCAATAAAGTTAGCAAAATAAAGTTAGCAAAAAAAAGCATGCATTGCTGTAGAGAAAAATCAAAGTGAAAAAGTTGGCTAAAAGGAGATTAAAAAATAGAAATGAAAATTACTGTCATCAAAAGATAATGAAGTTTAAAAGAAATTATAAAAAAGTCATTTCACAGAACATTTTATAAAAAATGTAGTGTAACTCAAGCCAATAAAACCAAAGAAAGTTTTTGAATAGGAATTGTTACTAATTAGATATTGTTAAAGGCGAAATTAACATTTCACTTTTATGTGCTGACAAATAAAAACTCAAAAACCAGCTCTCTTAGCATTGCCTGATTTTATCAGCAATAAGAACACAATAGTACAGCAATATTACATGCTATTTTTCAATCAACAGTCCAGAAGCAGTACAGTAGTGAATCTAGCAAGGACATTCATATCAAAAAGGAATTTAGAATCCCTGATGTATATGCCATAAATTTGTTTTTATGACTTTGGGAGAAAATAGGCTTGCAGGTAACACCCCTGGTATCCTGGAACACATGTAACATGATTTGAACTTGACACATACAAGGGCAGCCACATCTCCAGTAGTTCCTCTTCCTGTGGTTCAAGAACTGTCAGCTCAGTTGTTGCCAGATTAAGGTCCTGAGTCCACAAACTCTTGTTCACATCAGTAATTTCCTTAATATCAGTGAAGGTATTTGTGTGATTAAGCAATGGGAATGTCAGAATTCCTTGGTCCCTTTTGGCAAATATTATTAAATGTCTAGAAGAACAGGATGGAAAGCCATAACAGATGCCTTCCAGTTATTTTTTTCATGACTCACAAATTCTCACTTAGTTCCTAGCAACATATTTACCATACAAATTTCAAATAACAGCATTTAAAAACTAGAGTATATGATCATAAAACCCCCTTCCATTATCAAGTGCTATCAATGCTCTAAATACTATATACATTTTGTCTTTAACCCAAGAAGTTTGCATTCCCCACCACAGAGGAGAGATAACAGTTTGGAAGACATCCTGATAGACCCACTGATACTGATGAGGAGAATGCCATTCGAAACCTATGAGATAAGTTTTCCAGCCCAGATGTTGTCTCAAGTAGTTTGTTTGATTTTTTTTTTTTTTTTGTCAAATTCTTAAAAAGACTTTGCAGGCAAATTCCATATATTAGGGAGTATGTGAATTAAGAGTGATATATTTTTTGAATAATTTTCCTTCTCTTGCAGTTTGTCACTGGGTATGGCTCACTCACACAACTGGGACATATTCAAAGAACATACATACCATAAGATATGCATATCCAGTGGGAGAAATAGTTATAGAAAAGCAGACAATGAATTAAAGCACCTCCAAGTTAGAAAAGCCATATTAAATTATCTAATATTAAACATTAGCCCCAAAATGGGGTGAAAAATTAGGAACAAGGAAAGACAACAAAAAATAAGGATGGTTACAAAGTTTGGTGTCTTACAGGCCATGGTAGACACGAAGGTAACATCCTTGTTTGTTATACCTCACTGAAAGTATAGCCTTCAGCACTGGTGAATAGCAGAACAACGATTAAGCTGATAAAAACTTCCAAAGAATCTTCCCAAAAGACGAACAAACAGGAATTTTATTGTCAATCTGAAACAGTTCACTGCCAGAAAATGTAGCCATAAAAAGTAAAATATAGCTTAAATCCCTCATTTGCCTAAGCTTGCAGGAAATGAGAAACTTTCACAATTGAAATGTCAACTAATGATGACATTTCTATAGTCTGTTTGTGACTAAGTGCAAACAGAGGGTCTCCATGTTAACTCCTTATTTCACAGTTTACTAATCTGTGCTGATGACAATACTACAGCTCACAATGAAAATGTAATTTATTTGCAGAAGTATTTTTTCTGTTTGATCCATTGAAATTCTGAGCTCTAACTTCACAGTAAAATAGAATATTATTTATTATTCCTATTTTTCTCCATAACATTGCAAAATACACTTTGGAGTGATATTTCCCATTCATAATTCCATCTCTGAAAGAATATTTAAGAAATGTTTTAAACATACTAGGTGAACTCTCCCTGAGTTTTATGGCAGTTACATATGTCAAGGCTTTTTGTTTGATGGAAGCCAACATTGTTCTTGTCTTCTTAATGCCAGATCTTTCAGGTACCTAAGGTGCATGCTGTAATGTGAGAGAGCCTGTGCCTCCTGCCCATGCAGGATAAAAGCTGGACAGTCATTCCAGGCTGCTCTGGGAATTTCATGCAGCAGAGTCAAAGCGTGCATAATGGAGGTGAAAGGATGTAGTTCATACAGAGGGCATAGGTGAGGTCATTCTCAGAGCCTGGCACTCTCAGGGAATCCTCTTGTGAGCTCAGAGTTGGTGTTTTTAGGGCACTCAGAGGGGACCACTAAGCTCTGTATAGTCAGATTGGTCAGGAGATGTTGTCCCAAGAGAACTTCTGAGAATGCTGTAATTGGGCAGAGTAGATGCAGTCATTAGATCTTTGCATAATAATCAGCAGCATTACGTCATGCTGACTTGCTATTCACCGCCTGATTAAAACGCCTAGTGACAGATGAGAGGACAAGCCTGTGACCACCTTCTTTCATGTTATTTTATATACCAGCTTGCTATTTTGGTCTGCTGTTGTGACCAGACAGCACTCATCACTTCATTCTTTTACATGCTCTCCGACCATGAAATAACAAACATGATATACCTAGAAAAAAAAAGTTGTATTCTTGAAGATTACATACTGGCTCACCAAAATACTTTTCTTTTCTAGTGAAAAGTGGCTTCCTAAATGAAATTTTCAGTTTCATTTTCTTTGTCAGCAGTTTCTTTGTCTAAAAATCTCAGCCACTTCTTGCCATGAATTTGTACACAGAACTGTGTGTAACACTATATATGTAGACGGGTGATGAAAACACTGCCATTAATAATTTCTATTTATCTAGAAAAACTACTCTTTAAATCCCTTTTTGCGGGCTGGTCTATAAGCTACTGCATTAAGGAAACCTTTAGTGCTTCCACTTTATTCTGGCTGTTTCTTTGGTGCTATTCAAAGTCTCAATGAAAAGCCCCTCTTGCAGTTCTGCAGTTAAAACAACAAAGCACTGCCTATGTTTCTTCTTTAACACAGCTCTAAGGATTTATTCTTTGCTCCTTTATTCCTCCTTTTTCTGAAGTTTGCTTGTCCTTTTCCCCTTTAAAATCTCTTTATCTAAAGCTGAATTAGTTTTCACAGCTGGTTGGCAAACTGCCATCCTTTTCTGCTCTGACACTTATTTGTCAATTTCCAGTTGCCTTCAAACTTTTTACTTTTCTTAGCTTCTATTTCTTTTTCCTCTTTCATAGTTTCACTGATTCAAGTTTTAGTTGTTTTAATAGAAAAGGAGAGAAAAATCCCTCCTGGGGGGAGAAAAGGAGCCATATTCTACACTGTGACAAAGAGAAAGCAAAAATACTATGAGATTTACCCATTGAAGGCTTTGAAATAACAAACTTTGTGCTCTCTGCAGATACTTATAGCCTGATTCTACTTTCAGGAAGGTAGCAGGTAAACCTGCTACAGTATTTATGTTCTGCCCTAAGAGACAAGAAATTTATAGATCCATTTTTGTATAATGTTTAGAGTTTTCACAGGCTACTATTTTGCTTTATTCCATCTTAGAGAGTTCACTGTAGCTTTAAAACACTAGAGATTAAAGATTTATTTATTTATTTTTAACACTTCTGCAGCTTAATTTCCTAACTCAGGGTGTACACAAAACTCACTAACCTCTTTTAGGCTTCTACTCATAAACCTATTAAAACAATTTGTCAACCCTTATTTAATACATACTATAGGTTAATAGATTTTAAAGAGTTCTAGAAAACAAGACAATTTTATTTGTTTTATTATTTGAAACTTAACAGAACTTCTCTTATGCGTAGTTTACCATGGCTGTTGCGTTTCAAGCATCTCATAGGCTGTTGTACCAGCAGAGCTAGAGGGAGATAGAAAGAGACCTATGAACAATGTCGCCTTCCTAGACTTTGAGTATCAGTGTAGTGGCTTATGTAAGCACTGTGCAGGCATTGTTCTGCCCACTCAGATAATGAGAATAGAATATTAGCAAAACTGTCAAGGAGTAAGTGCCCAAATATCACAACTTTATTTTCCGTTCTTTAGTGTTCAGTTTTTAATATCTTGAGCACAAAGAAAAGGCAGCATAAAGTTTCCCCATCAGACTGAGCCCTTTGTTTATGCTGTGACTACTATAGAATTACTATTACAATTACTGTTACTAATAATTACTATACTAATTACAAATTACTATTATATGGGCACTGCACCTTCACTTCCTTTGGAAATGGAATAGAGTATTTCGCATGCTGCCAGACTGCAAATAGTAGGTATTTTTACCATCACTATAGCCACAGCTTAGTGGAGTGGGTTAGAGCCCTGCACACATTGTCATGTCTTGGCAGTTTGAATAGAGTTAAAGCAGATTAAAAGAAAGGCCATATCTAAAGCAGAGGGAAACAGGGTTATAGCTTTCAGTAGCTTTTCTTATATGTGAGGTCCTAGAAATTGGCTGGACTAACTGTGAAGTGGTGAATACTGGCAGCAGCTGTCCAGTAAGTGGAAATGTAAGTAATGATTACCCTTGTGGTCTGAGTTACTGCAGGGCAGTTCCCAGCTGACTTAAATTGTTAAAAGTTACAGCCTAATTAAACCTCACTTGTTGCATCAAGTATTTCTTTCTACGTATCTAAGACAATGTTTCATGTGTCTATCCTTATTATTTGTTCACTGCTGTTCCACTTCTACACATACAGTATCATGCCTTTTTCCTTTCAATTCTTTCTAGTGCTGTGCAAAGACAAATCTTCCCAAAGACACAATGAAAGTATTTTACATATGAACCAAACTATACTTAAAGGCAGAAGTTTAAAGCTGAATTAGGTGAAGAACCCAGGCCAGTAGCTTACCTACATAAGTCTAACATTAGACTCTTCAGCTATTTTTAAGATTAGACTAACTTAAAATTGACCTTTCTGGAAAAGAATTGAGTCATAAAAATGAATATTAAAATTACACTTAGTGCATTGTATGTATCTGGTGTATTATTAGACATTCAAAATACTAACTTCAGAGCAGTGATGCATTATTTAATTCCATTGCAGAGTGGTGAAGTAATTGTTCCAACTAGTTTAATTTTTTAAAAAAATCATATTAAGATGTTTTGAACTATCTTTGACTGGTGTCAATTTTTTTAAGTTTTATCATGATAAAGTTCATTAAATGTATTTAATGCATCAGCAAAAACCACAGTAAATCAGTATGAAATTATTATAAGGAGCTTTAAAATACTCATATTCTTAGAAATACTTAGAATTTACAGTTCTCTGATACATTCATTTTGCTTTATTTCAACTTAATCTTTTAATTTAGGTGTAAATCATTAGGAAAACATTTTTAAATTTGAGAATATAGAAACATTAAGTATATTAGTTCATATTGCATATCATTTTTTGTAGGCCTGAATAAACTAGATTTTAATTAGATAAGTTGTTTTATATATTTTAAGGTTTAATTAATCCATATATACAATACCCTGATGAGCTGGCTGAGATGTTTTCAGTAGGAAAGCACAACAGCACCATTTAGTCAAAAGCGATATTACAATATTTTGGTTTGAGGCAATGGGCAATGGAAACTCAAGATAAGTTTGATAAGTAACAGTGATAATAATATAGACTAGAATTGGGTGCTTGAGCTTGCAGCCCTAATATACTTTAAATGTATTCTTTCTAAAGTAATTTTATATATATTTTCCTTAGTGTGAAACTGGCAAGAATGAAGATTCAAAGAGAACCACATTTTGTGATTTTAAACAACAATGTAACAATAAGTATTAGATTGGTAATATCTGTGTTGACTTGATTTCTCCATTCAAACTGTTTCCTTTGTTCTTGCTCTGGTCTTCATACTTCTCTCTCTTTAATTATCAATTATCTTTATCGAGACTCCCAAAGTTTCCTCACCCCAGTTTGTCTTACAATGCCACTCTTCTCTCTGAATAATCTTTCCTGCCCCACCTTCTTGTTCAGTTTATTCAGTCTCTGCCAATTTCAGAATTTTGCAGGTCTGCTGACACCAGTCATTTTGCTAACCCATTCCATCTTCTCCTCTTTCAATTTCCAATCGCACAACACTCTTACCTTATTACTCTTTTTTCAGTCTTACGCTCCTTACCCCATATGATCCAATTTATCCTCCAACTTCCCAGACTTGGTCACCAGAAATGTTAGCTTTTATTTGAAAATTCCTGTTTAGGTGGTTAAGTCTTGGAGAATCATTGGTTCTAGCCAGTGGAGCCACTTGGTTCAAATTCAAATGTGCAGCACCATTCTGGAAGAGTAACAAGAAATATTTGTAAAGATTATAGAAGACCCATTATGAAACTGGGCACTTTCTGGAAAAATCGGTTGGGGGGGGGGGGGGTGGGGCAGGCAAGGCAGCCTTAAGGCATTACTACTGTGATTCTGCTGTTGACAGCAGAAATAATTCTGGAATTTACAGATGCCAACAAAAACGTCCAACCACATATAAAAGTATCAACAAAACACTGTCAACACAGGGAGTCTCTAAAATATGTAATATCACCAAGAAATGTTTTCCAGATTTTGAAATATCACATACTTAAAATGTCTTCCTGCCAAAGTACTGCTCTAAAATATTAGATTTTACTTCCAGTTTTTACTCCCTGGACAACACTTACAATGAATAAAGTAGCTTCTCTGAGTCCTTTTTTCCCCCCTCTCATTCTGAAGTAGCCTATCCTGAACATATAAAAAAAGTCTTTTATTTGTCTACTCAAGTAAGAGCTTATAAGAACTCTCCATCATTGCAAAGGAGAATATAGAATATAGAGTTTTCAGTGCATATTTCTGCAGTATGTGGGACAAAAATAGAGAAAAAAGAAATAAGGTGACATTTTCTTTTAGAATAGGGATTCTGACCTCTTACCAAATTCAGTGGGGAAGGAAAGTCCTATAGAAAACAGACCAGGGAAAGGGAGAGGGACTCCTATAAAAAGCTATGTTTAGGAAAGAAAGCATGTACACAACTTGCTGGATGTTTTTATTTCATCTGAGCTGTAATGTTTACAGAATTATCTACTGTGAAAAACGAGAGTTGTACACTGTGGTGTATCTTACTCAGAAAGGTTATAAGTTCTTTCAGAGTAAGAGAAACTGAGATAATGGCTGGTTTAGGGCCAAGTCATTCAAATGTTGATGGAAACACAACATTTTCTATCTGAAATAAAGCACTGATAAGGCAACATTTATTCCCACTGGAGAATGTTTCAAATGAACTAGCTAAGTAATTTATGCTCAGAAGTCTCAAAGGAACTAGCGAATCATTGTCAATTTTTAACTTATCTTGGAAAACTGGGAAACAGTGAGATTTGCAAATGTTGTACTATTATCCAGAAAAGGATATAATACAGAATAATAAATTACCTAGTCTGACCCTCATTTCAGGTACAAGAATGGATTTGTTACCTTGGAACTTTTCTGGTAATGAACTAGAGACTACAATTATAATTACTAGTAGTTGGATAGCTTTTTTTGTGAGATCTTTTTCTGTCTGGTTTTGGTTTTGACTGGATCATGGGCATGGTAAACAAAGTACATATGTACACTTGGACTTAATTCATTTACTACATGTGAAGGTTTTTTTGACACAAACACATTTTATGAAATTCACAGGTATGAGCCAGAGGGATTATAAACTCTTCTTTTGATATTGATATGCAGGATCTTTTGGATATTTTTACTTGTTCCAGTTCTAACCTCTCTCTACAAGTATTTTATGGCCTTCAGAGTATGGTTTCTGGATCCTTGAAGGGATGAACAAGGGAAAGGTTATGCATAAATTGTATGCAAAAGTAACTCAAAAAAATAAAGTTATTTTAACTTGTTTAGATTTGTTACATGATAATTCTTATTTCCACCAGGAAACTGGGAACTGGGGGGTGAAAGGTATGAAAGTTGTTAAAAAGTGCCTAGCTCTATCAGTGAATATTGTACACAGTTTGTGAATTATCCAAAGATTTGTAGGCTATTAAAAATATGGGAGGGATTACTATTTTGGTAATCTAAATCAAGTGATTTAAATGGTTAGAATCCAGAAAAATCGATTTAATGGAAACAAATGAAGAGGAACACATTTTGAATTCAACAAAGCAGTTTATATCTACAGAATGGGAGAAGCTGTCTTAAAAAATCAATGACTAAACCTAGGGTTTAAGTATTACCATAGATTACATTCTCAGCCTGAACTTTCTGTGCTTCTGTGAAAAGAGGGCTAACAAAATTTTTGAATGGATAATAAAGGGGAATGGAGATGAGAAATGCTGGAGAGGATATGCCAAAAAAACCCCAAACCCCAAAACCAAGATCACATAGCTGAGAATCTTGCATTATGGTGTGAGGTGTAATTAATTACATTTATCTGGTATATTGATGGGAAGTTTAAGAGATGGGTTGATAAATGAGTATAAATATTTAAACATACCAATTACATCTGACAGCACAGAGCTTTTTGATCTTGTTGTCAGAAATGAAACACAAGCTAATTACCAGGAGTTGAAATTAAGATAATTCTTCTAGAAATAATACACAAAATTATTGGAAGACCTGAAAGGGTCATGGTTCCTTTAAAACAAATTAGATGCACTTTCATCTAACTTGTGGAAGACATTCTACTAGTGGGGAGTACAGAGGGCCACACTGAATAATTACTGTGTCCTTTCTGGTCTTTGAGGATAAGACTCAGTCCCCTCACATGTTTGGGCTTGGGAACAAAAGTAGAGGAATTTAAAGTTATAGAAGACTTGACTGTTCTCCACAGTCTCATCTTTGCACCTCAGAGCAGGGCACTATGTATAATAATATCTCATAATTTAGGCCTTAAAATAATTTCCTGTAAAGTCAAGATGTTTTTGTTTCACTTGATGTATATCTGCATTAATGTATTGTGGTTACTTTTGATTTTTCCTCTCCTCCAAGGCACAGAATGGGTGATGGTTAGAGAAAGGACCACAGATACCATACTGTGAGAAAGAACTGAAACTCATTGTTGTTTTGATTTCAGTTCACAAAAATTTCTTTCTGGCTTGCTTTGCAGAGCACTGTGGAGTTTCACTTCCCTTCTAATCATGGATACAGTTCACTTAGTCATATCTAGTATAATTGATTATTTTTCCTTCAGGAAGCTGGGTGCTTTCTAACATTTTACTCAGGATACCTCTACAAGGGCTTTTGTCCTAGGGTGATAAAGTGTAAAATTTGATGAGCCATGATGTCAGGCTAGATGATGTAATTATCATTTTTGGCATATATAAAGCATATTAAAACATGCAAAGCAAATGCATAAGAAATCTGCATAATTAGGAATAAGACTGTACATATCAACTTATTTTAATAAGAAGGTAAGAAGAAATATTTTAAGACTATATTACACATGATGTTCTTCACTGTTTTTTTAGTGGTAAGATTTTTAAGTATCTTTTCTCTCTCTGTTGTGACAGGATTACTTTTGCACATCTGTAAGTAAACTACAAAAAGGTTTCTTAAAAAGACATCTGACAACTCGGTTCTCAAATATCAAAGAAAGAAACCTATAAATGTGACACAGAAACTCAGTGGCAATGCAGAAGACCCTTTTTATCTGGGAATCTTTTCCTCTTTTTCTTTTTGAATCTTGTATGGTGTCTCCTGGCCCTTAGTGACATATGCAGAAATTGAAAGAGCAGAACTGAACAGCAGTCCACCAAAACTATTATCCAGCTGCTGATAAATAAGAACCACTGTCTTCAGGAAGGTACAGCTAGCTTATCATAAGGCAATATCCACAAAGGAATCCTGTCCTAATCTTAGACAGCAATTGTTTTGGAGCATGAAGCAATATGTTTTCTATTGTTTATGATTCTTCACACTATCATATAAGTTCTTATAAAAGAAAAGCATATTAGCAATCTCTTTGAAATGCATTCAGTTTAAGTTCTTCAAAATCTTAAGTCCATCAAATCTTGACCACATTTAATAGTAGAGGCTGTAGAGGCTCTATTAAACTTATGTCCTACCTCATAAAAACCGATGTTTCTGCTGTTACCTTGCTAGCCTTATTGGTCCACAGTTATGACATTGGACAGCAGAGATGGTCTATTGCTCCATTGAATTCTGGCCCGTGTATTTGTTTCCAAACAAAGGGACAAGGGGGATATTGCTGAAGATCTACCCAAGCACCTGTTACCTAAGTCATAGGGCCCAGGAAGTCTAACAGATTGCCCTTTCTCAGCCTTATTCTTCAACTTTGTGTGGAAAGCTTTGTTTAGCTGTTACCCTGAATAGGCCTTTTAAATATCTGACTGAAACTTTATAAGGTATGTGGTACATATTAAAGGCTGGAGACAAAAATCAAATTTTTGTATGTTTTCGTCTTTTTTCTCTAGTGTACACTGGTTATACTCTCAACCATGGTTATTCAGTGGCAGTTCTTTAAGGTAGATCTTCGAGATATTTATTTTATTTTGGGTAGCCCCTGAAGTGTGATTGTCCACACAGGGAGATTCTTGTCTCCTGTGACACATAAATGGACGGTACCTTGGTCTACTGTAGACCTGATGCAGTCTGGAAGTACAACTTGATTTGATGACTTTGCACTAGCAGTTTTTAAATTTAATTTCCTCTTTCATCAGGCTGCCATTCAATAATCCTTTTGAACTAAGAACTCCTGATAGTTTAAGCACCCCATAAAACTCCTTATCAATATATTCTAGCCATGCTATAGAAATTGCTATGCCTTCTTGAAGAAAATTATTTTGTCTAAAACTACTTTTATCCAGACATCGTATACTCCCGTTACAAACATTTCATAACTAAGCAATAACATCTGATTTTCTGAAGTATGAATTTAAGATTAAATGTTTACCCCAAGCATACCACTGACAAATTGTACTAGTTTCCTAACTATTTTATTTCTACTAGAAAATGGATTTCTAAACAAGAAAAGTGCAGTGCCTTAACGTAAAATTTATTTTTCATTTAACATTCTAAGTCATATACTACTGTTCAGTACAGTACAAAGGAATTTTTTTCACTGTTATGAAGTGTTTTCTTCCTCAAGGTATAACCCTACTCCTGTTTTTGTGATAATCATATTATCTTATGCTGGAACTAGTTCTCAACCTTATGCCTCACTACCTGCCTGAGGTAGACTGTTATCACACACAAAACTTATGTTTCTTTTTGCATGTTTTACTCAGATAATCTTGTAAAAAAATTCAACCTGTGCAAATTTTACATGCATCCAATGAAAATATTCCTTTTAGGAGTTCATTTCTGTATCATGCATATATATTCTGTTAGATATTAAAAATAAACAGTTAATTGAATAACAATATATTAAATTGGTCTAATACACTGGAAGCAAAATTGTTGCTGTATTATTAAAAATGTGAATTCATTGCTTATGACTTACATAATTTTCCTGTCCTAAGCTCTTGGCACATAACCAATTACATTCATAAATTACTATACTATGTTTTTAATGAAATAATTCCAGAAACACTGATACTCATTCCTATTAAAAACCCTGGTCAATTAAACTGTTACTATTCTTGAGAACCACAAGTTCCATGATTATAGGACTGTGGACAGAAGGAATGAATACCATATTTAAGGTCCTCCCAGTGAGACTGCCCTGTAGAAGAAATTTGGAAATCTTACCACTCTAGATAGTTGTACTCCCTTGTTCATGCAGGGACAAAGTGTTAATCTTCGAAGAAACACGTCAGCTGCAGGATTTATAAGGTTTAAGGCATGGACGGTCATCCAGACCAAATGTTTAAGCTGAGTCCAGGATGAAAATTAACACAAGTGTGATCTCTGGAGCCCATCAAAGCCATCAGGTACCAGACAAAACACTTCTGAATGTTATTCTGGGATTTCCCCAAGATAGTAGTAATCTTGCAGAATGGTTTCCCCATGTAGTAAATTAACCTGAGATATATGTTATTCGTTTATTAATATGTTATTATAATATACATATGCAGTATTATTATATTTTCATCTTCTAATATGTATTACATATTATAAATATTGTTATAAATAATAGCATTGATAATTGTGTTATTTAATCTTGTTTGGATCTAGGTTATTTATATAATTTTTTTTTTCAGCCTTCTAAAAGGAAAACATTGATTCTAAGTTAGTTAGTTAGGTTTCCTTGAGAAATGGAAAGAAACTTACAGCCATAAAGATTTCACCTATCTTACAGATCTCTCCCAGGCACCTTTAGAAGGCAACTCATTCAGTCCTATTTACCTCCAGCGACATCAGGGTCAGTGCAAACAACCAGCTTAGTCTAGAAACCTAGCTTTTAGACAGCTGAAGTTATATGTCATGAATCCTTTCCCAATTTGAAATGCAGATTTTTCTTCTCCTCCCCTTGGATTACTTACTTGTGGAAATATATAATGTGAGGTTGAGACTGAGGATGCTGTGTGAAAACATTTCATGGTTATTTGACAGTATTCATGTCAAAGGTTTGTTGTTTTTTAAAGAAATATCACAAATTATCATCAGTGTTTCAAAAGTATACAGAAGAGCTGTACTTTCAACAGAGAAAAGGCAGAAAAGTAACGATGCCAGAAATAATAAATTAATTTGCAGATCTATTTTGTTATTAACACTTGTACCTACAGACCCACACCAACTGCAGGGAGCCATCCTGAACTTATATGAAAGCCTAATAGTGTTGTAGAGTTTAGACACTTGTCTTTTAAGTGAATATACCTATGATTAGATGACTGATTTCTTAACTGAGAAGTTTCTTACCACTAGAGGGCTCAAAATTGCTGTGTGATTTTATGTATGAATACATGCATAAACATATATATACATATCTACATACACACACAATGTATGATATGTGTACATCATTCATGTGCATGTTTTATTTGTGTGTACATGGCTATAAACACACATATATGCACATACATATACATGTCTTAATAGATGATCTATTTTTCTTTTATTTTAAAGGTTTTGAACATTTAAATGCAATTAAAATCTTAAAGATTTTTAATATAACTTTGCAATTCACCATATAAAGGTGAAATATTTCTTTAATTTCATAAAATAATTACAATTTTTAACTTTGTTCTCATATGACCAGGTTTACACAGAATGTTAATTTCTTCAAATTGAAAATAATCACAATAAAATACAGTTCAAACTTCCATGACCAATGCCTGCTGTCATCATATGGTTTATTAAGATATCTACACAACACTGAATAACATGGGCATAGTTCATTTTTTTCATAAATTACTTTCCACAGAATGTAATGCAGTCTTGCGGAATCTATCATGCCAAGCGTTTTTGTTTGATTATATGACATATTCTCCTGGGAAATCTTAGAGGCTCTAAATAAATAAAATGTTCCTGGAAAGCTGACTGTTTTCTTTCACTAATGTGACAATTGTAATGAAGAGAGAAATGGTTTTCAACCATTTTAAAGTAATGCATTATCTTTGGAGATAGTGTAACCCAGTTCCTCCATGGTATGATGATGCAATAATGAATAATTTACCCATGCAGTTCAAAAGATAATAAACATAATATTTCCAGTCAGACTTGACACATACAAAAGTTTGAGGTATCAGTATTTTTTAAATGTTAGCAAAGTTATATTAATCTAAGAAATCTGCTCAAGAAATCAGTATTTCAATAACAATGAAGTTTCAGATAATCATGATTAACAATAAGGTATGTTGTAAAAATAGGAAGACAGACATCAAAATCTTTTGCAGACATTTACTGCAATACTACTCATTTTTGAATATAGTTTCTTTAGAATCTTTTCCTGTATAGAAAATCGTGGAAGCACAAGAAAACAGAAGATACTCTTTTGCAGAACTTCAGCGTTTTGATTGTTTGCAAAAAATTATGTTGAATACAATCATGTATATGAATAAAGACCACTCAAGTGAATGAGTACTTGTATAACTGAACCAAATCTTTCAGACTTTGATACAGAATAGTATCTTTGATTTTTTCTGGACTACATGTGATTACTGCCTACATTATCACTAGTACAGTTAGATACTAACAACTGAATAAAGCTTTAACATATTCTTTTTCTCTTATGTGTGTTTTCTTAAATTCTTATAAGTCATACCAGATGTTTCACCTTCATAAAATGGTAAATTCTTCAAAAAGCACAATAAAATAATTGGAGGGGGGGAAGGAAGTTCAGACTAAATAGTAAAGTAGGCTGGAAATACAATTTTATCACCATGTACACTTAGCTAAACTTTAAAAGTACAGATTATTATAGTCCCATTTCTGGTAACACATTTACTTTAAAAATAAAAATATGCACAACTAAACGCAGATATTTTTGCTTTAAAAAATTTAACTCTTGCATGTTTTGCTTTAAAAATTTAGGTTTATTGATTGTGCATGATGTTGGACTAGAACTATAACGTTCTAATAAAAAAATATAATATTTTGTGTACTTTTTCTTGTGTGTAATGCATTCTTTATTTACCAGTCTGTTATCTGAACTTGGAAAACAATATGGCACATTGGATGACAGATATTAAAAATGGTTTTGTTACTGATAGACAGGGTTGGCTGACATACTCATCACATCACCTTTGGTTCCAGGAGTAAATAAATCATCCTGAAGCCAATAAAGTAGATTGGAATGTATTGAAACTACTTTTACTAGTCTAAAATGATAAGTTTTATAAAATTAAAACACATTTCTGTAACTGGAAGATCCGTTTCCTTAACCACAACCTATTGAAATCAATGAAATTATGTCAGGAATAAGGTTCTATCCAGATGGAGTTAGCTGTTTCATTAGGATCCTAAGGAAAAACATCTTTATCATATCACACCACTGTACAAATTAGCTCTAGTGATTTCACATTTATGTTATTATCCTCAATATAAGAAGGACATCAAACTATTAGAAAGTGTCCAGAGGAGGGTGACCAAGATGGTGAAAGGCAAGACTTATGCAGAGCGGCTGAAGTCACTTGGTTTGTTCACCTTGGAGAAGGCTGAGGGGTGCCCTCATCGCAGTTTACAACTTCCTCAAGAGGAGCAGCAGAAGGGGATGTGCTGATCTCCTCTCTCTGGTAACCAAAGATAGCACATGAGGAAATGGAATGAAACTGCATCAGGGGAAGTTCAGACTGAACATTAGGAAAAGGTTCTTCACTGAGAGGGTGGTCTGTCACTGGAACAGGCTCCCCAGGGAAGTGGTCATGGCACCAAGCCTGTCAGAGTTCAAGGAGCATCTGGACAACGCTCTTAGTCATATGGTTTAGTTTTAGGTAGTCCTGCAAGGAGCAGGGAGTTGGACTTGATGATCTTTATGGGTGCCTTCCAACTCGAGATATTCTATGATTCTGTGATTCTGTTTCTGTAATCCTCCCATGAGAGTTTGTCACTCCTGAAAGAAATAAGACTTAACTGACCACATTAGCTACATCTGCAACTTTGTTGAGAGTTGATATGTCATCACTACCTTATGTCTCAGAATCCTTCATAGAGGAAAAACCCATCAGAGTTAATGTTGTATAAATATTTATTAATAACAATCTAAAAAGAAAATAGCAGTGATTTTCACAAAGATCCTACATGCCACAAGACTTGTAGTGGGTACAAGGAACTGCAAATATGAAATTTCTTATAAGTGTGATGATCAGAACTCCTGATTAAATAAGAGATTTTTTTACCACCTTCAAATGAAATAAGAAACAATTTTACATCACCAGTGTCTTACACTACTTTTTGCAGTTGCAGAATGCCAATTCAGTGTATTTTACAATTAACTCTTGTAACTTTTCAGCTGAATAGGCTGTTTGTAATTAGTTTTATCTATAGACCTATATCAGTGTATAGAGAAATTTCTAGAAATAGATTTTAGAGTAATACATTTTTCAATGCATAGAATGGAAAAAATGAAGTAATATTACACTGCCTTGACAACAAGTTTCAAAGCCTAAGTATTTCTTGCTCTTTCAGTACATATGTATGTTAAGGATTTTCTCTTCTTTATAATCATGTCAGCAAAAAAATAAATCATGCTGTGCTATATCCTTGTATTTGTTTTACCCAATTTATGGGAACTTTGTTTCTATGGCTATTGAATTTCAACAGAACTGAATATGTCTCATTATTTGGAGAAAATAAATGCTGTCCAACTCATTAAATCTAGATGAGGTCAACATATTCTAATTCTATTTTTCAGTGTATTATCCAGGAAGCATTTTCTCCATCAAGTTTTAGGCATTTTATAGTCAGTCTCCATATGTTCTCTCTTTCACCAGTGGAAAAAGTTCTCATTGTTGTTGCCTTGGCTTAGGTAGAATCAGGTGGTTTATTTCAGATATCATTTAATATTAACAAAGATGGAAGAGACAAAGATGGAAGAGATGGAATTTTACTTCAGTACATTATTTGTAATCTGTTGGTGGCAATAAGCTTTCAGGTGAGATGGAATATGATAGTTTTAATGAACTTTTTCTTAATTGGACAATATTTGGTTTTTAATCTCTATATAATAACTACAAAACAACATAACCTCACAAGCGAATGGCAGTCATATATTATTTCTATACCTGACACATCAGTCTTCTAAAATATGAAATTTTCTTCTATTTTCAATATTACATGTGCACTACATATATGAAGTTTGTCAAGACTTTCTATTATAAACATGCCATTTTTATCCCAGTGGCTGTTGTTACTCTATGCTTCCCCTCATCCAGGAACATGTTCTATAATATCACTGCAATGACACCCTACTGAGTTAAGAAATACCAGGTATTAACCAAACTTAATGGGCTAAAGTGGCAAATATATCAGACTCATCACAGCTTTTATAAACTTTATTTTTAAAAACATGTTAAATCTGGTGTTTAAGTGATTAAAACCCCTTGTTATAAACACATACAATGATTAGAGTTCATTTCCATTTTAAATACTTACTAACAGGCATAGCAAGTCGGGTAAACATGTAGGACAAGATCCCAGGGCTCAGGATTACAGGGCTCTAACAGCAGTCAATCCAAAGCAATGACAGCATGTGACAGAGGCAGGAGGTCCACTTATAAATACCTTTGTTGTGAGCCATGATGAATCTGTAATCATTGTTGCTAATACGCACAATGATCTTGTTTCTGGGGTTTTTTTGTGATTTGTACTTTTTTATGGGCATGCATCTCACTTTCAATGACTCAGTTCCGCAGCAATTTTATTTTTACTGTTTCAACATATGAATTTTTCTGTTCTAGAGCAAACAAACCGCTAAATGAAAATAAGAACAAGAAGAATAGAAATATTTAGAAGTTTTGAAACATCTTCCTACTTGGCTAAAATATTACAAAAAAAAAATATTACACATAAAATTTATAGGAGACAAATCAGGCTTTTTTATATATATAAAATGTGTAACTTTCTATAACACAATATTTATATCTGTTTATTATCAACATAAACAATGAGTATGTAAAGATTTTCATCTCAACTGTGATTTTTAATTATTGGAAAGTATGTGTTTATTCTTTACTTTTGTAACTGCCAAATTTTAAATTATATACCAGCTGTTATTTTGTTTATATATAATTTATTAGAAACAATAAATTACACATTATATTCCTATTACATATCCCTAAATATTTCTATGCAAAATTCATTCAAATTGCCCATCACTAGAATATGAAGAGAATCTCTTTTATTGCATGAATGCTTTGCAGATTATGTTGATATCTTTTATATAGTTTCCTTTCTGTCTCCACTACTTTTTCCTTTAAGTATTTTGTACTGAATTACTTAAAACCCCTTGAAGTCAACAGAATTATTTTCATCCAGTAGGCCCATGGACTTCTACCTTCTATTTGAAGAGTTTAAAAAAAAAGAAAAGTTTCTAAACATAATATACGTATGTGAAATATTGAAAGCAGTTTGTAATTTGTCTGAAAAAATTGTTTAAAAGTCTGCATATTCAGAAGGGCAATCAGGGCTGCAGTAGAAAGATTCCCATTGACTTACTGTATGCTTGGATGAGATTTGGCAGCTTAGATCTGGAATACTGAAGCAATCAGTCTCTCTCCCATTGAATTGAAAACAAAAGAAGCATTAATTCAGCAAGGTAGATGAACATATGCTTTATTTTGAGCATATGCGTTGTTCCATTCACTTTGGTCATGCACCCACTTACAAACATACATAGCAACTTCATGATGTCTTAGTGAAATGCAAATGAAAATCAGTTATATTTTGCAACTAGCATTAAAATAAAAGAGTGATTCTATAACTTATAAGTGACTAAAGTAAAAATGGTATCATATTTTGGTACCTTCTCATGTTTCCAGTGTTGCTTTCACTGAAACAAAATAACAAGATGAAGAAAGCCCCAAAGTAATTAATAATCTGCCACCACTTCCTTCTGGCTCAAAATGGTAACTAAATAATTTAGATAGACTTGTACCACTGATGAGCTCTCTGTTTTAACCTCACTGCACTAAGGAATACCCTTTGTCTCAACTAGGCAGCACTGAGTCTAATCCCCATGCTTTTTCTGGGGCCAGATAGCCTTTGTGTGCAGCTGACACACAGATACATGTTTTCATGGCAAACTCTGAGGATATGTGCCAAATCATTCTGGACAATTTATCCTGTCTGTAAGTTTTATATGTTTACCCTCCCCCACCAGAAGACTTTCCAATTCGGGGGTATTTTGCAGTAATTGATTTCAAGCGGGTAGAAATATAAAGCACTGGAATCATTAATTTTTGTTGGTGAAGTAAAATAATTTATCGAAGAACAACTCTAAGGCGTTTGCTAAACTCTAGGGAAGAATCAGTTGAAGTTCCCAGTGTAACTTCATATTCTTAAAGGTAATAACTATTACCTAAAATCTTGCTGTGCTGAAAATTAATTTGTAATCTACTGGAATAGGCATTTTTATATAGTAAGCCTTAAAAAAGTAGTTTTAAAGATCTCTAGATCTCTACTAGGAACTATTACTAGTGCAATAATATTAGAGATATGACTTTTATCACCTTTCCGTTGACAAAAATCCTACCATTATAATAGTATTACATTTGTAAAAACTACTTTTACTGGAATAGCTTATGATTTGGAAAACTGATTATAAATTATACTGAAAAAAAGTGGGGTTTATTGGTTGTTAACAGTAGGAGAGTTTACTAGTATAATTTTACTAGGATATATTTTTCTTTAATGATATCAAGTACTATACATTTTTGCAGTGAGTAAAATGATCAGAGTAACTCAAATGTTGCTACATAATTTAATATAAAGCATGGTTACCACAGAAAAATCAGTACCTTTGTCTTTATTTTCTCATTCTTGCTTTTCCTTTGTCTCCTGTGCAACATGTTTACTTGCCCCCTTTCCATTGCTTTTCCAGCAAGATTTCTGATCTTCTCCACTATAACTCCCATTTGTCAGCTGAACTATAGCAAACTTCCAGGCTTCAAAAAGCCTGAATAAGGTCCTATATTGTAACACTACACTTAAAAATACAACCTGGTATTACTAGTTTTAATTTATGAGAACAACCAAAACTGTATTAGACTCTTGGAAAGCATGACTGAGCTCTAGCAGAGACGTCCTTATGACCACTCAGGGGGTTGTTCCAGGTCTTTTGGTTCACAGGAAGGGGGGCAGGCTTGACAACAGAATCAAAAAACCTGATTTTTCTGTTAATGTCTCTTTTTTCATATTTTATTTATCCTAAAGTGTCAAAATTTCAAACAAATAAGACAGTTGGTGATGGGTGGGCAAAATGAGACATAAAATAGTGATACTGCTAGAGCAATTTTAAAAACAGAGATTGGAAACAGGTATGCTGATTCCTTGAAAAATACCCTGTTCACCATACTGTTAGAGGAATACATCCTGAAGCCTCTGGAGTGATAGCTGGCTGAATTCAGTTTGTAGGAAGATGCTTCACTCAATCAGTAACACCATAAATTGACATAAGCTACACAAGGTGATCCTGCTATTTCTCACATACTATGTTACATCACTGTTTCATTACAATGGAATTACTCCTAGTTTGTATCAGTTTTAATGCCTGAAATATCTATTTTCGTATTATAAAAACCCTGAAGCAACTCGCTGCAAAACCCAGAAAATACTACTATTATTGGAAGGCAATTGAAATCAAGTCTTCAAACACTTTCATTCTGAGAAATCAAAGGTCTTTAAATTACTGTACAGAAAGATCACCATGGAGATGCCTTTTTTGGGTAAGTGCTCAGCCACTGGAGTTTCATGGATCCTGATCCATGTAGTAATTCCTTGGAAGGGATGAAAAATGATCTTGTCCTGAGGCTACCTTGTTTTTTACACTGAGATCTGGATAGGTCCTCAGGTAACCCCAAGATATAAAGAACACAAGAACACCTTATAAATCTGATCTACAGATTCAGGAATGAAGAACTGGGAACAATTTGGTTCTTTATTCCTGAAGAA
Source organism: Strix uralensis (assembly GCF_047716275.1). Taxonomy (NCBI): domain Eukaryota; kingdom Metazoa; phylum Chordata; class Aves; order Strigiformes; family Strigidae; genus Strix; species Strix uralensis. The sequence goes on along the minus strand of NC_133975.1, from coordinate 101,158,549 downwards.
AAGTCAAAAAAAGCTTTTGCAAATTTTGATGAATATTGTGTGAATGGGAGGAGGCAGGTGATCCCTCCTCAATGGACATTGATTTCCTACATACACTCTCTCCTTCTGCCACTAGAAAGAGAGTTTTGGCCAATATATTCATGTTATGATAAATAGTATGGTCAAATTATTACTGATTTTAAGTTACCATCCTCAGCTTACTGGAAAAAGAAACCTACTACACAGTAATGGTCTACAATATGAAAGGGTTTAGCAGCTGTGCATGATCTTTTCTGTGAAGAATGCAGTTATAAACACTTGGCTTTTAGTTTGGCAATGCATATAATATAGGTGTAGACAATAAAAGGAATATAAATATGGGAAAATAGATAATCTGGTCACATTCTGTCTAATACGTGTTTAGCTTTTTTTTTTCCAAACCCTGGGTTTGATTTTCCTAATATTGCTGCTATCTTGGAGAAGTTCCACTGAAACTTAAAATTATTTACTGGTGAAAAACTTCTGCAGTATTTAAACAAGCAAGGATTGGATAATTTAATCAATAATAATAATAGTTTAGCTGATAGTTTATTGGAGGAAAAAAGTTTAATAAACAAATGGTGGAAGTTAAAGACTTGAAAGAGACTTTTGAGTTCATCACTAACTGTAATTTTAGTGAAGCCAAAGTTTAACAGGAATTAGAGAAATTTTTCAGTAATGAAAAACTGCCAATAGTAGCGGCATCATTTGGACAAAGACTGTATCTGTTTTCTTCTACCTAGCCAGGACGTTTAAGAGGTATTGTTTTTCATTTAATGATTATTGGGCTCTGTCATCTTTCCCATAAGGGGAAAAACAAACCGTTCATTCTGTTAGCCAGAGGAGAAAAATCCATCACCTCTACAAGAAATGTGAGGTTGAGTTTTGTTCCACAAAGCGGACTTTATCAGATTAGGTGGTGCTTACTAGAACTTTACCTCAGTTATTCTGCAGATGTCTACTTGTTAAAATATGTTTAATTGCTTTGCTTTATGACTCTTCCTAATCCCTTCCAGTTCTAAGCACAGCTCTTACGTCTGTGGGAGAGATCAGTTTGAATGCTACCATCCACACCTCCACCAGTCAAGAGTGTTTTTAGAAATAAGACTGGCAAATTGAATTTTTATTCCATGCAATCACTGAACTAACTCTTATTGAAGTTACAGAATACATTAACAGGTAGGACATGACTGAAAGAAACAGAAAAGGAATCAAGATCCCACAACACTTGAACAAACTCTGGTTAGGTATACCAGTCTAGAGCTGGCTGAAGAACTGAGCAACAGATAACAGATTTGGCAAAAGAGGAAAACTCTGCTGATAAAGACTTTTTTATTGGTCCTTTCTCCATAGAAATCACGACAGAGTGGAAGCAAGGCTATACTACAGGCCTCCACAACTATTTTCATTTGTGCTTCAGACCATGAACAATGCAGGCGGCTGATATACCACAGAGCAGTTGCTTGCATTTTGCTAAAAGCTATTTCATTGCTCCCCACCCCTGACAAAAGCACAGCTTGCTTTAAACTCCCCATGACCTCTACCACTAGAGGGCTGCACTTTACGCGATATGCCCCCCCAGACCTCAACTATCACTGCTCCAAGCAGTGAAAAAAGGAGAAATAAGCATATTCTGAAGCATATCTGTAATAATTAATACTTTTATTAATTTTAAATCAGTATTTGTTGAAATGTTTATTATATGCAGGTATTTGCTTAGTTAAGTTGAACTGCTACTAAGAAACTAGCTGAGAGGCTAGTTACATAGCTTTAGATAAAGTCTTCAAAGACAAACCTGTCTAATAGACTATAAAAAACCTACTTAGAGGTACCAGAAAAGTTGAAAGAGCTTGTCTTAGTGGGACTGGGACATAACATATCGGGAAATTATTAAACAAAAGGCATTCTGCAGAGACAAGGGGAGGCACTTGTGAAACAGCTGTCGGTAAAGAAACAGACTAACGCAGGACAGACATCTGCTGAGTCTGAGGAAATTAGGTTTCAGGATTACCACTTTTTCTCTAAACTTATGGAAGATAGATACACAAACAACATACACACCCCTTATCACATTGAAATCCTTTTTTATGCTACACTTTAATATTCCTGTTGTTAGGATGAAACAATACTTTTGTTTAAAGAATGTAATCAAGTAGATGTTTTATAAACTAATTGGAGCTCCCAAAGGGAAGACTTGCAGGTGCTGAATCCAATCAGATCTGCCACATAATTAAAATTGGTGCAGGGGGCACAGTAAAACAGATGTGGTCTTAAAACAAGAGAATTGTTTGATTCAATGTTACTACAGATGAATGGGACATATTCAGTGAGATAAAGGGAGCAGTGTTATAATTTATCCAGTTCCACTGCGGAAATTGACTCAAGATGGCTTCATTCGAACATTGTGGGGTTTTTGTCTTCAAAATTTTGTATAAGTCATTTGCCTAGTTTACAAATAAAAAGAGGTCTCTTGGGACTGATGACCCTACAAACTGGACCTGAGATTTTCAAGACATGCTGTGCTCTTTCTGGCTCAAATACTAATTAAAATTCTTCAACTGGAACTTAATAAAAAAAATGGAAGAGCTAGAACCAGTCCCCAGCTTGCTGTACCATAATTGTGTCAGCAACTGCCAAGGTAACAGAAGTCTAAAATTTTATTTCAGTCAGTAAACTAAGCAATTATGAGTCAGAGTATCTTAGATACAAAGGGTATATGATGAGTAAGAAAGTTCCATTTTTATACAATGATTTTTCTGACCATATATGCTATCAAATTGTTACTGAATCTGCCGCATCTATTTCATCTGCCTGTGAGGAGGCTAAATATCACATTCCTGGGACATAATTCCCAATGAAGTCATTGAAAGTTTCCTATGTACAGGGCTGGATCGAGTTCTTAATTTGTGAATGCTTTCAGGCAGGATACTGTTTAGATGTTAAAGTGTCCACGTTTTAATATCCTATAATGCATTATGTATCTGGCTTCTAATTTATAAGTAGAGGTGATGTGCTGTATTATATATTATACATGAAATTTGTATTTTAAGTACTAAAAATTGTTTGGGACAATATTAATGGTAAGTGATTACTAAAACTAAGGCCGAGTCTCCTGAGGAGCTTAGAATGGAAACTGGATTTCATCCACAAACAGCCAGGATAAAACCTTGCATAGTAAGAGGAATCAAGTCAGCAGCCATTCTGCACACATACATATCAGCACGAATTTAGCACAGAGCATGGTCTAATGCAATAAACACACATTTCTAAATTCTGTACAGAATTGATGCTCTAGACTGACCACTACCGTTACGGTTATACCGGTTTGAGAAAATTTTTCAGAGTCGAGTAAAATTGCTTTTATAGTACGCAGACGAACCCCCGAGCCGTCCCACCCCCATCCCCCTGCACCTTACAATATTTTCACCCTGAATAGTTTGAGATTTGTAAGCAGAAATAACCTTCGCCGCAGTGAAACACCTCTGAATTTTTCTACAAAATATTTACGTAAGCAGTGCCGCTCTGTGCCACACAGCTCCGGCTAGCCCGGCTGTCACAGTATAAAAATAATATCTTTATTATTTTTCCTACAAGCCTGCGCGATGCAGCCTGGCGCGTCCACGGCTCCCGGCGCGGAGCGGCAGCGCTGCCCCCGCGGCGCCCGGCAGGAAGGGCCGCACCGCACCGCACCGCACCGCGGTGGCGCAGCCGGCCTCGACGCGGACGCGTCCCCGCTACCCCACAGCCTCCTCCGGCGTCTCAGCCGTCCTCCCGCGCAGTGGCGGGCCTGTGAGGCGCAGCGTGTCACCCAGGTGACGCTGCATCACGGCGGGGACCCTCCCGGGGCAGGAGCCGGCCTCCCTACACGCCCTCCCAGCCACCGTTGTCGTCGCCGCCGCCGCCGCGCGCCGCGCCCCCCGCCCCCCGCCGCAGAGGTTAAGCCACCCCCCCCAACGGCTCTTCCACTCGAGGCCCGTGATTGGCTAGACGTGTCAATCCCAACCTCGCTCTCTTTTGTTCCGATTGGCCGGATCTCCCGCCTGTCTTCGCGGGAAGCCCCGCCCTTCTTTTTTATCACGGCCTTTCCCCCCCGGCCGCCTCCCCCCCCCCCCCCCCCCCCCTTCTGTCCCCCCCGGCCGTCCTCCCCCCGCCCTCCCCCGCCGCACTTGCACCCCTCCCACGGCTCTAACCTCTCCTGCCTTTTGGGTTTCTGCGGTGTAGCCGAGGGTAGCGGCCCCCAGGCCGGCCGGCAGCCGCCCGTGAGCCCGGCGGTGGCGGCAGGGCGAGAGCGGAGCCGCTCAGGCAGCGATCCCCTCTCCGCCCCCGTGCGCGCGAGCCCGTCACTGAGGGAGGGCACGGAGCCCGGGAGCGGCGGCAGCCGAGCCGCAGCGGCAGGCGCGGCACTAGAGCGGGCTGGGGCGGAAGGGGGCTCGGAGACAGCGTGAATCATCTCCCACTCACTCCCTCGCCCACCATTTACACCGCTCGCTCCCTCCCTCCTTCTCCCCCTCCCTCCCTCCCTCCCTCCCTGCCGCCTCAGTCTCACTCGTTCTCTCTCCCCTCCTCTCCTCTTCCCACTCACTCTCTCCCCTCCTCTCCTCTCCTCTCCCACTCACTCTGTCCTCTCCTCCTCCTGTCTCACTCTTTTCACTCTTTCCCCTCCTCCTCCTCCCCTCTCCCCCTTTCTCTTCCCTCTCTCGCCCCCCTCGCTCCCCTGTCTCCCTTCCCCTCATCTCCTCCTGACACTGCACTGCAGCTGCTCCTCCAGCCCAGTCCTGCCCGCTTCCCTCCCTCCTTTCCCTTCCCTCCCCCCGGGTGCCAGATAAACAAGGCGCGCAGCATCCTCGACAATCCCGAGCTTAGCTCTACATTTTCGAAAAGGACAAGAGAACGGGACGAGCCCCCTCCCCTCCTCCTCCTCCTCCTCCTCCTCCCCCTTCCTCCTCCTCCTCCTCCTCCTCCTCCCCCCTTCCCTCCCTGCCCCCCCACCACAGAAGGGAAGAGACAATTCTCCTCCGAGCAGCAGCAAACATGATGGCGGCAGCTCCCATCCAGCAGAACGGGACCCACACCGGGGTTCCCATAGACCTGGACCCGCCGGACTCCCGGAAAAGACCGCTTGAAGCCCCCCCCGAAGCCGGCAGCACCAAGAGGACCAACACGGGCGGTGGGTATATCCTCTGTCACCTCCCCCCCCGCCCAACCCACCCACCTCTTCGCTTCCCTACCTGCCTGCCTCCCCCCCTTCCCACCGCCCCCCCCCCCCCCCCCCCCCAAACATTCCCATTTCTCTAATGTTATCATTCATCAAAATGGCGTCGGTTTTCAGCATCTACCAGTCTTTTTATTTAATATCCACGCTGGGGCTGCACAGCCGTGACCCTACGGAGACTAGGAGGGAGCACAAGGGGCTTCTTAAGCCCAGCTATATCCCTCGCCCGTTAACGATGGGCGAAAATAAATGGCAGCTGGAAGGAGACGACAAACGCACTTTCCTCCTTCCACATCCTCTGGGTCGCAAGTTGAATTTCAGCCTTGCCGTGCGTTTTTCTCCTCCTTGGCCTCACTCCTATTGTCAGCGCATACACGGCGTGTGTGCGCCGTGCTGGGGGCGAGGGCTGGCTGGTGGCGGGGGGAGTCGCCTCTCGGCTGCGGGGACTCGCTAGTTAACATCCTGCTCTTCCTGGAGGAGATGAGTTATAACGGGACCAGCATCTCCTCTGTCCGTTTGCACTGGAGTCGTCATAACAATGCACCGAGGCAGAGGTGAATTTATTTGCCCAATATTAAGAGCAGCGGTCTGAGTGTTCATAGTGCATGGTTCAGCCAGCTATGTTAGTACGGGTGGGCACGACTGTCACACATAGGCAGTTCTTGAGACGTTTGTAGCCTTGGATAAGAGAAATAAGGTGAACTGGGATCGTTCCCTCCGCTTAGGGGAAAAAAAATAACAACTTTGTGAAACAGGTTTCATGATAAAAATATTGATATCCGTGCCAATGGGACGTTGCCTTAATCACTGGGGAGAGCCTAAGTCTGGGGAACCAACATATCCTTATTGCTTTCCACTTTTTCGGAGCCGGTTACGGAAGGTCCTTAGGCTTCAGTGTAGCTGGATTTAGCAGTGGGGTGAGGGCACTGACAATTGTGAGTTGCCGAATCAAACTGGGAATCCTTTTTTTTTTTTCTGTTCCCCCTTCATTCATTCCATATATTTTTTTCCTGTTCTGATTGTGTGCTTTAGTGCTAGTGGTGCGTAGAGGACTGGCATTGTCTTATCACCTTTTAAGTGTATTTAAAATAAGTGACTTAGGCTTTTGATCAAATGGGAAAAATTCTTCTTAATGTCCTTTAATTAATGAGCTTAAAAGATATCATTGTCTCTTAAGAAGTGCTAAAGGAATACACCAGGATTACTTAGGCAAGTGATTCCATCCGCACCATGTTGAGTTGTTTTCTTGGCAGTGGCTGCAATGCTTGGAATAAAACCCCACATTTTGGGTGGGTTATTTGGTAGCAGAGTAGTCGTTTTGCTCACTTAAGAAGAATGCAGGCAATAGCTAATTGCTATTCTCATGTGTTTGCTAATGACAAACAAATAGCCCATCAGAATTTAGAATTCATTCCATTTTAGTTTTGTCATTTCTTTTGCAGTATTTTCAAGCAAGGTTGTAGTTGTCACTAGGCACGTTTTCGTGCAGGGCTTTATTTTTTTCACAGGGGTCCGATCATTTCTGCATGCTTGTGGTTGCCATTGGGAAAAAAAATCCACCTTTGAAATATAATTTGGATTTTATTCTTATTCTTTTATGAAATTAAGGTGTCTATGTGGATTCTTTAATTTGCTCAGAATAAACGTACATATTTTAAAATGTGAAAAGCATAGTCTAAACATGTCTTGTAGAATGACGCAACTGGTTAGATGTAAATGCATGAATTAGTGGATGAGTTTAAAGATGTAACATTTTGTTTGTGGGTCTGGGGAGGAAGAATCAAAGTTTGTAAGCCATATTAACCATGCATATCTCAATTTTTCAGAGGATGGCCAGTATTTTCTAAAGGTCCTCATACCTAGTTATGCTGCTGGATCTATAATTGGGAAGGGAGGACAGACAATTGTTCAGTTGCAGAAAGAGACTGGGGCCACCATCAAGCTGTCTAAATCCAAAGATTTTTACCCAGGTAGGTGCAAAAATTAGCCAATTCTTTATTTTTAACCCCAAGGAATGTATGTACGTGTCACTGTGTTTCATATATTGACCACTAAGCTTCCAAGGCAGCTGGAAGCATTATGTCTCAGAAAAGTATGTTACAAAGTGCAACAGTGAATATAATGTTCTGTCTGTCTTGGTCTATGGAATGGACTGGGCACTAACTGCTTGAAATATGTTTGAAGATGTTTGCAATGTTTCTGCAAAAGAATATTTTCCTTAACATTTTGATTGCTTTGGTTTTTAGTTTAAAAAAAAAAAAATCTAGCTTTAAGGAACCAACTTGACAGCTGGCGTAAAAGTAATTGTTCGTTTGAAGTTTCCAGACATTGTAATGACAATTAAGCTAGAATGAGTAAAAATGAGAGGCTGCCTCTTAAAGAATGGGCCATTTACTATAAATCCATTATGTACCTTCTTTCTGCTTCACTGCTTTGTTCACTGGCTCTGGAGTGAAGTAAAGAGGACAAGTGCTGCTCTTTAGATATTCTTTATATTATGTTTATCATGATGGTGGAAGAAAACTGTATTATAAAAGTGAAATACTTTGGATAAATAAAGAAATAAGTATTTTATATCAACTGTATTAATGCACAATAAAAGTTTTAATATTTGCCTATAATAATAATAATAATAAAAAATACCTGATTTAGCATTTCTCCTTTATAAGATTTCTGAAGTGGGAGTCTTACATAATGATATATAAGATTTTAGCTTCTGCAGTTGAATAAGCATTTTTTTTCATAAAGATGAACAAATTAGCATTCTGTAATTGGACTTTGTTTTAGAGGACTTTTTAAAAACATGTGAAATAATATAGTGAACACTTTTTTGGTGTTTTTGTTATTTTGAAGTATAACTGGTGATTTGGAATTGAGTTGACTAGTTGTTACCAACTTTTTTTCTGTTGGAAGAATAAGAGGTGCTTTGCATTTGATCTTGTTTAACAAGATGACTGGATTCTACAAAATAGTGAAGGCAGTTGGTACGGATGTAAACAGAACACTAACATTGGAGCGTTTAGCTTTCCTGTACTCTAGTGTCAGGCAGAAGTGGGTAATTTTTTATTAATGGAGAGATTGTGGTCCATTTACAATGATGATTTTTGATGTGGAAATTTTAATGCACCTGTTGTACATCTCCTTAATGAATGTAGTTTATAATACTTAAATGTCAGAGGTTAAAGTGATGCACGTAGATTTTTTTTTTTCTGGTTGACAGAGACAGCTTAGGAACGGATGCTTGTTGTCTTTGAGGCTTTTTTTTCTTTTTCATTTTTCTTTAAAAAGTTAGAAAAAATGATCCTTTATTTTGAAAGGTATGTTAGGGTGGAAAAAAATCAAAGTAGAATTGTGAAAACTCTTGGAAGAAATAAAAGCATTCAAAAGAGCCTGATTGCAGAATTAATAACATAATCTGGGTAAAGAGCCGCAATAGTAAATTAAATTCACTGTCAATAGATGAAAATGAAATAGATTTTCTGCATTATACATGAGGTGGTATCAGATATGCAAGGATGTTGCAGTAAATTGGTGTTTATGAAGAATATTCCAAATACCAAATTACAAGCCTTTTCATTTTACTACAGTTTATTTACACTCACTTGGAAAAGATGCTCCAAAGATTAGATCTTTTGTTCAGTGCTCTAGCAGAGTTCTTCTGTTTCCTGATTAAATCAGAATTACATATTTTTTTGTGTAGCAAATTGTAAAGATACAGCAGTAGTAGCAGAAGAACCTTTGAAAAAAAAATTTGCAAGCTAGAATGACATGAGTAAAAACATTTGTGACATAAACACATTCTCTCTTAAAATCAGTAGTAATAATATAAATAACTAGGGCAGGGAGGCTCAAGCAGTTTCACTGTAACAGGTGCAAATGAAGTTCCAGTTTGATTTCATACAGTCTGCTTTGAATTTGCAGCCACTTTGTGTTGTATACAAAATGAGTGTTTTAAGGAATTTGGCGGCTGATACCTGCTAAAGCATGGAACAGGGATGAGAAATGGATTCCGGTGTGGCTAGCTCTCGTTAGTCTTTCTGTTTGCATTTGACCACCAGCCCATGGAATTTTCGGAGGTCCTGGCATTCCCTGAGCTGATGACTTTTGGGTTTCTTCCAGGCTCTCATGTTCATATAGCACTGGGGAATACAAACCTTGTGAAATAGCTAATGTAAAGATACAGTTTATTTTTCTTGCAAAGTTTCTTAAGCAATCATTCTGTTTTCCCAATAGTAGTTACTTAGTCTGTACCTCTCATGCCTGTGACTATAAATGTGTTTAATGTACGTTTTGCTATGGAATGTTGTCTCATCGAAGCTTCTGTAAAACTTTCCTTATTTCCGAAAAGTTTTAGCACAGTCTTGAGTAAGTTGCTGTTTGGAAAGGAGGAAGCTGGTTGTAATACAGAAGTCATGAGTAGTTCCTATGATCTAATAGTGTTCTTTTTTTTTCCTCTGTGATATAGGACTTCAGTATGCAGACTGATTTCTGTTGGAATTATTTTTGTGCATCAAAAGGTGAAATAATTACTGAAGAATTATATGGCAGCTCTAATTACAAGAAATTGAAGGAAAATACAGCTTTGCACTGAACATTTTAGTTTGCAAAATAGGAAGCAGTATATAAATACATTACGGTCCACTACAGCCTTATTTTTTGAGTACACAATTTATTGTTCTCTTTTCAGGTTACCAGCTGACTTTTACTAATTGTCTGGACTTCTGCAGTTTGACTTTGGTTATCGTGCTTAGATTACGCCTGATTCTTTTCTGTTTAGGCTTGTCCCTCTAGATTAGTGGAAATGAAATTAAAATGGCAAAATATGCCCTACTTTTAAACTAAATGGTGGTGATCTTTTCTGCAGAGAAGTGCAGAGTGTATATTGAATAGTAGGTTCTGGTCCAAAATTTAAATGCAGATGTAGCCATGCTACTTTAATATTAATGAAATGAACTTCATAAAGAAAGTGGCTATTCTGTGAAGCTATTTTAATGTATAGTTTTAATTTGAGTGATATAAAAGAGTATTTCTGTTGTATTAAGCTCTTACTGTCTTATCTTTTTCTCCATTCTGAATTATAGTGAGCACTGGACCGAAAACTACTCTGGACATATATATTTTTTCCATTGCGAATGCTGGCGCGCACTCTCGCTTGCTTTCTTTCTCATGCAGTCTTGCTTTCTCTCTGTGCTCCCGCCCCAGTCTCTCACATACACACACATGCACACATACACGCACAAAATTGTTACATCGCATCATGTTGTTTATCTTGCAACAGGATCTTGCCTGGTCTGAACTTGGTGCTTGAGTGAATTTGAGCTCGGTCAGTGTTTTTCAATTTATTGGAATATGAAGTCATATGTGAAATTAGATCATATTAAGAGCAGAAATTAATAAAAAAATTAAATGGGGCTAAGGTTTTACTGCTTTTAACAATAGGTTAGCTGTGTTGTTTTTATAGCAAATTTCTAATCAGTAGTGATCTGAATGTGTGGAGAATGCAAAAGGTGGGAGTTTCCTCCCCTGCCTTGTGTAGAGAGTGTATGAAGCGTTGTGTGGCTATGTTATGTTTTTACCAAGTGACTTGTATTTGAGATATTTTGTGTTTGAATATCAGATTTTTTTCAAATATTCATGTATTATGGGAGATAGTCTAGCTAATCTTTGTGTAAGTGCCCTTTTGAAAAGTCTTTGACTCTTAAAAACCTTTCAAGCACATTGAATGTGTAAGTAACACAACTTTACAGGAATTTATAATTAATAAGTTCACTTTCTAGCTTCATTACTCCTGTTAAGGGGAAGGTATAATAAATCAAGCTTGATTCACCGTTATTATTTCCTTTATGTAATAAAGGAATTGCCGTGTTAATTCATAACTTTAAAAATAACCTAATGTCTAGTAGGGAAAATAATCGGTTTTAAAAATCAAGACTTGAAAAAATCTTGAGGTGAAATACTGCTTTTTCAGCTGTGGAAGAGAAGAAAGAGTAATGGAGTTAGAAGAAAGAGTGGTGTTAGTTGTTAGCTGTCTTGTCAGGATTTCTTGAAGTTGGTTTGTCATACATCAATAAATGAATCTCACTTTTATTCTTGATACTTCTAATTTTCTCTAAAGTGTTAACATTAGCTAATTAGAGACTTCATAAATCTAGATCTAATATTTTCAGATTCTGTTGTAAACGTTTACTTATATGAGTAATTGGGGATAATGGGACTGAGAAAATGACTAAATAGTGATTAGAGATTTCAGAGGTGGAATCTAGAGCTGTGTAGGTTTCTAAAGTAATCACTGGAATCACTGATCTTTCTACTAGTTTAAAAAAAAAAAAAAAGACCAACCACCAAAAACCCCCAAGTGTTGATTGCCAGCTGTTCAGAGAGATAATTCTCAGTTGGACAGTTGTCTGTTGCCTGGTTACTGGAACAGAATAAAAAAAAGTTAGCTTGTTAGCCAGCGGATCCTTAGTATTTTACATTTAAAAGGAAGCTGAAACTGAATATGTGACTTGGTATGATCTTGAGATTGTAACATATCTAACTTGTCTAGCACACTATCACTTAGCAGCTTCTCTTTTGGTAGGCTTAGAGAATTTTTGAGTAGAAGTTTAAGCAGAAATTTGTCACTGATTTCCGCTCCCGCCCCCCCCCACCATGTAGGGACTTATTCATGTTAATGAGTGAATGAACTTTGACAAAGTAAATGGCTTTGGTTTGCAAGAAGGTGCTATGTCTTTTTCTTGTATAAGAAAGGTTTAAATCAATGTGATACATTTGAAATGGTTAGTCTAACTATAATAAATGATACAGACTAACTATATGTGCACTTGGCTGGCAAAATAAAGACCAAAGTGAGGACAGCAGTTATAATAGGGAAATGCCATATTTAATCATTTTCAAGTTTTTTCTTTTGATTGTTTTTGACTAGTTTTCAATATAATTGAAAACCAAATGATTCTCAGTAGATTAGAAAGCTTGTGTAGGTGAAGATGCTTCTAGTAACAGTATTGTTTTTTGATAAAGTAGATTTTTCTGTAAAGCTGAGATTTCTGTAAATACATATTCATTAAGAATATCTATTTTCTGGACTCATGCATTCCAGGGGAAAAAAAAAAAACAACTCAAAGCCTAAGAAAAGTAGCCGCAGTTGGAATGCACTGAAAATTTTACATTTTCTTCTTTTACGAAGTTTAAAATTTCCATGCAATACTTCTGTGGTATTTTGCAGATAGATCGAAGTTTTAATGGATGTTTGTCAGAACATAGGTCTTGGAGCTAATATTTAAATAATATAAACAGGGAATGTCTGAATCTCTTAATTGTTTTCCTCTTCTCCCTTGTGCAGTAAAAGAAACATATTCTCATTTTTCTTAATGGGTACAATTTATAACAAGCAATACCTTTTTCAAGGTGATCTTGTTTGTTCTTTATTTACTTGCATTAACTTAGATATTATCCTCAGTAGTTGACCACAGAATTCATTTTGTCAGTGATCAGTATGTTTTTAGCCAGGGGAGAAAACTTTGGATTTAGTGAATTTGTCAGACTGACTTTTAGGAATACAGCATAAAGAGATTTGGGAGGAGGGCTTATGCCTGACTGCTGTCTCATTTCCGTCTTTGGACACAGCTCTAGCATAAAGTTAAGAAACATCTGTAAAGATTTGACTGGCAAACATCTCTCTCGGACTCATTGTTGCATCCTGTAGCAGGTGCAGTCAGTTTTGCAGTCCATCTTAAAAAGAGGTTAGTTTGTTTTTTAACATTTATCAGTAGGCCAGTGGGAGTTAATGACTTGGAGAGGAGTATGGTAGTTGTCAGTTGTCCAGTCTTGGAATGCTGCAGGTAATTGGGCTGGACTGGTGAGAGCTGTGGCAGTGTGCTTCTCACGTTGCACTGCAGCTGCTGTTGATCTTAATTAATCTGACCCTCAGAGGCTGCAGTGTCATGGTATAAAACGCAATACATACTAGAAATGGAAAGGCTGCTTTTTCGAGTCTTATTGATGGTCATGTTTCTAGGTAGGCCTTTGGTTTTCTAATTGGATTTGTTTTACACTAGCATAAAATTCTTAATATACTTCAATCTAAAACTGTAATACATTTTTCCTGTTTATCAAATATATCTGTGGAGTAATGAAGTTCATAAACATGTTTTTGAAATGTCACTGTTATAATGGACCTAGCAAAAATATTTGTGTTTATTCTGACAACAAATACAATTGTTTGTAAATTAAGAGAGTTGTATTGTTTGTGTCTGGTATGACTTTCTGGTGTACTGTAGTATGTTCTACAGTGGGGCATGCTTGGTGCTTGCACTGGTTAGCTCAGTGTTGTGATTCTTCTAAGGATTTCTAGTAATATGGGAACATGTAAAATTGGAATTTGTTATTTGGCAGTTGGAGTAAATGAGTGCGCTGTGCATGTGCGAGACAATTTACTGTAGATGCACTGCTGTTCTTCCTGACTGCTTGACACGGCTTAAGGAAACTATCAGGTTCCTTGTATTCACCCTGGTATTCAGGGCCATTCTGTCTTTCCATCCCCCAAAGGAAATATCAAACCACAATGTAGTCTAGAGATTTTTTAAATGTTACATTACAGATTTGTAAGGTTCTATTCCATCCTATTTTTGTTTTGATTTCAGGGGTATCTGCATACCAATTTGTGTTTATTCATAGCATTATAAGGATTACCTACATTGCTTGTATCTTAATTTAAAAACAGAGAATGTCAGGATACTCTGTTTTAAATTTCCCCTATATTTAATACACATATTAAATATTTTAATACATAATAAAATGACAACTATCTAAATTCCCATCCCCCCATATTGACTTGTTTTCACTTTAATATATTTGATAATTAGTTATGTTTGAATCTGATTGGGCTTTACTTAGTATTAAATGTGCTGTTCTTGATTATAGCCAAGCCTTAAAATTTATTTGCAAGTACTTAACTGGTCTGATTAAGATGTTAGTTTAAGGCAGTATTTGGAAACATGTCTATGGAAGTCGGCTCCCAATTGTACAATGCTAACATGCCTTTGTAACTTTTGAATATGAATTCATCACTCTTTGCTTGAGCTAGTTATGAGCAAAACTGTTGTGCATTGCTCTTCTCGACTTCTGAATTGCAATAAATTTTGTGTAAGGTTTAAATGTTCTCCATAATTGATGGACAAAATTAAGTCTCTGTTATGAAAGGCCAGAGAACATAGGTTGACATATGAAGTAGCTGATGTAAATAACTAGCTATGTGAACAGATAGTACTTGAAAGAATAGTATATTAGGAACCAGGTTTAAAGTCATATGTTGGTGACATGAACGATCTGGGGTCAGATCCCTTGTAAGTGAGGAAGAGATACCCTTGTCAACTTATGTATATGAAAGTGATTATGTAACGTTAGGTTTGTTGGATATAAAGAAGCATGAATTTCAGACAAAATTTCGTATTTGCCTGGTCTTGTAGGTTTTGATTGTGGAAAGACTAAACATCTGTTTTTCATCATTGATCTCTCACTGCATCCTGCAGGGCCTGTCATCTCAGCATTGACAGGATCAGATGAAAAATACAATCGATGTGTTGACATTTTTTTGAGAATCACTCAGGTAAGATTACTTGTTATACAGAACTACAGTGAAATTCATGGCTGCTGCTAATGTTTCACCAGTTGGAGCCTTTGCATTCTCAATCATTAATTAAATTAGATACTGAGGTTCTCTGCATGTTCCCTTGTTTCTATTTTAAAAGCACTTTTTGTGCCTTGCTCAGTGCCATTTAACTCTCTTGTAATTTCCCACATAAAGAGCTTCACACATTTGTACTATTTTCCCCCACTTCATAGAGTGGCACCTGTTTGCTTGAATCAAGAACCATAGTGCACACCTCCAAAGCTCTTGGAAGATTTGTATGTACATGATTTTTATTTTATTTTCAAGTAGTGACTTCAGTTCTTTTTAGATTCTTCATTGACAATATGGGGAAGAAAATTCTTTGTAGAGAACCAAATAATCAGTCAGCAGCAATTTATCGTCTTTCTAGTGTGTTTGAAACTCTGATTTTCAAACTGTACATGAAAAATTACAAATATTTGACTGAACATAAAACTGTGGAGTCTTTCTTTTTATAACATAAATTATTTAAAATATTTATATGACGGCATGCACTGGAAAAGTAGGAAATGGCATGTATCCATTCAATTGGCTTCATTGAGCATCCAGTGTGTTTATGGAATTAAAACTGTATCAGGTAGTATTCCCAAAGACTTGGCTATGGGGGAAGGGGAAGGAAAGACTGGTTGGGCTATATGCCGAGTTGGAGCTTGTTCTAGCTGAGGTTTACATTTTGTCTCTCTCTGTAATCTGGCGTTAGGAAACGCCAGAGTGTAGGTGGGGTAGTGTATAGTAGTAGTAGCAGCAGCAGCAGTTCAGGTGCTGCAGCAGATACTGTTTTGCCAGTAGTATTGAGCTAGAATTACAGAATATTTATGTTTTATTGTAATCTGGCAGCCTACCAACAGTTTTCCTGAGGAACACAAAAAAAAAAAAAAAAGAGAGAAGGGAAATAGGTGGCTTTTTAGCAGTTTATTGACCTGGATTTGAAGAAAACTTCTGTGGAACAAGAGAGGCTCTTCCGGCATCTGTCTGTGCTGATTTTCAAGGTCTGCAATGGAACGCTGCTGCTGGATGCCTTAAAGCTTTATAAAAATGATTTGTTGCAATGAGAAGTGTTAGACATAGAACATGTATGGGGTTTGTTTTCTGTCTTGCATGTGTGTGCACACTTCATTCTTTGTATGTCGTCTTATTGTATTAGATGAACACTTGGCAACTCTGTCAAAGTAAAAATTGGATTCCACAGGAACTCCTTATATCACTTCCTAGCTTTGGAGTCTTTGACTGTGCAGTACAGCACACCTAAGTCTGCCAGTTTTTGTTGAGATTACTCTTCCCCAAACAGCGTATCATTTCTAGCATAGTGAAATGCTCAAAAAAACCCCCCAAATGAAGTGTTAACTTTACAAAGTTGTTTTTTTCCAGGGATATAAGTTTTTGTGATTTTGTTTAGGTTGGTAATGCCAAGTGCTCATCTAGTATTTGCACTGCTTTTAACAATAATAAAATACTTCTTTATAATTTTATAACCTGTCTAGTTCTGTATGGATTTACATCTAGTTCTAGTAAGTGCTGACATGATGCATTAAATGAAGACATTCTTTTTTTCTGATTAATTGATCCCAAATAACCAGAAAAAAGATGGGACAATTTTGTACGATGAGCAGGTAAACTCTTAGGATTGAACAGGAAAGAGCCTCTGTGAAAAGGAAGTTACCTTGTGTAGCCAGTAGGTCTTTGTTTTACTTGAGTTCATCATGAGTTCTTTCCCTGAGTAAGTAGTATTTAGAAGGAAACAAATGGTTCCTCAGGTAGCCAGATTTTAAATCAGTTAAGTTGTAAAAACCAGTATTTTAAAGCGTATGTAGAAATCCATATGTAATTACTAGCCTCAGAGCTTTAGTCTTGCATGTTCTTGAGAAAATCCATGAAAACGGGCAGCTATATTTGTCCTTTAGGCCTTCTGTACCTTTCAAAGAACAAAACCCCCTCAGTTTATGCAAATGTTTCATAACCTTCTAGTCTTATAGAGTGGATAGTGGTAGCAAGGTCAGTGTTTGAATTAAATAAAATATTTGTACCTAGTTAATTTTAATTTTTATGTGTTTATAAATGGTACTTTGTTGATTAGTAACTAATTACTATCTTGTTTCTGTATTCTCTTTTCCAGTGGCTCATGTTTTTGATAGTACTTACTGTTTAAAAGAATGTGGGTTTTGATGTTCAGAAGTAGTTCCAGTTCTGTCCTTTGCACTTTGTTAGCTTATCACTTTCTGATTTGGAGGGTGCAGAAATGAGAAAAGCGCAAAATTTAGTCATCCATACTTATAAGTACCTTGATTTTTCTCTTCTCCAACACACATGCATATGCTCAGAATGATGAAAAATAAACTCGTTTATTGACTTTTTGTCCTTTTTTTGATGGAATAACTATTAATGTGGCACATAAATGACTACCATACTTTCCGTGCTGGCTAGTCCAGGAACTCGTTAAGTTTCATCTTGTGGAAAATTCTTTTTGTGTGGTTTTTTTGTAAAGAAGTCTCTGCTTGTAAATCTTGGCAGCTTTGTATTGGCTGTCTAAAGATCATTGATTTTTTTCATTATTTATTTATCTTTAAGTATTTGGCTTTTTACTAGAATGGCCAGTTCTGATTTGGGTGCCTTGTTTCTCCCAGTACAAATTTTCAGAAGTGATGACAATAATTTACTAAGGGTTACGGAATTTCAACTGAAATCAAAATGTAATGACCTATTCCTAAAACTATGCATATAGTTAAATGGGCTCCTAAAATAATGCAGGGATTTTTTTCTGTGAAACTTTATTGCACAGGAGATCAGAATAGGTGATTGTAATGCTCTTGGTAGTTGTAAGCATGAAGGTGTCTTAATTTGGATGAGTTTTTCTTGTCAAAGATTCTATGAAGGCAAAATCAAGAAAGCATGCAGGGGTTTTGGTGTAAATTAGTGTATGTTAGTAGCACTGGTTTTGTGTGATGGGGTTTACATATGGTAAAATATGCTTACTTGGGAGGTGCAGATAAGCTGATGCTGGCTATCTGATATTCAAGTCAAGTGTGCTTAAACTAAAAGTACTTCAAGAACTAATACAAATTTCATATTTGTAGTATGACCTACTTCAGTAAGTCTAGCAAGAGGTGTAATGTTGCAATGCTAATTTAGAGGAAAAAGTGGTGTTGGTAATCTACTGAATTGTAATGCAATTGGCAATATTGGCAAACCAATGGAGAATGATGACACATTTTATGTGAAGTGATCCCAGTTTATAAAGAAACAGATATGTGAATTGTAGTGTGGATTCAGATCCATAGATATTCCAGAATCCTTGTAGGTAAGTGTCTATGTAGAGGGAAAGACCAAGTTACCTTAGGACATTTGAGTAGACTTTATCTCTGCATTGAATCATTTGTAAAGTTTTGCTCTGCTTTAAGCAGGTTCCATTGTGTTAATCCCTTTAGAGTGCAGCAGTTTTCACATAGCATTTAAATGCTGGATTCTAAGGGGATTATCACCTCCCCAATTTCTTTTTCCCTTGCTCAAAAGCAAAAGATGGTTTTCATATTGGATTTCTGTATAGATGTTCTTTTCTGGGTAGAAATAATTTACTGGTGTGATCTGCTTCAGGTGTGGGGTGTCCCCTATGTTTGCTGCCTCCTGTGGGGGAAGTTGAGGAATCTTGCTAGACAGGCCATTTTATAAATGCTGAAGATTGCTAGAAAGATACATTTCATTCAAAAAATATTATATGTATGCTGCTTATTTGGGGATAAAGCCAGTGATTCAGTCTCCACAAGTATTTAATTTCAATTTTTAATCTTCAAGTTATTTTTTTAGAGCTACAAGTTTTCTTTCTACAAACCTTTAAATTCTGAATCTCGGAGTGGTAGTTCAGCATGTTCTAAGCACTGGAAAATTTGTAGTTTATTTCATAAGCAGTTTAACATGAATCTTCTTTTTTACTTCCACTTCTATACTTGTGTCCAGAAGCAAAATTCTGCTAGTAAAATACAGCCATCATTCAGTCTGAATTCAGGTTTTGTGGTAAGTAGAACTTCCCATTTTTAGATTAGGGTGAAGGGTTGTTTTTGGAAGCAATCAAAGCCTGATGAATTGTTTCCCATTCTTTGTGTTGCTTGAGATCAAATACTCCACTGAAATTGAGCATTTCTTAAAGTTGTCCAAACTCTTTCTATATGCAGTGAGATACAGTTCTTCCATGTTCCCACTGCTGATGTTCTATTAATTTCAGAAAAAAAGAATACAAATTCTTTTTCTTGTCCCTTAAGCATAAGGGCTGAAACTGAGAATTTCTTTCCTGTTTGCAACTGCCTCCCAGGAAAGTGAGTGGAGACACTCCTGCGAAGGCAGTAAAATGACCAGCAGTTTCTGTATACAAAAATTAAATTCAGGTAAGTACTGAATTTATGCAAGGTGGAATATGCATCCAGTTTACATAGTCCCATATTGATGTGTTTTCACATAGGGATAGATGAATAGCAGTGTATATTTAAAAAAAAATAATCTGTATATGGTTCCAATTTAGGTCTTTTGGTAAAAAACTTCTTTCTAAGGGTTTTCCTTTTTCTAGCAAAGGAAGTGGTTTGTTTTTTTTTTTTTTTTCCTGGTGCTTGTCTATGGTTGTTAACATTTACTGCTGACTTTTCCTCAGAGCAAGGATGTGTTCTCACCATTTTCTAGTCTTGCAAGCAATTGTAATTGAACTTTTCTCAGCTGGATAGAGCTGTTTGAATCTCTATTTGGAGATGCCTTTCTTCCTACATTCAATTTTAATATAGTCAAGTAAATGATGAATACAGAAATAATGCATGTGCTTTGGTGAGGATCATGTAGGGTGCCTTTTCAGTTACAAACAGATGTTTATCAAAAATAGGTATATAATGCAGATTATCAGTGTGAATTTGCCAAATATACATATTCTTCCATTTGGGATAAGAGTTTTATAGCATTTTCTTTTAGTTCATGGTCTCTTTGAAAGAAAAATTATATTGTTTTAAAAGTTCCTTTCAGTTTTTAATGCAGAAATACAACTCTTTACTAATGCCAAAAGCAGGACAAATGATAAATACTTAGCGTATATAATCAATAATGTTTTGTAATTGTCTTATTCTTTGGTTTTGCTTAAAAATGTGGCTGGATTTTCTGATATTAAAAGAATAATTCTGCATCTTTATATATAGACTGGCTTTTTAATATATTTGTAAAGCTGTTCAGTAATTCTGTGTAGGAAAATACTGGCTTTATGTTAATGTGTGCCAGTCTTGCTAAAAGGTCCATTTTAAAAGAGAAGCGTTAGATCTAATCCAGATTCAGTTACAAATCCTCTTCAAGCTAAACATTTTCTGGAATCAGTTTCCATTTGAAAATAATAGATCTTGTTACAAGCATTACTTTTTTTTTTTTTCCCAGCATATATGATTTATTTTAGTTTTGAAAGCTGGAACTAAAAATTTATGAAAAAGCATGGAACTGACTAAATTATCAAAAATTATCTAAATTAGTCGGAAGGATTCTGTAATTAAAGTTCTAATCTGAAATGTTAAAAGGCACAGGTAAACTTTCTAAAAACAAGTTTAAGGAGGTATTGGCATTTTGACTTAATAGTAATCATGAAGTCAAATTGTCCTATTTTTGTTTAATATTGCATGAATTGTTTTGACTCATCTTCTAGAAGGATTGTTTGAACTTTTTATCAGGGAGGAGACTGATGAAGTATATATGGAAGAAATTGAATATATACACCATTCTACTTTTCAGTAAGGAAAAAAAGTTGGAATACTTCGGATTTTCCTATATTCTGGATAATCCAGTTGTTTACACAAGCCTTTATTTTTTAAAAATCCTGCCCTAATTTGTTTATTGGAAATGAAAATCTAAAAAAAATGGTTTGGTTCAGTATTCAAATTCTAATGCCTTTCAAATTACTTTAGCAAAAAATTAAACATTACTTTTGCATGTGTTTAATTTTGAGCTTAATAGAAACCTTCTGTAAAGGTAATTGGTAATTCAATGACTTGATGCTCATTTAAAAACAAATGGGAAAAACGAGGAGGCACTTAATTAAACTCTTGTATGTTCGTATTTGTAATGTAATCTGTGTTTTTAGGTTAAGACAGTATGTTCAAGTGTATCTTGATATGGTCTGCTTTCTGTTGAAATAAATTATCAAAAATACTACCTACAATTTGTGAGAACTGAGGGAGACAGTGGAAAATGCAGTTGATGGCTGGCATGTCTTTAACCTTACTTTGTACTCCTGAACAAGAACCAAAAGTATTTGGCTGCTGCATAGTTATTTGGCTAATAAGGTGTTAACTGTTTATTTCCATGCACATTTTTATTTTATTGTGTAAAAATACACGGTCCTGTTTGAGATGCAAAAGGAGAGATTAAGATTATGTAATGTTTTATGGTAATTATGTGTGAGCTCTTTGCTTATTTACGCAAAGAAACATTAAAAATAAAATCCCTCTGAACAGCTGAAGTGACACCAAGCACCAGCTGGGGAATCTGAAATCAGATATTTTAGGGCATGATTTGTATTGAACTGCAATTAGAATGTGTGATTCTGCAATAGTGATTGTTCTGAGTGAGGTCAAATTGCACATGAAGAAGGAACACAAGTGAGGTCTGTCTTCACTGCAACTGATGTCTGCACACGTGCTATTTCACAGTATTTTTTAATCACATGCAAAACTGGGAGAATGACTAACTTGATTGTTTTATTTGTCCATTGTCAGTTAAGACTTAGTATGTCAATAGGTGAATTAAAGACTTGAAAGGAAAAATAACAATTGAAAATACTATCTTTGAAAAACTTATTTTTACTATTAAAATACATTTTGCACCTTAACATTTTACTAATAAAGCTAAAAGCATTACTAAAACAGTAGAGAGACTTGTTCTAATGTATTTTCTCTCTCTCTTTTTTTTTTTTTTACATGTAGTGTGCTGCATGTTAAAAATACAGTATTGACCTACTGGTATTATAAAAGATAGCATTTTCTGTTTTCAGATAAAATGGTGCATTTTGACACATTGTTTAAAAACTAGAACAGCTCTGCATATGAAAACACAAACTGTGATAATTAGATAGATATGCCATATGTGGTAGTTTAAGTTGGCATATATCTCAAATGGCATGTTTAATGTACTGTATTACTGGAATTAGTAATTTTACAGTTGAAAGCTGTTAATTCTGTTATACTGACTCCCTCTCATGAACCTGTAGGTAATGATGGCAGACCTTTTTCTTTGCAGAGCCCTGCTTCTGATAACTTAAAATGTAGTTATAAGCTGCTGTATTTTAGTGGAATCTTTGACTATTGTGTGTTCCCCATATTTTAGGCATTTCTAACTACTTCAGAATTCTAAGACTTTTTTTTAAATAATGATACGGTTAGTATTGAGGGATGGTCAGACTGTTTGCTGAAATAAAATGTCTCTAATGAGGACAAAAGGAAGGTCTGTTTTTTCCATATAAATGGTATTCTCAGTGCAGAACTTCTCTCACTTTTTAAGTTAAGGCAAAAAAACCTGTCAACCTTAACCACTTGAGAATTGTTAACAATGGTTTAAAATCCTTACACCTGGCCTTTCCACACTGTGTAGCTAGGTAGAAATCAGTGGTCACACATGACAAATGTCAAGGGAGGAAAGCCAGACTTCTGAGTACAACTGGGTGTGGCTGGGATGGAGTTAAATTTTTTTTCATAGCAATTTGTATGGTGCTAGGTTTTATATTTGTGGCCAAAAAAGTGTTGACAACACACTCATGTTTTAATTGTTGCTGAACAATGTTTGCACAGTGGCAGGGCCTTCTCTGTTTCTGACTCTGCCCACCCTTCCAGCGAGTAGATTGGGTGTGCACAAGAAGTTGAGAGGGGACACAACCAGATAGATGACCTGAACTGACTAAAGCTGTTCCATGCCATATAATATCTAGCAAAAAAATGAAGGGGAGGGGGTTTTTTAGGTTGTGTTTTGCCCAGACAGTAGCTGGACAGTGGTCTACCCATGGGAGGTGGTGAGTGATTGCCTTGTGTCACTTATTTTGTTTGTTTTCTTCTTTTCATTGACTTATAAAGCTATTTTTAGCTTGACCAATGAGTTTCCTTGCTTTTGCTCTCCCTATTTTCTTCCTCCATCCTGCTGGGTGAGGGTGGGTAGTGAGTGAGCAGCTGTATGGGTTTAGCAGCTAGCCAGGGTGAGTCTACCACAGGGATTATTAACCTTTTTGTTGTGTAAACATTTTGCCTTTCTAAAAATGCAGGGGGTGGGGGAGGGAGGGGAAAACCCCAAAACCTCACTCAGTTTTGTCTTGGTATACTGGCAGACACTTCTAAGAGTTACAGAAATTAATTGAATTTACAGCTCTGCTGGTTAGGTCCTCATCATTATTCCCTTACATAGGTCATTCTTGGGACATTTCTAAGTTGAGTGTTCAAAAGGAACACAGTATAGAAGGCAACTGAGAGATCTTTCGGGAAGCTAATTCAAATGAATTGTTAGAAAGCAGGTGTAGAAAGGACCTCATGGATTAGGAAATCCAGTTCTCTGCTGTCCTTCCAGAAAAACCCATAAAAATCACATAATCATAGCCTTTCTAAGGCCCTCCATCTGCCCCAAAATTGAGGTGACAGTTCCAATCTCTTCCACAAGAGAAAAGCTCTGAAGCGTCTTTACTCACTGAAAAGATGTCCTAAATGAAATAGGGTGAGGATGACAAAGGAAAATGTGCCCTATGTGCTTGGTGTCTATTTGTATGAGACTATTCAAACAAGCTGGTGGAAAGGTAAAACTTTTGTAGCAAAGTAAAGGGGGCATTTCTTTTTCCTTCATAAGATAAATGTAATTTAGTTAATGAAAAAAACTGCTATCCTTTTTTGACAGAACTATTAATGGGACATCATACTCATATAGTCATGCTATTGGGTCATTAAGTCCAATTCCATCTTACTGCAGGTAGCTATAATTCATAGCCCCAGTCTATGGAAGTGCTTTTTAGACAAATAGGAACTTCTGAAATTGTATGATTTCATTAGCACTGGGATTTGCTGCTCACTCAGTAGCCTTTATTCCTGAAAGTATGCATGATTCCTTTTACAATCTTTGACAAGTTCTGATTTAAGAGTCAAGTGACTCCAAGCGTGGTGTCACATAAATATCTGGTCAAGTTCATAAATTAGTAATGTGTGAGTAGAAAATTAGTTTGGTTGGTAATGAAAACTGTTGGAATTAAACATGGCATTCTAGACAGATCAGTATTACCTTTAAACCAACCATACTTTCTGCTGATTTGCATGAGACTGTGGCTATATTTTAATTTATGTTCTGTATGCTCCTCAGCCATTTTCAGGATGGATTGCCCTATATGTGTTTTTTTTTTTTCATAATAAAAAGTTGCATATGCAAAATGCAACCAATTGTTTCTGCCCTCCCCAAGCCTAAAGTGAAAGAATGAAATTTCAAAGTCAAGTCGCTGAAAGCCTTCAGATGTTTAATTTCCTGTTGATAATTGTATCTCTGTTGTACATGGAAAGGCTGTGGAAACTGGTATATAATCTTGTAACTAGATGCTAAGACAGCTGTGTGTGAACAGATCGGTGAGGAAGAGAGGAGTGTTTAACTAGTGAGGAGTGTTTAAAGAGCCTTGCCGTGTTCGGCTCTTTTACAGTCATTGATTGTAGCTACTCTGTAACCTCTTCATGATTGCTTCTATGGCACCTAACTGTTACTGTGGCTTTGGCAACATGGATGGGGGATGGTTTCAGACTTACTTCAGTGTTTTTGCAAAGGCAGGCAGGAGATCAAAGTGGCTTTTTTTCAACTCTAAAAATTCTGCCCCATTTGAAAATCTTTTCATGGGATGAAATAGCTGTTTCTCTATCTCAGTCTCAGTAAGTTTTAAAATCAGGCTTTGAGTATTATCCACAGTAG
The DNA here is from genome assembly GCF_047716275.1 of Strix uralensis. Classification (NCBI taxonomy): domain Eukaryota; kingdom Metazoa; phylum Chordata; class Aves; order Strigiformes; family Strigidae; genus Strix; species Strix uralensis. Next base: position 101,133,728 of record NC_133975.1, on the reverse strand, counting down.
TTATAAAAAGGGACAGAACTTGTTACATTGGGATGGCTGATGCATGTCTGTTCAAATGTAATAATTGGAATTGACCTAATATATGTATGTGCCCACATATATGCACTGTGGTGCTATGTTAGATACATCTTACCTTTTTGTTCTAGAGTTCTGTTAGGACTTCATCATTTCAGTATCCTTTGCCTTTTCTTTCTTCACAATGGTTATCTTTTTGGTGTGACCTACTCTGAAATTCAGAGTTTGTCTGAATTACTGATTTATGATGATTTCCAGAAAAGGTACAAGAAAATGGAACTGGAAAGAGAACACAGTTTCAAATACTTAATCCAAACAATGCTCAGCTGTTTGATCTCTAAGCTCCTTGGCTAAAGATTTGGCAAAAGTTAGCAGCTTCTAGATCTCAAGAAATTCTGTGCAATCTCAGGGATTTTAATGAAAGGATAAATGGAATATAGAGAGGTTTTTTGATTGCTCTAGGCCTGTGATGAATATTGTTTCATTAAGCCTGAGGACTGGGGAAAGTTTTAGTTTTTAAACTACTTTAGTATGTTAGATATAAGATTTTTTTTTTAAATAAAAGACATTTTTGTTTTTGAAGTAGCTTTTGGTAACAATACTTTTTTGTAGAGGTCAGTAACTTTTTAAAAACTTTGATTTGCTTACCTTAGGAGCTGTAGTTTTTAGCAGTCTGTAAATTTCTGTGTAGTTGGATAAGAGAAGCAAAAGTTATATTAAATAGTAACATCAATTGTTGTCTTGGTAATAGAGGAATTTTATAATAAAATCTGTTTTCAGATTGTGTTGCACAGTTTCACTTTGTAACTGAGGGTCCGTTAAGTCTAGATACTTTAGTGTAAACAGAAAGTTTGACAGCTTTAAATTCTTACAAATTTGTGTAAATAGTAGTGCTGAGACCATTTTTAGTTGAAAGTATTTTGCAGTTTAAGGTTCCCTCACAATATGTGCAAAGTGAGATGGAGTATGTTTTAGATTGCTTGCCAACAACCTGATTCCTGCTTTTTCCTAAGGAAGATTAATTTTTCTTGACTAAGCACCTAGGAACCCTATAAGATTCCCATATTCTGTCTCCTGTAGAAATGCAAAACAAATATCTGTCCTTTGCTCCAAATAATTTACCATCCCCAGTTATTATGAGGTGAGAACAGTTTTAGAATTAACTTCATGTAGGAATGTGATGTGTATGCTTTATGTTTACACCGCATATATGTGTGGTATGACATTGGATGAAAATTTATAAACAAGAAATGGTATTGCTATAGATACATTTTTCTAAATTGCAGTTTACAGAATTAGTTTGATAAATTTTGTCATGAAAATTTGTGTCTTGGACTGAATCAAAAAAAGTTAGAGTGGCAGTTTTGTCTTTTTTGAAGAACCTACAAAATGAATAAAAACTTTCCAGTTACTATGTATATGTGCAGCAGATGTTTTTAACACTTCATGTTAATTTTTAGTTTTTAATCAACAATCAGGATAAGTAATTACTAAGATGGAGAAGTTGTTTTGTGACTGTCACTTCACTTACTCTTGCCTGAATTTAGAGGCTTTTTTAGTGATAGAAAATATTTTAAGACATGTAGACCTAAAGCTCATAACTACATTAAAAAATTACTTTTTTGTATTGATGTGGGGAAGGACTACCTTTAAATATTGTAACTGAATGTGGAGTCTGGTTTTTTTCTTCAGAAGTTTTCCTAGAAATCTTGCCAAAATAATACTCTCTATTTATCCTTTCTTTTACCCATTCTTCTTTCTTTGTCATTCCATAGTATAATGCAACAACCAACATTTTACTTCGTAAAATAAAGCTGCTAGTCAAAGTTGAGAACTTTACCACATTGAAAGTGGTGGGCATCTTATGCTCTAATTTTCTTGATTGTACTTCTGTGTATATTTGCTCAATGATTTTTAAATGTTATTTTCTATGCAAGTGCTAAACAGAGTTGATTTTTTAAAAGTAAGCTGATCCCCAGTTGTGTCCTAAAATGAGTTGTGGTACTTATTGGAACTGTGATACTACACTTCTTATGCCTTCCTCTTCCCTTCTCCCATCTCTCCTGCTAGGTTTGAAGGACTTTTCACCTATCTCTGAGAAAATTAGATGCAATTACAGGTAGAGAATGGTTCTAAATTTAAAATTGAAAAGCATCCATTTCAAAAGCAATTGGACATTTTATGCAGTTGGTCATGAAGAACTCTTATTTACGAGTAGGGAGAAGGTTATACAAATAGAGGAAAAAACTACATCATTTAGGTCAAAATGTGAAGAACTACAGTTATTTAGACCCCAAATATTCAAGTAGGCAAGAAATTATATGTTGCAAATCTGTTTCTTGGAGGATCTTTAAGGTTATATTAAAAAGTTTGCAGATGCAGTAGATTAATTTTATTCCAAAATTAAACTTTACCTTTGGTTCTTACTAATAATAGCTCAGTAACAAAAGAGGAGCCAGTGCTACCTTTCTTACTGTGTACATAGGAAAATAGCCTTTGGAAAGTTAAGGCAAAAGTGATGTATGAAAAAGTTCAGCAAATTTGCGTGTTGTGAGTAAAAAATTACTTTCATGAAAATGTTGAAGGACTTTGTTCCTAGTTAGAAGTGGCACTGATAGATTATCTACTTGTCCTAAGTATTCTCTTCATATTCACATGCTGCTACTAGAAGGAATGCCATTTGTCTACAATATTGAGGTGCTTATGCTGCTGTATGAGTATTGTATTTGGTTTGTATTATTTTTCTCTATTACTGGTTTATGAGCCAGCTTTGAGCTCAGTGGTAGAAGTTACTGTTTTCTTTCATTTTTATGTGGTAGATTTGAACAATTATAATTTAAATTTGGTCATCTAGCATATTCAAGGTGTTTGTAAATTTAACACTTATTTCAAACATTATTGATGTAAATTTGATGTGACCAAAACCCAGAATATTAGCTGTAAGGATTCTTGTGTTGCAGTGCAGGAACACTTATCAGTACCTACTACTTATCTAATATTTTTTTAATATCCCATATTCTAATTTACATAACTTGATGCAGATGCATACTGTAAGACTAAAATACCATAGAAGTTAAACCCCCCCCCCCACAATTAAAAAGGATACGTCCTAAAAACTACATGCATTTTGTGTAAGACTTCAAAATGATTGGGCCTGACCTATCTCCACTATTTGATTTGAGAACTTTACCTAATATTATTTTAAAGTAACTGAGAAAAGGAAGAGTTGGATGAACATTCCTGATAATTAATTTTGCAACATTCCTGTTTATGCATGTTTTTATTCCCAATCCTACAATATTTAGGACAAAAATGTCTGATAGCTTATGCTGTTCTAAGTGAAGTAGCACCGAATCTTAAGGATTGTAATGAGCTAAATTCGATTTAGAGTTAAAAAATTTAAATAATATGAACAAAGAGAATATCAGTATGTACAGCTCAATACAAGATGTACTCACATATGTATATTGGCTGAGACACATTATTTAAAACAGGATTTCATGTACTGAAGTGAAACCCAGTGAAAAGAATGGTATGTTTTAGGGAAATACGAAGTGGAGAAAGAAGTGGTCAAACTGGAGAGTAATAGTTTTTATCGTATTCATTATTCTAACTTTGATACTATCCATTGAGGCTTATTGTGGTCATTATCCTTGATGGAATTAGTGGAAAAAAATCGAGTGATCTTTCACAGATAAATTACATCCTCATAGCTCATTTCAGATATTTTGGTGTGATTAAAAAAAAAAAAGAGGAAATAAACATAGGAAAAATCCCTTGTGTGTGTATATATATAAGTGTATATATAAAGTATTTCTATCTATACCATCTTAGTAAGTCTTAGCAAGAAGAAAAAGAAGATAAGCTTTATACCAATGTTGGAAAGTGAATTTGTCAGAAGTATTATTGCTAATCGAATATAACGGTTAGCTTGAAAACAGGAGTCATCTTAAAACTAATAAAATTCTTAGGTAGCTGTGGAAAGACATAAACAAAACTTGATTTTATGAGACTCAAAGGCATTACTGAAATATTTCCCCCATCTTAGCAATGTGTTGTAAAATGCTGGAGTATGTTGAATTTCCTTGTTGTTTGTGGTTTTTTGGGTGTGATTTTAAGTAAGTAGAGATGCAGTATTTGAAATTTTTGCAGTTCATCATTTGTTGTCACAGGTAAAGCATCTTGAGTTATTTTCCAATATGTCAAATCTTACGGATTTAAAGTTATTTCATTTTAAAGGTGTTTTATATAAAGCATAATTCTGTATGGCACGTCTAGGCTGCTGTAGAAGTCTGCTTTTGAGTTTTTTTAGGGGTATGCTGGTGGTTGTTGTTCCCTGTAAAAGAAATTACTCTAGTACAACAGATTAAAGCAAAAAAATTTCCAAACATTCAGATCTCATGGGTCTAGAAAATCCCAGGCACTTTAAATTTTGTACTTACAAAATAGATCTCCTGAACAGGTTGTGAACAACTATAAAAAATTTAAATGCAATTTAAAAAGTAGTTAGCAAAATCAAATTCAACTAGATTCCTTACTGCCAAGATTTCTCACTTAAATTATGTAGAAAAAAAATTTAAAAGAACACACTGCATGGAAGTATTAACAACTGTGTTCTAGCATGCTGTGGTGTTTGTAGCCCCCTGCTTCTTACTATAGCTTTGTGTTAACGTAAACTCAACAGAAGTCTATTATTTCTGTTGATGATTCAAAGGTATTAATAAATTTGCCTTGCTCAAATAACAAAATTGAAAATGTTAGAGGTGCCTTTTCCTGACAACAGTGAATTTACTTGAAGGTGTAGGATTAAAAATTACATTTTTTTAAAATAAGGCAGGAATATAGAACCTTTTCCTCCATATCAGGTATTTATTGCAGCTTCCAGTAATTTATTGTTTTGTAATGTGTTTTAATAGGCAGTAAGTACCTTTAGGGCAGTGGGATGGTTTCTTGGTTTCAGAGACCCTGTCCTCAGGCTTTCCTTCTTTCCCCCCTTTTTCACTTTTCCCTTTGGTAGAAAATTTGGATGTGGATGAGAAGGAACCATATTCCAAAAAATTTCTCATTGAGATGATTGTGGAAGATCAGGAAGGTAGTAGCTGTATGCAGAGTGCGCCTGCTTTATGTAAGAAGCATACTGTTACGTGAACTGGTGAACACTGGGAAGGTACACTGAGGAAAGCACTTTCTGTAATGACTTTGTTTCTTTTTTCATTTCAGAATAGTATATTTGATCCAGTGTGGTGCTCTTTACATTCTTAATTTCAATACAAACATTTAAGACAAGAACACTGGAAATCAGAAAAAGTATCAAAACAGTGAGTGTTCTGCATAAAATCTAATGGTGGTCCAGCTATGGCTGAAGATATAAAATTTCTTCTAATAGGTATATTAATGAAACAGATGATTAACTGTACAGGCTCATTTCTTCTGTTGATGAAGTAGGGAAGAATAACCATTTGCTTCACACCTGTCTTACTCTTCTTGAATGTAAGGCAGTTATCAGTGTTTGAAATCAATGTTACTAGTAGACTGAAAGGGGAGAATGTGTCGTTTAATTTTTTCAAGCACATGGATGCAGCATCTTTGTGTTTGAACACTGACCTTGATTAAATGGGAAAGAGGAGAGTATTTGCTGTTACTTTTCTGGTAGTCGTATCCAGAAAGGTTTCAAATGAACTGACAGAATTGTACATGTTAGTTGTTTGAAATCTCACAATTTCCTTAGTGTTTCGTTCCTAGATTTTGCTGCTTGAGAATTGTGGAGTCTAATTCTCAGTTTTGTGGTGATTCTGTTTGAGATTTTGTGCTCAGTGTGGTGCTGGATTCAGAAAACAGATATCAGTCTGGTGTCTGTAAAGCAGTGAATACCTACTGTACTTCTGACTTTATATCTTTGTAAAGTATCAGAGCTGGAATCTTGTTCATCTGCTTCTAGCTCATGTTTCAGGCGATGGCTAAACAAATGTTTATGGATAGAATGAAAAGAAAGTCACCTCATAATGAGAGTGAAAGATGATACAATATTTTGATAGGCCAAAGGATGATATATGTGTCTTTGTATGTATCTATGTACACATACCCATGTATGTGTATATATGTATTTTTAAAAAAATCCATAGTATGCATCCTGAAATACATGACAACTTAAAGACCATTTTGGCACCAGTAAAACGGTGGTCACTCCTTTTAACACAAACATAAATAAAACCCCAAATAAATCCAAATACAATTCAAAAGAGCCCTATTTTCTATAATTATTTATTTTGAAATGCTTAATACATTTTCTCAATTTCAAGAGTTGGTCCGAAAGAACCCCAGTGAGATTGCATGAAGTACATTGTCTGTTACATGCAGCACTTCCTTTCCTGCTGATAGTAAAGCATATAAATTATCTCACTAATAAGTTCTGAATTTTTAATTTTTTTTTTCTTGAAACAGGGACAACTTAAAAAATACTTGCATTCCATTATTTCTTTTGCTGTACAAGACAAAACCAAATCTTTGTTCCAAGCAAAAGAAAGTTGAAGTACATGATACTAGTCCTTTTGTTACCACTTCTGTTTTAGGTATCTATCTCTCAAACTAGATTCAGAAGTTAACACTATAAAGTCTTTGCTTTGTTTATTTTATTACTAATGGGATTTTTTTAATGATGTGTAATCTCACTAACTAAAAATGTTAGTGTGTCTTGACCGAATTCACATCTGATAGTTCATTAATATTTGTTTTTGAAAGACTTTTTTTATAACATTTAATGGAGGTAATAGCCTCTCATTTGGTTTTGTGTTATAGTGTTTGTTTTGTAGTAATTGTCATTGCCTTTGTCTTACCTTGTAACTGTTTTGTGTTTATTTCTGTTGAAACAGTCCAGATGGGTGAGAATGATGTAGTGAGAGGAAATGGGACACTGTTGCTATTGTACATATGTAGGAAGTCGGCTTTTGTATTGTCACTTTTAACTTTCTGCTATGGAGGAGAGGCACTATTGGAGGTGAAGAAAAAGTGCAGAAAAAATAATTAATAAGTGATTTTTTGGCAGTATTTACTTAATGACTTGTAAGTCATTAATGATTATGCATACTTACTGAATGGGTAGTTGAGCTAATATCTTTTTTTATTAGCATTGTGCCACCCTACATTTTATTTGCTCCTAATTTAAGAAAGCATGCATGGAATCAGGTGTTACTGGTTGCTTGTCACTTTCTTCTGATTCTCATTGTCACAGTAGGTGTTCATAAATATAAGTAAATAATTACTTTAGCATCCTTCAGGTGTAAGGTGTGCTATTGTCCCTAGTTTTCTGGGGAGGAGGAGATGATGACTGGAGAACCATAGCTGAATTTTGTGTAAACATTTGATATCCAGTTTGAACTTCCACAGATTTATTTCTGTCAGGATACGTAAAATTTTTTTGTAGTTCTATATATTGCTCATGGATGGTTACCATTGTGTTTGCTTGACTTGCTGCTTGCCAGTTAAATTCCTCTTGTTTAAAACTGGACATTTATAAATAGTGCCCAAAGTGATCATCTGTGAAAAGTTAGGCTGAACTGAATTTGTTAGCAGTAGATTGCAGGGTTCTCCGGCAGTTAGTTTTTCAAAGTTAATATTCATTTCTGAGTGAGGATTTCTGTGATTCTGTGAGGAAGCTCTTCCGTGTGCCCCCTAACCCACCAAAGTTAGGCACTTGCTTACCAGTCTTCTTCACTAAGTCAGATTATGTTGTCTTAATTCTTCCACTTTGAACTTAAGTTGTATACAACTTGGGTTGTCTCTTGAGTTTTGGTAGCTATCACAACAGCAGGTCAGCGTTACCAGGAAAAACATTTGAAAGAGGAGTTATGCCAAGCATTTAAAAAGTGAACTAAGGTACCCAGTCATGCTCTAAAACCAGAGAGCTTCAGTTAGGCCAGCGTGTAGGAGTTATGTGGGAACAGAGAATATTGGCTTCTTTGAGTAAATTTTTTTTTTTTGATTCCTGAGCTTGACTAATTTCAGTTGTTCAGAGGATTCTAATTTAACTACATTTGATTTTGGAGGCGGGGGTGGTGGGGGAGGGCTGGTGAAAAGCATACCTCTCACACTTGTAAGTATGAGGTTTTAAATGCTCCTCTAGAAAATATCTTAACATGAGGAAACAATCTAATTTTTCATAGTTCTATTGGAAGTCACTGATTCACTTGCTGAAACTTGGAAGAAGTAGAAAACCAACCAACTGAAGGCAGAGATCCAAAAAAATCATTTGGATAAGCCATGCTTTGGCAAACTGAAAACTAAGTGAAGACAGAGGCAGTATTATTTATAAATCATATGAAGTGTTAGGCAATCTTAATTACAAATGAAAACCATAAATATTATTGTTAATTTTTAGTCAAATGATCAAGTAATTTGTAGAAAACTTGATGATTCTAGGAATTTGGAGAATAATTGCTTGAGTTCTGTAGTGTTTTTTTCAGAAACCAAAGAACCCTACTGCTTCTAAATTCACTAGCTTTTATTCTGATTCTTCAAATTAAATTGAAAACAAATTTAAGCTTTTCCTTCCCTGAAAGCGGGTTTTATTTGTTTGGTTTGGTTTTTTTTTTTGTGCAGAGAAGTGCCACACTGAGTTTCTTCCACATTGTTGTGATGTGACAAACAAATCTGGCTGATGTGTGAAACAAATTTCTTATGCTAGGGAGACTATCTTTAATAACAGATGTAAAAGGGTTGTGGTAGTTGTGGCTTCCTGAGATTACAGGGATATAGACTTGTTTGCATGCATTTGGTTTTCTTTTAAAATTTAAATCTACCACTAACTATAATGTACAGTTTCCTAGGGAAATTGCGTTTAATATGTGGCTTAAAATGTGTTTGCTGTAAATACTTGTGGTTTTAAGTTATCTCTATTTTTGGTTAACTGGATATGTTCGTTTATTCAATAGCAGTCTTTTGGAACCACAAAAATGAAAAGCTTTTAGCTCAGGGTTTCTTGATTTTAATTTCCCCCCCCCAATGTTTTGTATAACGCAATTCTTATTTTACTATGCCCTTAAAATAGAAGGGGGTCTTTTGAGCGGCATACTTTATTCAGGAGTTTAAATGTGGTATTTGAAAAAAAATTGACCTTCAGTAATATAAAGCCTAATCATTGAAATAGTGGGTTTTAGCTGTTTAATAGCATTTTTTTTTTTTTTTTGTTACTCAAACCCCACAAATCTTCCCTTGTATTAGTTGATATTCCATTGACAGAAGTCATGCTGAAGGTTAAAAAGGTAATAAGGTTAAGGAAGATAGATCTTGGAATGCCTTATTTCCACTTTCAGTTTTATGTAACAGCAGAATCAACTTTGAACATCTAACAGTATGCAAATAAAATTAGTTTCTCAAGTCTATTATTTACAGGGATATACTGGAGTTATACTTAAATTCTGTGAAATCATATTTTGGGAAAATAAAATTGATTGGCTAGTAGGATCAAAGAACTTTCTTATCCTTTTGTCTGTCTTGCTCCCTTTTTTCATCTCTGTTTTTCCTAGCTGGACAGCTAGAAGGTGGTGTACTTACTGTAATTAATGAGTCAAGAGACACTTCCTTTTCAGTCACAAATGTGTAGCTTGCACAATGAAAGACCCTTTCTCTCACTTTTTTTTTAATATCTCTAAATGCTAAACTACCAATATAGCAAGTGACAGTTTCATATATATGAGGAATAAGGAAGTACTTGGAAAAAAAAATATCTACCTTGGGAAAAAATATACCCTCACAAGCATTCTCTTTTGGTGTATATTAAAACATTTCTCTTGGCTCTTTGTAGAATTTCAATAATAACAATCAGTATTTGTTTGTAATTGCAAAAGTCCTTCCTAGCTATTTGACCACTATAAATTGCTGTGATGCAAACAAAACGACAACACAGAACTAATGTGTTTAATAGGTTGCAACTTCTATTTGGTTTTAGCTTACATATTTTCTGCATATCTATCTGTGCAGAAGTTTGTTCTTTGTTTTGGTAGATAGCTTTTACCATATGTACCCATGCAAATTTAGCCATCCAGTTAAGATTATGTAGTGTAAAGAAAGGGAATTCTGGTATACTGAAATGCAGAGGTCTCTTACTCTGGTCATCAGATCCACCAGTCTGCTCTGTTTAGCACCTTCTGTTGCCTGGCCCTGTGCCGATGTAGTGTCCTTGACCTGCCTTTCAGATCATTTATTTATTTACAAGGACAGCTCCTTGCTTATTTAACCACTCTAAATAATACTGGAAGGTCCCCAAACATTAAATATTCCTTTAGGTTCCCTGTCCATCAATTTGTTCCCATTAAGAAAATAAAATTCTTTTGGTTTCAGCCAGTTGTGCCTTTCTAGCAACAGCTTTTTAACTTTTTATTTGCAGATGATTCAATGCTTTCTAATATGTCAAATGTCCTTTATAGATGGCCAAATTGTGGGCGACTTCTGCCTATTGCCAAATCCATATGAAAATGACAAACCCCTGGGTGAGGTAAGGCAAATAAAGCCTTTTACTGTTCCGTAAGGGCTGATAATTTGTCACCCCAAAAGAGAAGTTAGTTGAGGACCAGTTCACCTGAGCTGAGTCTCCTGGATCCCTTTATTAAAACCAAATACCACACTTGTTTACTCACTGTAGCATTTTGTGAACTGCTTATTCAGAAGAGTTTTTTAACTTCCTATCAAGCATTTGTTCTAAATTTAAATGGATTTTACTTGGAAATATTGACACTGTAGATATAGCTATAGTATAGTATGGTCATTGTGTTCTATTGTTGATTGATTGTACTTGGGAGTCTCTTTGTGAAAACAGATGATGTTTTTAGATTTTAAATGTGTTTTTAATGAAGTAGTACAATTGCAGATACTAAAGATGTAATAATACACTTAGCCAAATGTTGCTATTTCAGTTCTGAGTTACAACACAATTTTCGTGATGGATGACCCAGTTTTATGGCCAGGAAAACAGGAGTAGTTTTGTCAGACCATTAGTTTACTACCTGCAGTGTGTATCCTCACTTCAGCTGTTCGCTTCAAACAATTTGTCTAGGATTATCAGTACTTAAGTAGGAAGTTTTGTTTTGAGAATGAGCAAAGTGATGTGTTGGGGGGGAATGGTGCGTACCTTTGTATATGAAAGCAGCAACCTTCTTTCTCCTTACCTCTTGCCCTATGCCCAAAAAACATGTGATGTTTCTTTTTAATAACTTTGATCTTTTAAAACATTTAAAATGTTGAGAATATCAATGTATGGCGCTTTTTTTTTTTAATGTAAGGTTTCAGAAAGTTTTTAAAAGGGAAAAAAATATGTTTTGGGTTCTTTCTAAGTTCTTAAATAAAAGGTGTATGATGTAACATCTTTTACAGAAAGAACTTTTCCTCCCAGAGGAGTAAGGAATATTTGAAATGTATTTAGGTTAATTGCAAATTAAAAAAAGAACAAAGTTTTAAATGGTCTAGTGGTCTGAATTAAAAAGAAAAAAAGTTTTCCATATCAGTTTTTATTTAGTCATTCCTGTCATAATTTTATTAGTGTTGCAGTCCTTCATAGAATCTTTTGAGAATACTGGGATAACCAAGACCTGAATTTCTAATTTGGAGAATTGTGTCACACATTCCCCTTCCACTCTTACTGAGTTTTTTGGGTTTTGTTGGTTTTTAAGCCCATGTTCCTTAGGTAAATGAGATTTATGAGAGTGTGGTGTGTGCCTTCTGGTCCCTTCTGACCTGTTTGCTCATTTCGACCACACAGAAAGATTTGGTTTTCAAGGATTTATGTTTGGTTTGTTTTTTTTTTTTTTAAGATCTCCCATGTTTAGTGAAAACTGGCAACAATTTTCCAGTTGAGAGAAAAGGCCCTTAAAAGGTCTTTAATCAACAAAGCCCTTAATGTTGACTTTTACTGTTAGTTTTGTAGTGCATAAACATCTCAAATGCAAAGGTTTCTTCAGCCATGCTCAGCTTCAGCATCAAGAGGGTATTATCTTTAATACTGATTAAAGACTTTCATTAATGTCCTTATAGTCACTAAAATATAATAACTATGTATATTTACCCTGCATATCTGATGTGTTTCAGGAATTCTTCGTAAATATTACTATTGTCTTGTTACTTTTTTTTAATAGGTTAGATTTAATCTGAAAATCCAAGCAAATTTAAATTGGAGAAAGTAAAACGAAGGTATTTGTTTTCAATCATAAATACCTTGTTCCTGCAAGATAGAAACAAAAATCCCTTTAAAGTCTACTGCATTTACTATTTTAAAATAGCATAACCTTTATAGTCTAATTCCTGCTTTGAGTATGTTATCACAGTAATATTCAATATTTAAGTTAGGAACCACTATTAGTCATAGGGTTATTCATGTTTGTTCTGTACTTAGGTAATCTGTGTCCAGCTAACCCAGAAATGTTAAATATAGTTCTGCCTTTACAATAGCCTTTCATTGCTGAATCATTAAGGATTGTGATTAAATATAGAAGGCATTTCAGACACCATCTTGTAAAGAATTTTATATAGAACTGCAGTTTTTATGGCAGGTGCTATGGGTGGCTGTTTTTAGTCTCTGTGCTTGAGGAGTACTTTATGTAGTTAATATTGCTTATAACAATATAATAAACACTTATATTTTGGTTTCCCTGATCTAGACTTGTTTGGATTTTAAGATGAAATCAAACTGAAGAAAATAGTGATAACATGATATGCTGTAAAAATTCAGGGACTTTTCTAGCTCTTAGTTGAATATAATTTGGTGTGCATTTCTAGCATGAAATCGTTGTATACATCAGAGAATATAATCCACAGAAAGCAAGAATAATGAAAAAAACCTTTCTCCTGGTTTGTATTAGCTGAAATATGCTCTCTTTTTACCCTTCTTTTTATATGGAATGCATTTCTATTAGAATGTCATATTTGTATTTTTTCTTTATTTTTTAACCTCTGGAGGTTCTAAATAGATTCATATCTATTTATAATTTTCTGCATAACCTATATTTTGAAACATTCTTTTCTTTTAATTATGCCAGGCTAGAGATACTGGTTTAAAGAAAAAAACCTGTGGAGATTGTCAGTGATGAAGGTGTTTGTTAGGGGAAGACTTACCTCAAGAGATTTTGAAAAAAGACATCATGTATTTTTTAAAAAAAGGACAGTTCCATTTCTCAGTGATTGTGTGTGTTTCCCTGCTACAGCTGCAGATATTTTGAATATGATTTTTCTTCCTCCACCATCCGACTTGTTTCTGCAGAGTCGTGCAGTGAAGTCATAATCCTGTGTTTCACATCCATCTGTTACCATAGAAATGATTGTAATAACCTAAATTTAGCACGATGTCTTTCCTGCAGGATCAAGCAGGAGGATTGAATGGGTTGTATGTGAAAGAATCTCTGTGAAAATCAGAATATGTTAGCAAAATCTAAATGCTGTGATAAATTTACATGACAAAAAAAATTAAATCTCAAGTAAAACATCTGTAAAAAATTTCTGATGCTTTTAGATTATTTAAATCATCATATATGAAATCTGCCACATACCATGCAAACCACTTAACTTTAATGGAAATAATTATTTTTTATCCTAACAGGAGGATCATTGGCAGGATACATATGCTAATCTGATGAATTTTTTTTTTGAGAATACTATCAGAATATTTACTGTGGTCTAGATATATTAAAAAGCAAAGGAATGAATTTAGAATTTACTATGAAAAAGGCTATTTCTTTTCATATTTAAAAATGCAAACCATACAGTTATTTTATAGAAATCGAGTTGAAATGAATTTTCTTTTCTCAGAAGAAGCAAAAGAATTTCTCATTGTTGAAAGCACTGAGTTCTTTATTGCATAACTTAAGTCCTGTCTTTCTACATTTATGCCATGTGGATAGACAGTTCCCCATGCACAGAATCCTACCATTGTTACCTGAGTTTCTGTCTCAAAGAAAGATAAAAAGAGAACATATTATAAAATGTCTAGGAAAGCTGCATAACCAGAACTTTGAAATTAGGAGATGACTATACTACCCCCTACATACATTCATCATGACAAATCCATTGGATGGATTATTATGTACTGTTATAAACACAGGACTCCAGGACCTTCACCTAAAGGATGATTGCTGGTCATCTGATGACCCACCTATTCAATACATATTGTTTCCTCATTGGCCAGCAGGCAGCTTCATGTTACTTCATGTTATTTTTACTCTGAAAACAGAATTGCTAATTTCCTTGTGGTCCTTATGGAGTATTTGAGCTACATACACAATTTGAATCACTCTGTAGGGTTGAAGCATTAATATTACCATTTCATAGATAGAGAAATAAGGCACAGAGGGATTCAGATCAAAAGTATCTGTTAATTTTGAGTATGATATTTGAGTTATTTACAAAATAATTTTTAAAGTACTTAGTATTTAGTATTATGTAACACAAAATATGTTCAAACCATAGCTCTCATTAACGTGGTTAAATGGTGAATGCTAAACACTTATGTAAAATAGGTCTTAAGATGTCAAATCAGATGCTCAAAGAACAGGGTCTCTCCTTTCTTTCTTCACTGTCCCCTTATCTTTCTGCCCTTCTTCCTCCCCACCCTTGCACAAGATTTCCCTCGTTTGCTCTGTCCCGGTGGGAAAATTAAATCTGTTTTTAAAGAGAAACTTTTTTTGCAATTTACTTCCTTGTTCTGTGCCCATCTTTCAACTTTGCAACAAATCAGACAAGACTTACTATTATCAGGCCTGTGAAATAGGCAATGATCACTTAGTGCTTTGCTGGTGAGTTTACTCCTGAGCAGAAAGTAGTATATAAATCCAAAGAAAGCTGTTTTGGTTTATTTTCTACATGAAAATAACAATATATGTTTCTGATTTTTAGAAGATTTTAAAAAATTTTCATGCTGCAGTATATGTATAGCCCTGCAAAAATAGTGGTTTCTGCAGCATTTATATCCTACAAACTGTTCCTATTAGTGCTGATGGTGATGGTAATAAATTTGAGACCACTGCTCTAACATTCTATATGCTCCTCGCTAACAATCTTCTTTGATTTCAATACCTGAAATCACACCTGTTCTGTGGAAACGGATTTTTTTGCCACTACTACGTCATAAGTGACCACACTTTCAGGAGGTAGAATACAAAAAAGCATCAGGAGCTTTTATGCTTTATTGATGTATAACTGGTTCTGCAGACAAAGAAGATTGAAGTTTACTTGATAGTTGTTTATTTCACTGAAAAATAGGAGTTAGACAAGACATACTGTATGATTTTTCTTGATACATGACTGATATACATGTAGGGAAAAACAGTACCTTTTTCCTTTATTATATTAAAAGTGGTACTGAATATTGTCCTACTAATAAAAGGTGCTCAAGCTAGTTCTAAGATATTTACATTGCCTTTTGGCTCTCTATGTCTGTAGCTGTTTGAACCAAAAGTGGCACAATTTGATATAATGCCTTTTCCTGAGAGGTTGGCGTGGTTTCATTTCCTTACTGGCAACCCTCTTTGCGGTAAAACATCATGCAAGACTTTTTTGTTTTTTAAATTCTGTTTTGGTTTTCTTTGAATTTTTATTTCCTTATAATTTTTATGACTGTTCTTTATGGGGTAAGCAACAGTCCAATATAAATGAGTAAGTGAAGGTGTAAAGCTATGGTAACTTGTATTGCCCCTGATTAAATGTGTTAGGCAGTCTTCATATTTTTAAGTTAGGTGATAACGCAGTATATTTGAAAAGTATTATATATAAGTACAGAACAAATGAAGTCTGCTTCATAAACTTGTACGAACAAACCTTGGAGTTGAAATAATAATTGAACACAATTTATCTTGACTTTCATTTAAAGAACTACTACAAAACAGATACAGTTTTTCATTAGGTCACAATGTTTTTTTGAAAAACAAGAAGTTAAAGTACATATCTTTAATGTAAAGATTGCAATCTTTTTTTCTGTAATAAAATGAAAAAGGTGTTACATTTATGCCTTTGAATATTCTTTTTCATGAATACATGTGAAGATCTATCAAAGGCTAACTTTTAATGTTATCAATGCAGTGTAACGGTATTAATGTAATTAGGACAGATATTTGGCTCAAATGTAGAGATATTTAAGTGACTGTCAGTGCAAGTGTTATGTTAATATCAGCAATAAATGTTTTTGCTAGCATTTATTTGTCTGCAAAATCATAAGGAACACCTGTGCGATATTGTAAGACTTGATAATAACAGAGGGAAAAACCAGCTATGTTCTAATGACTTCATACCAGGTCATGTAATTGATAGTGAGAATCCCAGGTTTTCATATAGAAATCTGACTGTTCAATGTCTGACTACAGTCAAACTAAACCATGTTTTTCTAAGTTATAGGTGTTTATGCTTTTAAAAGACATACTTTAAAAGCGGCTCTACCTGCTGATGGAGTTTGAGTTTTCTAGTCCAGTTTAATCTGGTTTGCAGCTGAAATTACTGCATGATGTTCAATAAGAAATCATTTATAAAGGTGGATGTATAAAAGCAGCTAAGTGTGTGGGGCTTGGGTTTGTATGTTGGGTTTTTTTGGTTTGGGTTGTGTGGTTGGTTTTTTTTTTTTGCTAGACCTGCATGAGGGCTATTTCCTTTGAATCTGTATTTGTATACTTTTCACTTTCCAGGTAAGTTGTTACTTCTTTTCCTCTCCCTCTCTTGAAAAACAGCTTTTTATTCACATTCTAACTGCTTCTTATACTCTGTCATTACATCATACAGGTAAGTTGCTTATTCCATAAATAGTTCAGATGGTGTGTTCTCAATACAGCATGCATGGATTTGTTGTCACCCTGTGGTAGATGTGTGTTCTGTCTTTTTTTATGGTTCAAGAAAACTGCCTTTTTAGTCAACGTAATTATTGGATTGTAGCTGTTTTGGGACATTATATTGATACTGAATAATGAGGATTCATGAAGAAGCTTGACTTTTTTTATAGAGTTTTGTATTTCAGGTTTGTACTCCTCTGTAGCATAAAGCCAGCTAAAAGTAAAATATTGAAACATAAATTCAGCTTGTTGCCAACTGTAATCTAATGTAGCACTTCTTTTATGTTGCTGCTTTCATATATTGGTAAGGATAAGTGCAACTATCAAATTGAGAGGTCATGTAGATGCTAATTACTGGCTTAGAAAATAGTAATATTTCAGCTTTAGTGTTGTAGTATATTGGCTAGACACTTGCATCAGAAGGGTCAAGTGGTGTCTGTCAATTACTAGAAGGTATTCTTAACTCTTAATGACCAGGATTTAAGCAGATGATGACTTGTGCTATCTTGCTTCTAGATCTTTATATTATGGTAAAGGACTACGTTTGCAGAGGGAGGGGAAAATAGTATACTTGCATCTGAGTAATACAGCTTTGTGTAAAATGTGCAACTCGGAAAACATTCTGGAGTTTTAGTTACTTGATTAGATGCATTGGGAAACCTGACTGAGTTTGTCATTGTCCCATTTGGCCTTTCTTTGAGAGAATTTGTTCCATGAAAGCTAGAAAATGGACTAACTATAGTGAGCGTCTGGTCCAACCCTTAAGTGAAGCTGAGATGTGTCTGCATAGATGGTTGGTTTAGGAGCTCAAGCACATTACTGGATATCTCAGGTTTCTCTAGATTTGATACTTCAATTTGTAAAGTTTAAACAAGATAAATGGTTTGAAGTGGAAAAATCTGAGGATGTGACTACTGCTTCATATGAATTTCCAGAGTTTTCTTACTGTTTCAGCACAGGTTATAGAGAAAAACATAATATGAGTTTTGATGCATGTAATTAGAGCATAATTTTGGAGTTCTTTTAAATTGAGGAAGTAGAGAAATAAAACTTAATCTCATAATTCTAATACCCTAAAAATGAGCTAAAAAATTAAGAAATAAGGTTGCAGGGTTTAGGTCTTGTATATGAGAGGAGTCTAAATATATCTTAACTAGGTAGGGAAACCTAGATATTACAGTGAAACACTATAAGTAGTTTCAGAAATGGATAAATTGGATTGAAAGAAATCTGTATTGATCTTCAGTAGATAGTCAAGTGACCAATTTTTGATTTAATTGTGGTGACAAATTTGTATCTGTGTTACATCTTCAGGAAAGAGGCAGATAAAGGACACTCAGTAACAGGGGAAGAGAAGAATCGCTGTCTGCCTTAGGAGAGGCTCTTTTATCTAATGCTTTCTTTTAAACACATATGACTGGGGTTTTTTTTTGTGGTATTTTTACCACTTTTGGATGTTCTAAAAGTGAATATTGAATAAATCAAACCCTTACACAGAATTCTTTTCTGAACACAGTAGTATGTATAAAGCTTTTACTCTTCTTGAATGTTATGACAAGCTCTGTATACCAACTCTGTGAGGATGTTTACATGTAACTTAATATACTACATAATATCCTAGCAACTGGAAATGCCTCCTGTATGTGTTGAAAGTAAGTGTAGCTAGTTATACAGCTGGATTTATTTCTTATGTAGCCTGTGTGCTAGATTTTAACTGTTAGCAACATGTTTGATTTACAGGTTACAAATGTCAGTGATGGTAAACATTTTTTTTCTTTGCTTTTTCTTAGGTTGTACTTTCTAGAATGAGCTAGTATGGGAAAACCATTCATTTGTTGGTGGCCAAAAGACAGAATTCTACTTTGATTTTTGCAGTTCTTTAATGTTCCTGTTTTAATATTACTTATCAGAAATCTTCTATACACCTGTTAATAGACTAAGCACAATCAAAAGGTATTTAGAAGTATTGAAAATTTACTCAAAGTTGTCACCAGTAACTTTTCTCATTTTAATTTGGACTCTCTCTATATATTTGTCTTTTCATATTTAAAACTGTGCGAATTTAATATCCTTTCTATATTGTAATTAAAAAAATGTAAAATGCCCTCTTCATCTTATGTAGCTTGGCCTCCCTCCTTGCCTTGTCATTAATGCAAGAGAAGAGAAAACTAGTATCTGTTACACAATAATTTGATTTTCACCTCAGTGAGCCCTAAATTATAAGGATTTATACTAAAATGTTATCTGCATTTATACTGGAAGTGGTTTGGGGTTTTTTTACAAAATGTTGTGGTAGTCATCACTGTATAATTTTCTAGCTTGATAAAAAAGCATTGTCAATTTTTTCAGTCACAGATGAAGAGCTACCCTCTTGGCATTTTTTTTTTCCCCCAGATTTCTGCATTTGTGTATCAATAAGAATAGAGAGTTTAGAGTATTTCTAAGATACAAGAAACTTCTGGGAGGCCTGTAATGTTCTTGTTTACTTGATCATTAACCCTCATCTCCTACCTCCAGTTGTTTTAAATATGTATGGCAGGTTAGTATAACCTAAAGTCAACAAACTGCTGTTCCACAGAAACATCTAAGTGGAGAAGCTCTTGACACTTTTTTAGGTAACTCTTTAGCATAAGGCCTCCCTTTTTCAAAGAAACAATTTGGTGGTTTGTCCTCACTATTCTAAGGCTTCCTTAATTTTTAAGGTCTGATTTGCCAAAGCCCAGTTTGGGTTTCTTACCCCAACCCTGTTGCCATTTGACCATTTACCTCCTGCAAAAAAAAGACTTATTTCTACACAGTAATCAGAAAAAGGTTCAGTTGGGTTGTTGGGTTTTTTTTGGAAAACAACTTTCAAAATATATGGTTTAGATTCTGCTATTTGGAGAATTCAGCAGAATCTGTATAATCCCATACTGAGTTTGGACAAGATGGATTCAAAATGCAAGTCTCGGTAAGTTTGTGCAGAGTAACACGGAAATTCTCCAAATAAGATCCTTAAAGTAATTTACTTTCTATTTAATCCATTTTTTCACAAAACTTGAATCTCAGGAGAGATTTTAAAATGTAAGTTTAACTTACTTTGCAAAATATTAGACGACAACAGCAGAAAGATTCTTCTTTGCTATTGTCTACCTCTGAAGCTAGAGCCATCTAAGCCCAACATTATTAGATCATAGATGTAAATATTCTGTCACTAGAAGTTTAAATTATGGATTTGGTGTGATTGCCTCTTGGACTGCCATTCTGGTTTTAGTGAACTAAATTAACAGAGCAATTTTCCAAGCAAAATAGGTGGAATATTGACTGTATCTTGTCCTACAGCCAAAGATGGTCTTCTAGATTCAGTATTATTTTTACAAACACCCTTTTGTCATTGGTGTCCTCATATGTTGAGGTTATATCTGAGACCATCTGAACCAGCTGTGTTGAGGCTCTAGATGCTTCATGATCTGTGCATTTAGTTTAACTCTTTGGAGGACCTTAAAGCAGAGGGACACTTGACAAAGAAATGCTTTTTTGAAAATATGTAAAACTTAAAGATCTTTAAAAGCTATGAAGTCTGAGAAATATGAAGTGTCCTGTATGGACAATGACAAACTTTCTCGTGCTTCCTCTTTCCCATACATCCTTTCTGTCTGTGGTGATGTATGCCCTGTGAAAGAAATAGTACTGTGCCTGTTTTGTAGGAAGTCAGTTGGTTTTGTCATATGGGACAGTAAAGAGCTCTATGTCCATCCTGTAGTTGTGGTTATCGCACTGAAAGCCTCAGACAGCTTCAGAGGTGCGGTCATAATTGGATGCAGTTTTACCCCATTCTTTCTTAACTGTCAGACTTGCAAACAAGGCATACTATTATATCTACCAAATACTGGATAAAAACATATATGTTTAATATATGTAATTATTTTATCATATAAAGAAGTTCAGCAATGGATAGCTGAAAACATTTCAACCTTGTGAATGCAACCAATAGGAAGTGTTCTGTGCTGCTCCTGTGTAGACTTTTTGCAGTACTAAAATATTTCTATTCTTTCTTACAGTCTTCAATACGGTGTTAATTTGCAGTCATAGTATCTTTGGGTCTCAGATAGAAGCAATTATAAAATATGTTGCAAGTAATGGTGTTGATAAGTTTCTCGTCACGGTTCTGCTTCCTAAAAAATATGTATGGCAGATTACAAAAAAAATAAATCCTCTTGTGACATACATAAGTATACTCTGCTTGACAGATAATTCCTTGAAATTATATATTTTTGTGCTAATACAACTTTGATTTTTTGTCCTGTGTGTATGTCTGTGCTCTGTAAAGTTAGGTGCAGTTGTAATGTTGCAGTGTCACGCTATTTCTCATAATTTGGTTGACAGTATTTGTTTAAATTTAAAAAAAAAAATTCTAAAAATAATCTGTACAATTCCAGTGTTTCAATATGTCATGACCTTTTATAGAAGTGTTTGGCTTTCTTGCCATTCCTAACAAACCATTTTGGATAGGTGCTTGACCATACATTTGGTGGTGAACTAGCTCATTTGCATATAAGCATAGAAAATGTTAATCATCTAGGGGATGTATTTTTGAGGGACTGGATAGATGATTAAGATGTGATGATAAATCCTGGGGAGCTGGATATAGGAAAGTTGAGACATTTAGAGGTAATTGATAACTACTCAGTGGTCAAAGCTGGAATTCAGAAATATTCAAAAGTTTCCTTCTAATATTTTTAATTCCCATTTTTCTTCTATAAAATGTCCTGCTGAATCTTCTGAAGCACTGTTATTAACATATGCAGACTTGTTTTCATTATTTTGAGTGTATACCCTTATATTTTCTATTCTGTCATTGTGGCATGTACACATACTATATTTTCAGGAAAAAAAAAAATTCAAAACATTCTCAAAATATATGTTAAATGTTAAGTTAAAACCACAAGCACTTAGACTTTAGGAAATGCAAATATTTTGATCATTTATCTGGTGTAAGAAATAACCAAAAAACCTATATTTTTTCTAAGCTGTAAGTAACTCAAAGGTCTTAGCAGCAATAGAGCACATAATGAATTTGATTTTATTGAAAAATGAGCATTATCAGCAGCAGAAAGAAGCGCTTAAAATGAATAGGAGAAGGAATTTACAATTGTTCCAGAGCTATCCTAAATGCTTGTCATTCTTTTTTCTTTCTCTATCTATAAATTCTTTTTATATATTTTTCATACATTGATTTATATTATGTCTTTTTCTTTAAAATTTATAGTCAGTTGATAGATGCTGTTAAATTAATCATCAAGTCTACATCATCTCTCACTTGATCTTTACATCTAACATGTTGGGAGTTGCTCAAATCCAATGATTTGGATTTGTTAAAAGTTTTTTTAAAAAAAGGCGGAGTATAGATTTGGAAATAATTCTGAGAACTACATTTTAAAGCATGATATGAACAATTATGAAAGGATATTTAGAAGGTTTGTACTCAGACAACACTAGCAGTAGAGCTCACAAGGAGTATAGCCTAGATAATGGAAATGTTTATCTTAGAACAATGTGATATATATCACAATACATGTGATTTCCAAGTAAATGAAAAAAGTATAAAAACGCAGGTTTGAATGGCAGAGGAAGGAATATGAAGAGATAACACTTTCTGTAATCTCTAGAATTAAAAAATTGTGTTGCCTACTATAGAATGAAGCTGTGCTGCATCATGAGAAATGCTTCTATTTTTTTGGCAAAGTCATGGAAGAATTTAATTGTTAGGTCTGGATCGCTATCAGAATGAGTTGCATAAGCTTTCTTTTTAAAGTAAAGTTCCTTTATTCCTTGGCCATTTTGAGTTACCTTTTTTCATTCTCTTATACCAGGTAAAGATGTATGTGAGAGGTCCGTCTCACTTCAGTTTTAGTTTTTAAAAAACCCTGAATTCACACAGATAAGGAGAAGACAGTATTTTGACTTTCAGTGTAATACATGGTAAATTAAAGACAACATGTTAGGTTAAATAATGCGCTTTGGTTTGTATTTGTTTTGTTTATGTAATATTTTTCATATTTACTTCACCAATTTGTTGCTTACCCTCTTCCTATTTTAGTCAGTTTAAATTCTATGTACTCATAAGTGAATATTCTACACTACTTTTTCGACCTTCCCCCAGCTAATTTAAGATGGAGATACAAAGTTGAGAAATAAAGGTGTTAAGTTTCTATGGGTAAGTTCAAATCTATTTCAGTTGCCTTCTCCAGGTAGGGTCTTTCATTTATGTGTCTCTTGCATAAGAGTCTCACTAGTTCATAGCCTTACTTATAAACAGAAATATTTTCTTGTGCTAACAAAATCAAATTCAATCAGGTGGAGATACGGAGTTTGGCAACTTAGGTAGTGAGAATTGCTTATTAACCTTACTTGCGTTATTTTGTTGTATTTAAATACCTGTTAGGAAGCTTGACATACAGCCCTATTTATAGTGTCACAGAATCACAGAGTAATTGAGGCTGGAAGGGACCTCTGGAGGTCATCTTGTCCAACCACCCTGCTCAGGCAGAGCCACCTAGAGCCATTTGCCCAGGACCATAATACTCATGTCACAGAATGAGGAAGGAACTGGAGTTCTTTGACAGTAGCTGGAAATAGTTTGGGAGGATAATTCATGCAGGTTGTAGCCAGTTTTCTATCAATGCCTAAAAATAAAGGCTGTGGGTTGAGTAAGTTCTGACAATCAACAATTAGTCTCCATGTTGTGAGGTTCACTATCTTTGATTGAAAACTCACTCAGTGCTCAGTTGAAATGTTGGTAGTGTTTGGTTTTTGGTGGGGTTTTTTTTGGTCCTCCCCCCCCCCCCCCCCCCCCAAAGAAATTATAATTTCAGACGAGTGTTTTTAGGGTTACTTGTACTTAAATGCCACTCAAGCCATTAAACTGTGCCATGACTATTTTATAGGGTAGAACCCTAGCTCTTTTGATGTGATAGTTATTACTGTAGTGGGGGTGAAGATTTCACCCGATTTGATTCTTGTGGAAGTTGAAAAATCAGACTCAATTGCTTTACGTACACAGTAGAATGAAATTGGTAGATGATCCCTTTCTTGAATCTTTTGGTTTTATGGTTAGTCCTTTTTTTGTTTTCTTTCTGTTATGTTGAGGACCTAGACATGTGAAGTTGCACTCTTTTTCCTTCCAAAGTTGAAAGACTTTCACAAATTTAAGAAGCTCTTATATGCAATGTAACATTTGATTCTGCTAAAACATCTGTTTGCAGTTGGTAAACAAGAAGTTGCACAGTGTATTGTGAATTAGGTTTGCAACCTCTAATTAACGTTTCTGTTATCTACCTGTTGGCATTCCCATGACAGATACTGAAAGCAGAAGTGCAGAAAGAATATGCAAGCTCTGGAACTCATTTTGCTTATTGAGAAATTCATGTCATTGCAGTATCTGTGTTAGTGCACCATGATGGGAGAGGTTTGGATTAGTACATTTTTCTTGTTTGGTAGACAGAATTGAAGTGTGGTGCAGTTTCTTGCGATAGTAAAACTTAATTTAAAACTAAATTTGAATCTTAAGTTAATTATACATGACTATTTTAGTGTTGGTAGAGAAATTGAGCTAGTTTAAATACTAAGTTCACAATCAATATTTAATTTTCATTTTGCTTGGTATATATACCTGCTTTGCACTATTGATCCATGACAACATTGTGGGTTTTAAATTGGTATTGTAGTTGAGTATCTTAACAGGATATACATTATGTATGTGTTTTTTTGATCAGTAAGGTATGTGTACAACTTTCGATTAACTTTTTTCCTGTAATCTTTTTGCTTTTAATAGGCACTGTGTTATGTTGCATCTACTATGTTCTATAGCAACATATGTATCTATTTTTACAGATTTTAAATACTACTTTAAAAATCTGTTCAAGCTTAGGTAAATTATTTTTAGGTCACAACAAAATTTGGCCAGTTTTGGGTAAATGGAATACTGATGGACTTAGGAAACTGCTGTTAAGTAACAAATTTATCAAATCTATGTGCTTCTGTGTACAGAAGCACTTCTATTGCTTTGACAGTAGCCGAACAGGTACAGAATGATAAGTATTCTGACTTTGCTCTTTAGAATTATTCATTTGTATTTTTATTTTATATTTTTATTGTAGAGCCCTCTTTTCCAAGCCAAAGTTTTTTGGCAAAATCTTTGATTTGTATAATGCTGATACAGTTCCAGCTATGATTCTGGTTGTAAGAGGGCTTGTCCAGCAGGACTTCTAGTGGTGTCATCTCCAGATTACACTGACAGTTTTCTGTGGATGTTCTGAAGTCCTGGTTTAGTTAACATATCTAGATAGTAATAGTGAGATGCCAGTGCTTTGTATTTTTATTTAGCTTGTATTTGCTGCCATCAAAGGAATTACACTACTGATTTCATTGTGAGGAGAGAGTTTTTGAGCCTTCTGGAGGCTCTTAACCTTAGGTTCAATTATATATTGCTAGTATATATTAACACTTAAGATGTAATTTCGTTAGATAAAAATGGAATAAAACAGGTGTATAGAGTCTTCACTTAATTTTTAAATTTAAATTCGATTCAGTTTTTCCTAACATTTCTTCTCTATTTATGTAATAATGTCCAAAGGTGAGGTCCTAATATGTTTATCATTATGCAAGGCATTTTTTACCCTTAATTTATAAATAATATGTATTTAGGGCATGAAACCTTGAAAAGGAAAGATCACGCCTACTGACAAGTCTGTCTTACTCCATATTTTAAAGCACCATTACGGTCATCACCAAAATCTTCTTCATAAATAGTACTAGAGTGCTAAGGACCCAATGATCCAGTGGACACTGGTATTTTATATTTTTCAGGAGCACAGTGGAGCTGAACTGATCCTGCCAACTTCCTCTACGTTTTCTGGGACCATGAAAGAACTGGCAACCTTACCTTTTAACACTGACTTATTTTTAGCTCATATATGTACACTATTCATTCATCAGATTCTACAATCAGAGAATAATTTGTAATAATTTGTAAGACACTTTTAAGAAGGAGCTAAAATGACTAGAATTTCAGGCACTGAGAATTATTTGCTATTGTGCTTGCATTAGTTTCACAAATATTTTTAAAATTTGAATACTAGCAGGGGAGCATAAAGATTCAAGATCAAAAAATCAGTTATCTAACGCATCCCCCTTTCAAAAGAACTGTTCACTTAAGGAAATTAATGTATATTTCTGTACAAATAATGGCCTGAAATTGTAAATAAATATTGAATTTATTTTATATTTTATGTATTTGGTGTTAATTTTATTTAAATACCACAGATAAGTGCCATTTTAAATATCTTGACAATTGTAACTGTGATTCAGCTCACCTTGTTTTGTAAGGTGCATGCAATTAAATTTTTCACACTTTTTACCTGACATTTTTGTTTTCATTAAGATTAACTCTGATTTTGCACAACTGCATTTATAACCCATTCTTGTTTGACTAATGAGAACCTTTCATGTGCTTTCAGTAGGAGCTACATTCTTAACGCTTATGGCACTGCATTATTATTCTCTTGCACTGAGTATGGATTGCAACATCAATAAAGCCATGGCTACTTTAATGTTGGTGGTTTGGGGTTTTACCAGGCAATGCTGGTCATTTTGTTGCAATTAAGTTAAAAAGATTTTTTTTAAAAACAAAAAAACCCTACATAACCTAATTTATGTTGGGTTTTTGAGATAATATCATCTGCTTGTGTGAATAAATAGGAGTAAGAAGAACAGTCTGTCCCCCACCTCCCCCCTGTGTTCAAAATCTTGACCTAATGAAAGCAGACAGTGAGATATAATTTGAGAGCCTGATTTTATGGAAGTGATATAGTATAGAAGATCTTCATGGTACTTTATTGATGATTTCAAGAAATAAGTTTAAAGTCAGAAGAAATCCATTGTATGTGAAAACTCACTTGAATGATATCTTGGACCTATTGGTCTTTGTTTCTAACTTTGATTTTGGACCATGTGTAGAGTCCTTAGACTCATCAGTTCAGGTCCCACATTAAATGTTTTCTGTATAAGTAGCATGGAAAAAATTCTTATATGAAGTCAGTGAGAAATGATCAAGCATTTGCTGATGTGTTTGGTTTGATTTCACAGAGGACATTATTGTATACTTGTGTGT
This sequence comes from Strix uralensis, assembly GCF_047716275.1. Lineage (NCBI taxonomy): Eukaryota > Metazoa > Chordata > Aves > Strigiformes > Strigidae > Strix > Strix uralensis. The sequence continues at coordinate 101,106,773 of NC_133975.1, read as the reverse complement.
AGTTTTAAGTGATAGCATGCTGTGTTTAGAATTTTGCACTTTCAAGAATTATTGATAATATACCTTTTCCTTTACACTTATGCAACTTGCAGAATTTTTTTCCGGTAAGCAACCTTGCATACAGTCTCCCTCTTAGATGCAGATGCATGTGCTCTCTGTCTTGCATTCTTTCATACACACGTGGATGCATGTACAGGATGGGATACAGTTTTGGTTTAGAGTTAGATTTATTGTATTGAGCAGATATGTCTATACCTTTCATTTGATACAGAAATCTTTACTGTTGTAATGGCTCATTTTATGAACTTATGTTCATTTTTTCTCAAATAGTTAAATAAGTTTTCAAAATTAAAAACAGTAACATGCATTCCTGTATTTAGCAATGATAAACTCCAATGTAAAAGTAAAATCTTAGTTTTACGTTTTTATTTTCCTCTTTTTAAATGATACACATACAAAGGTCATGAGTCTTTAAACTCAGATTGTATTTTTTATACTTTTGCTTTATGTTCTTATTTAAAATATGCATAGTTAGTATGTACTTATATACAAAAGCATGAGTTAGTGTGTTTTCTTCGTGTGTAATTTTGACCCCCCATTAGCTGAATTGTAATACTCCATAGATACATTTTCTAAAAGTAGACTTCGGTAATTATAAAAACCAGTATGTTATTGGTTAATGCTTTCAGGACAATAGATAATTTTACTTGGCTATGAGGACTCAGTTTTTGCATCAGTTTCCATTACGAAAATTAGCTTACAAAAACAAGATGATGAGGGACAAATCATACAATAAAAAGTAACATTTTAGTTTAAAAGCAGGTATCAAAACTAGAGTCTGAACAGTGTAAGTTCTGCGGAATGGACTGTATCCAATTCAGTTCAGCAATGAAATGATGGTGAAGCCCTCTTACTGTATGCATAGTCTGATAACTTCAAAAATTAGGTTAAAAGTTTTAATCCTCAGGGGTAGATGCTCTATGCTTATTTATGAAGTGAAGGCGCTATATGTGCACGGTGATTTGAAGCGGCTTTCTATTGAGAGTCCTATTGGAGACTTTCAGAAGCTGTTACACTGCTTCAAATAAGAAAACCATCTGTTTCCTTTACAGGCAGAGAATTAAATACGGAAGTCTTTCTGGCAATATTAATATTGTATTCTTAATATGTTGTTGATTACATGCAGTAGCTGATACTGTTTTAATTAGATGACTGATGGAAAATGTAGAAAGTCACAGCATAAAGGGTGTGATGAAAACTTTCTATAGCCAAGGTCACACAGTGACAGTAGAACTACTTACAGAGGATGGAGAACACCTATAGAAGACCTGTATAATATAATTTCAGAATATCTCTGAAGGAAGAGAAAGATACAGTACTGATGATTTTGTAGAGTAGCCCTCTTTTCTGTTCCTCCCACACACACTGCCACTTGTCTGTCTGTCCTGAACCAATTTATATTTTCTGTGTAGATTCCTCAATGTTGCTTAAGAACTTGTCAAATTCTTGCAGCAAACATGAGATTGAAATATTTGAAGTCCCTACTTCACCTGGAGAGTTGCTAAGCAAGACTTGAAGTTTTGAAATTGAACTGAAGTTTATCAGAGGTCAAAAAAAAGGCAGTAATTTGTCATTACTGTTTCAGAAACTCATTTGTAGAAATTTTAAATAAACTCTGTTGATATTAAGGCTGCCTGAGCGTCATAAAAGAAAAATTGCCAGAGGGTCTCTGTTTTGGAAGACGAGCCAGTACCTTGATTCATTACTTCTATGATATTGTATGGCTCAGTTTTTGCTAGGAGCCCCCACTTTCACTTTAAAATCGTCACTGTATGATCACTATGGTATGTGTTTTCTATTGGTTCTATAGTATGATATGAAGAAGCCTTTTGCCTGTAACTATTGATAGTTTGACAATTACATATATTTCTTTTTATGATGGTTGTTAAAAACGATGGTCATTTGGTAAGCAACAAGAGAAGATCAGTGCATCTATGGTGAAAGATTCTGCAGAGATAAACACATACAGAAAATTCAAAGTTTAACTTCTGATCCCAGTGAAGCATAATTTTTACATTTCTGTAAGTATAATTGAGAAAAACTTACAGCACCAAAATGTTCCATATATGATTTCTGAGTAATGGATCCAATTTTCATTAATTATACTTGAGTTTTAAATTAAATTATTTTGATAATTTTTCCATATGTTTCACTGGAAACACTGAATAGATTTATAGTAATTTGGTACTCTGGAGTGGTGACAGAGGTCTGAAAGTGTCCTACCTTCTCTGGCTATGACTCATCCTGCTTTGATCAATTATATCTTTGGTATGTTGAAGTTATACTTCACTTTGCCTTGGCCAGTAATAATTACTGAGAATTTATTTAGACTTGATAGCAGTACACGATGGGTCTCTGTTTGGAAGCTCTGCTATTAACTAGTGCAGTAAAGCCATGTTAAAATGTATTTTAATACTAAAGGCCTAAGTAATAAACACATTATTTCTCATTTTGTGGGAAGTTACCTGGTAACTTGAATGTTAGCATTTTTATCTAGGTAGATCATTCTGTCTTACCTTTCCATCTTTGGCCTTTTAGGGAAAATACTTTTTAGGTGCTTGAATCCTCACATATTTTGAGCTGAATTACCTCAGTGTCTGCTCTGGTATTTATAGAAATGAAGATGTGGGTCGGAACAACCTTGTCTTAATCACAGCAATATAACATGGAAGTGGTAGTCAGATAAATGAAACGGATAGGGTTTTTGAGACTTAATTTTAAAAATTTATCTAGGTTTATCTAGGATAAACCATTGGACTTGCACTTGATCCATTCCCTTTGAATTCTCATGTACCTAAATAGAATACTTTTACTTTCTACTCAGGAGTTGTTACTGTTGTCTTGGATCTTGCTGCAGTCATCTAATCCTACATAAAAACAAGACTGGAATTACCACTTGAGGCTATTCATTAAATAGCCTAAATAACTTCTGCTTCAGAAGTTATTAGAGAAGAAATATAGGATCATCGTTATAAAATGAACCATCTTAACTTTTTAAACACTAAAATTTTGTGACTTTTAATGTTTGCTTTTTCTTTGTTGATGTCTTAAGTGGTGACAAACACTATAGCCCTGTTGAGTTATTGTGTGCCTTCTGCTTAACTCCAGGAAGGAAAAAAAACCCAAAACTAAGCTTTCCTGCACTTCTTTCCATCCAAATATAACTATATAAAAATGGTCATTGTGTGTCAAGTCTGTTTTATTTTAGTTTTGAGTCTGTGATGTGTAGCTAGAAAGAGTGAATTATGTGTGGGTTTTTTTTTTAAGGAGGCTCCATGTTGTCTGCCCCACTTAGCTGCTTGACACTTGTGGGGAAGAAAATATTGCTAAAGAGATAGGTAGCTTAAAACTGTTTCAAAGGGCTTGGATGCTAGGCCAGTGACCTTGAATTTGACTATATGGTGTAAAGCTGGGGTAGAGACTTGTGTCATCAGGGTAACATGCATATAGTTACTTGCATTTGTGAAAAGATAGACTTGTGCATTTCATAATAAATAATCTATTGGTTACCTAGATTTAGTAAATTGCAGTAACATGTATGATGGTTTTGATTGTGTGAAGTGCTATGGATTAGTGCATGGCGTGACCTTAGAGGTGAAAGACAGGGGTCTTGAGAATTTTATACTTGCTCTTACTTTTCCTGAGTGTAGATGTTCTTGTCCTAACTAGGGTGTCCATGGATGTGTCACTTGCACCAGAAGTTTACATTTAGTTTGTTAAAACTGGTAACTCTTTTTATAACAGAGAATGGGTTTCCTCCAATTAAGTTTCATTATCTTGAGATAATGATTCGATTTTGTTCTTTTGGAAGAACTACTGTGTTTATATTTCACAACATTAGGTGTGTGGGAACACTGAATGGCCAGGTAATACAATATTTAGCCAAATTTTCACAGCACAGTTAGTTTCTGAGTGTCTTTAGAACAATCTGAATAAGAATTATTTCCAACCTCATTTCATATGAATATTGTTTTTCCTATTGAACTATCAGTAGGCTTGATAAAAGCTCATTTGCAGTATATATATGTTCATATTTCTAAGTGTTTATATGTTGCATATTACATACCTCATTGAGGAAAGATTTCAGGCATGATTTCAAGTTGCGTAAAACAGAACTTATCAAAACCAGTATTTTGTTTAATATAATGTTTCTCCAGCATTTGAATAAAGATGTCTTGAAGCATCTCTGACTTCTATGCATCAGAAGTATGTCAACAAATACAATATCTGTGCCTTCAAAATCTTGTACAGTTAAGATCTAATATTATTCTTGCCTCATAAATTAGTTCAATGTTGAATAAATCTGTTTTACAGCTGTATTTTTCTGAGATTTTTAAAATTTTTGCTTTCAAAATTAAACAAATGAAAAGACTCATTCAAAATGCTCTGTTTTTATTTCCTGAATTAACTGGTATTGACAAGGTTGTCTTTCAGAGGGTTTGTAATGCAGTGTTTAATTATCATCTCTACTTTCCTTTAATAGCCTCTGTAACAAGATCATAATTATCTTGCATATAATTATTGGCTGATACGCTTAGCACCCCATCTATGATTCATTCTTTGCAATTACTTACATTTTGTAGCCTTGAGACATACAGAACTCCATGGTTTTCTTGACAATTAAGTATTGTTAATGGTTATAGGTATTCTAGTTTTTCCCATTCTACTTTGACAATGTCCTTGAATCTACTTAGAAGTGACATCTTCTAGACTGTGTGAGCATTCAGCCTCAAATAACCAAGTGGTTATTTGGTACTAGAGCTTTCTCTGGCTGTCCAAATTAATAACAAGCAGTTGGATGTTGTACATGGGTACCAAACTGTGGTAGCTGGAAAGTTATCTAAATGCCAGATAAACCAATTAAGAGGATATGACTTATTTTCAGTTTAGAGAAAGTATTTTAGATAACATTTAAAAATATCTAATAATGAAGTCTTCAGAGCATTAGCAGTGTGAATGAACTATTTCAGCTTGAACTGCAAGATGATCAGCTCTTACCTACTAATGATAGTCCAAATTCACAATGTAATAGAATATTGAAGTTGTTTCTAGTGAGCAGAGTTTGACAGTTTCTTCTTAGTTCTTGTGGCTAATAGAAAATAATAGAAGAGCAAGAACTCTCCAAACCTTCTGTTGTATTGTGATATATATGCAGAAGAGTTGTAAATAAAAATACACAATGCCAAAGGTATCCTGTGTTAAGTATTATGCAACCATTAAATGCTGAAACCACCACAGTTTAAGTTTTGGTTAAACAGCAGCATGATTTTCATTTTAGATTATCAGTGTTTATATGCTTTTAGTTCTACTATCTTCATGTTGATTGCAGTAATTTACCATATTTGACTTTTCCTTGTGCAGTGGGATCATTTTAAAGTGTTTTGGAAATACTTTTTTATATGATCTTTGCTTATTTTAATATGTTGGAAACAATCCAGTGGTCACTTGCAATGGGATAAGGTATATTGAGAAATACACTATCTTACTATTTAATGAAAGTCAGTGTGTTTTTATATTAATTTTATCTATTACCTTTTTCAGGTATAACAAATCAATATGAATTACCAATATATCAAAACAAAAATATTGCAATAACAAATCAAAATAGAATTTTATATCAAATCTTTTTAGATGAACTAAAATGATAGCTTCTTATGGGTTTAGAAATGTACAAGCATAAGTAATAAATGTATTTTGCATGCTTTCTGGTGGTAGTATGCTTTCTTACTAATGAAATTGCTGAAGTGTAATAAAACACATTTCTATCATTTTCCAGGCATATTATCATTATCTCCTGTATTGAAATTTATTGTTTATACTAGTGCAAAGCCTGAGATAGTTGAAGTTGTCTAAGCACCAATCTACTTTTGATAAAGTCCATACATTCAGCTTTTGTTAAAATAATTTTTAAAAAATTCATTAAACTTCTCTAGCATTAAGGAAAGCTGACTGTCAGTCACCAGTAATTGAAATTGTATAATTTTCAGGTATCTGAGTGGAAAATGCCTTTGAATCTTTAAACAAGTGTCGTGGTCTAACAGTCTTCCCCTAATCTCCTCACCTTAACAGCACCCTCCAATTAAAAACTAACTAAATAAAAGGCTCTTGCCAACACCCCCCAAACAGGGTGGCTTCCTAGCCTTATTGTCATGTGAGTTGTAGACAGTTTCTGATCTGTTTAGTAGTATGTAAGTAGCCACTGGCTGTAACTAGGAAAAAAAAAAAAAACAAACCACACAACAAACTGTTTCTGCCTTCTCATGTTAAAAGCAGCGTTTTTATATGGCTGTAATGTGTTTTGTGCTTCTTAAAGCTTGCTCATTTCCCTGTAGTTTGTGTAGTGATATGCTGCTAAGTTTACTGGAATTCTAGTTCTGATTTGTGACCTTATAGATCTTTTTTCATTTTAATCTTAGTTTTGAATTTCATAGGGATGCAGTACTTAACTTTGGATATACTATATACTTTGCCAAGGAGTCACTATTTTACAGAGAGGCATTTAGCCACTTTTTTTTTTTTTTTAAATTGTTGTTGGAGCAGCAGAGGAGGACAATGTCATCAAGTCCTGACCTAGATGAGGCTCTCCTTATGGGGCTTTAAAGTCCTTACTGTTGCCACCCTGACAGTCCGCATCTCAACTTGGATTTGGGACTGGGCAGGATCTCTATTTACTTTATGGTTGCATCTGCCTCAGTCACATTCTGGTTTATTCTCTGACTCTATTATGCATTGTGCATGCTTGTGTGCACTTTCTCTCTATTGAAATATGTCAGGGAGTACAATCTTGTTCTGTCCCAAAGACAGAGATGGAAGCTTTGTGGTCTAACAATGAACAGAGGTAATAAATATTATAAAGTTCAGTCTTGTATAAGCATATGATATGTACTTTATGGATGCACATTAGTTTGTGATTTTGTTATTGGAATAGCTTTTAAACTGAAATACAAGCCCTTCTTACTGTGAAAAGCAACTGTTGTATGATTGGCATGTTGTAGTAGAACAAATAAGCAACTTTTGTTTTAGTTTTAGTCTTCAACTGAATGTCTTGTTTGCCAGTATTTAGAATGTGTTATTGTGGAGGAGAATAAGAGTGTCAGTGTTTGCTTTCCCCCAGATCTTCAATATATGATGTAGTGATAAAAGGCTTAAAAATATATAATCGCTAGTATTTCTAATTCCATACAGAAGACTACAATGGAGTGTGATGCCAAAGGGGAAATTGTTATTAATGTATCTTTCAAAGCATATTTTTGCAACACTATTATAAATCTAGTTCTGCAACATGCAGTGTCTTAATGAGGATGTCTTGTCATATTAGAGTGGTAAAATAAAACTGCCTTTTAAATAAGTTATTGTCAAGTCATAGGATTTGTTTTCTAGGGCAGATTACCAATGAACATGCTGGTTGTGTGTCATCTTCTGGAAGAATGGAGTAGTAGTTTTTCATGTAACTTCACTTTTTGATTTCAAAACACTGAGCAGGTGTTTGAAGACTCGCTTCTACTGTACAAGTTTTTGTTTTTAACTGTTTAGGCACTGTAATTTTGTAATTAAACACTTAATTGTCTAACTTAGACAATTTAGTTTAAAAGGTTTACTGAAATGGCTTTCCAAAAGCATATGAAATTGCACATATGTGTGTGTTAATATATATATATTAAAAAAGTAGGAGTTCCTTTGCAAGTTAAATGCTTTTGAATAATTTCCCACTTGCATCTACATAATTTTGGATGACTTTATTCACTAAGTGAAACATTTTCTATAGTTACATTTTAGTTATGAAGAACTTAAGTGCTGCAAATAACTCCACAATAATTTTTCTCCCTTTTTCTGTTTTCATATGTATAAGAGCAGACAGACTAAATAATTTGTAATGTATGTGGACCTTGTCTTCTGTAAATCATTTTCTTCTGTTTCAGTTTTAGTAGTTGAGAAACAGGAAATACTGCACAACTGCTGTTCTTTATTACTGAAGTAGAAAGCAAACATGGGAAGAAAATCAACATGATTAAAAAATGTTTCAAATACACTTGTGTCTTTTATACTGAACTGTACTTTCTTTAAAAGAAATCAAGTGAATGCACTTGAACTGCCACTACTGCATGACACTGAATATTGGCATTCTATTCTTTACTAAATTTCAGTTCAGCAATCTCTCAGTGGGGAATTCTTTGGATGTGAAGTCATTAATGCAATATTTATGTTAAGGAACTCAGCTGAAATGGGAATTCAGTAATACCAATGTATAGGTTGCCAGTTCTGTTTTGATAGGTTAATTAACTGAAGTTTGTGAGTTTGAGTATGCTTATTGATCATAGTTCTAAAAAATAGCAGTTGCACACAACATCCTGCTACTTTCTTCCTTTCGAGCTCTTGACCTGATTCCTCCTCCTGGTCATGACCAATGTATGTTCTTAAAGAATGAACAATATATGTTCATGTCCCCTGTCTTATCTTACTTTTTTCCAGGTGTACCAGAATCTTAGTGTGAATTTTAGAATTTAAAAAAAAAAAAGATGGTTAAATTGAAATCCTCATTGTAGATATTGACCCTTAATAGAGGTAGAACTTCTTTAAGTGTGCTACTGTGAAGGTGACCTCAAGTTAAGCAAGGATTTTGTTGTTTGTTTTGTTCAAAATCTTTTTTTAGTGTTAAAAAACCCTCGCCCCCTCATTGCACCTAAATGTTTCTACTCCAGTATATGACAACTCCAGAGTCTTCCTTAAAATTAACATTTTAGGAGTGAAATAATAAAGAAGACTGTAGACTGTATATCTTTCATACTCTTTAAATTTCTCTTCATTTTAGGTAAATATTGCCAAAGAGATGAGCAGTCATCTGTTTTCAAATACCTGATGGCAATTACAAAATAACAATATGTTCCCTTCTGCAAAACCATGTGTAGTATGGGAAAATTAAATCAAATCCCTGCTTTAAATATTTTAAAATTTCACATGTGCTGTGCTATATTACAAAATATTATTTCATACTGTGAAAGTATATGGAAAAGTCTAGGATACATAACCAATAAAGCACACCCACACATTTGTATATCAATGGGAATTATGGGACTATACTGAAATTGTCAGAGTCTATAATAATTGTGATTATATGTGTGTATGTATTTTTTTCTATGTATTCTTTTAAGATATAAGGAATAGATTCTTTTAACATTTTAATGGAAATTGTCTTCCAATAAAAATAAGACCTTCAGTCTCTTGCAAAATGATAGCGTGGATATATAACCTTGCAACCCTTAGAAGGAAATTCTGTTTGTGGCTATGTGTAGAAGAGAGAAACTTAAGGGAAAAAAGTTGAAAATAGTTGTATTACTGCAATAGAATATATAAATTGGTTCTTCTTTATGGCATTCTATCTTGTAGTAACAGATGTAATTTCTCTACAGAAATATTTTTTCTGTTATCTGTTCGATCATGTTAATTGTATTGGGAATAAATACATGAGTACCCAAATGTTTTAATTCCTCTCTGACAAATGGAGTAGTTGTAGTACAGTGGTATTTGCATTTGTTTAAATGCATATTTGCTTCACTGAAAGATTTGCGTTACTCAGTACTTTGACCTCAAATTTATATCCATTTTAATATTGAGGAAAAAATTGTGAGAAAAATGTTGCAACCCAAGCAATTTACTGTTATCTTTCCTGAACCTTTTGTCATCGAATTTCCCCAAAACAACTGAATTAAATGGGATCTGAAACAAGTTTAAATATAATATTTTGATCTTTTCTTAAAAGTAAATTTATTATTATCATAATGAGTAACCATTTTTAACATAGTACATCAGTTTCATGCATTTAGTAAAATATTTGGCAGTCAGAGTTCCATTACAAACTATAATCATGCTGCTAAATAAACACTTAGATGAGGGAGTTTTTATACTTCGTATGTGAAGTTCAAATTATGGTATTTGCAGAATTAGGGAGACAGTCCTGCAGTGTTAAAACACCAAACCAGGCAAGGTAACTAGACATCCATCTCCATCAACTCCATAAAGTAGTTTTAAATGAAAGGTAAATCTGCATTAAATATATTAGGAAGATTTTAAAAATTTTTTTTGGTGAGAAAGTCTAGATAGAAACATTTCTTCATTAAGCTTGAGTATTATCTATATTCAGTGGGTTTACAGAACACCTAGTGTAAAGGGTGAAGCAAATTATCTCAGATCATAGGAATTATGAATATAGAGAAGGTACTGGTAGTAATACTGAGGTGTTACTACTTTTCCTACTGAGAGAAAATATTTTTCTTCCCACAAAAAATAAGGAAAATAAACTTTTTCAGCTGATTTACTGAACTTGTAGAATGAATAAATACATATATAACATATACACTCACACCTAACCTAAATTACTGTGTATGTGCCATCATAGCTGAAAAGAAAATTTATTTTCAACTTCTGAGAAGGCTTTTGTCTTTACTGTCAAAAAAAGAACTCTCCAAAAGCAGATGTTGGAAGTGAAGAAATCCTCAGCCTGTAGAACTTGATCTGTTCCTTTAACTGCACCAATCTACGTGGTTTCACTTTACCTTCATGCTTTGCTAAAAAAATAAGTAAAGCACATCATTTTATCTGTTTTCTTGATAGTTTAATTATTATTTCTGAATATTTATTTTACCTTGTCTCATGACTAGCTCAATTTCTATTGCAGTTACAGCAATAGCATTTTCTAATGGATTTAATTCTTGGACAGTTGCCATCTCTTGCAAAGTTTTGAAATTTGCACAAGCATCTGATAAAGCTACTGATTGCATATTTGACATGAAGATTTACAGAACCAGAAAATATACACATATATGTACAAAAGTTTGTGACTCACTTTTTCAAAAGATCTTTTTTCTGCTTTTTAATTCTTGTACTGTTTTCATGAAGACTATTTGGATTTGTTAGACTCTAAAATACAGCCTGTGCTTTTATTCATAAGTCTAGTTGAACGTAATTAATACTGAGAAGAAAATTCTTGATGTTAGTGTTCTATAGCTCCTAAATTGTTCCCCTTAAAGACTTAATTGTTGATGTAGTAACCATTAGTATATAGTGCTTTTCTTCATTAACCAAAGAACTTAACTTCAAAACAAGAAAATCTCAGTAATTTACTTTCCTGCAAAATTGTATTAGAGTTATTTTTAACAACCACTTTATTTTTTGTCCCTATGAATTACAAAAATAAACTAAAATCAAAAATCCTACTATGAAATCAAAGGTTCCCAAGCACATAGTTAAAGCCCTATCAGTATAAGTGTTCTGTAAGACAAGTGTAGTGTTTAATTTTGCATAAGATTCAAGACTGCAGATACAAATCTAAAAATTGTTGTAATTGCTATTTCTCACTTTTGTTAGGGATATTTTGTAGTGCTTTTGCTTTTAAAGCATCATCTTTCATTGTGGAATCTTAATTTTACCTTTAAGTCTTCCTAGGGCAGCTCTGTTTAAACGTCTGTTTTAATTTCTCATTTCCTTTAACATATTAATCCTCTACATCACTTTTGTAGTGGATGAACAGTTAGTAAGATGAACAAATCAAAGGCCTTTGGTGGTGTTCATCTAGTTCCAGAGTGCTTTGGAAGTTAACAAGTCTCCGTTTCTCTTTAGCAAGAATATTGTAGGTATACTGGTTGAAAACAAAGGCGGCTTTTCTTTTATTTTCCAGAGAACTGAATACAGCATTAGAATTTTTCTGTTATTCACTAGTTTTCAAAATGAGCTGCAAAGCATATTAGTTCATGCATTCCTAAAAACCTTAGCTCTTTTAGACTTGAGAGAACTAGTTCAAATTAGATATGTTTGTTAGAGAAGAGACAGCATATGAAGTCTTGTAGTCATTACATAGGCAACAAAAGCAGATACTTCAGTTTCAGAAATCTGCAGAGCAGTGACATGGCGTTCCATTCAATTTTTTACCAGATATCACAGACTGGAAATGTGAGCTTTGGCTGATACTGCTGGGAAGGAGAGTGCGGCAGGCAGCTGTAATTCCCATCCTGTAAAGGTACTGATACTTAAAGTCTCTGTAGTCCAAATTGGTACACAAAAATACAAAAATGTTGAATTTGGACCTTAGATCTTATTTCAAAGTTCATTTTCTGCCAACCATTCTGTGGATACGTTTACAATTTTTTGCTTTTTAGATATGAGTAAGGAGAAGATACTTTGGAGTTGCTTGCAGGTTGCTTCCTGAAATACTGTTTTATAACAAGCAGATAACACTGTGTGGAATGCAGTTCCAGTGTTTTCCTAGGGTTTGATTTGAACAACAGATTTCTGAAGTCAATGATACCCAACTGATTTAAATTAGGCCAAAATTTTATTCCATGTACTTGTAAGTTTGGTTGCTCCAAAATCAAGTTAACTCTCCTCATTGATTTTTCTGCCTCAGAAAATGTAGCTCAGTTTTGAGTCTTAACTTATTCTTAAAGAAAAAGATTTTCTAGTTTTAGAGTGATTCTTAACAGTGTGATGTTGCTGAAGGGTATTTCAGTGCAGGGCAAGCTGCAGACAGTTGTTCCAGTACATTCATTGACCATTTCTTGATAGCATCAGGTTTGTCTGCAGTACTATAACAATTACAATTATGGTCCCTACAGGAAAGATTCATAGCAAAAAGTAAATTTATTTGTGGAATAATATTTTTTTTGTGGTATTCTCTTAAGGAATCATAAAGCCTAGAGAGTAACTGAACATTAACATGACTCCATCTACTGTAAAACCCATTCCGTTTTATATATTTTCAGGGAGTATGGAGTGGCACAGGAAGGAAATGGCATATCGCTGGAAAGTTGCTCTAATTCAGCACAGGATTCTTGTGAGAAATTCCTTCTAATATTACATCATCCTATTCTGTTTTTCACAATTTACAGTCTAATTTCTTCATTTTTTTATGCCACTTTTGTTCATATCAGTAACCACATGAAAATAAATTTAGCAGGTTAAATAGGCTTTCATCAGTGTTAGTAGTGCACATCTGATAGCATGACAATTTATTACTATATATATTGTCATACTGTGTTATGTGAGGGCTTATGGGTTTGGTAATAAAATTATTTTTCCTTTTTAATAAGGTTTGCTATTTTTTAACATTACATTTCACTGGTTAACATGAGATTCAACATACAAAAATAAGTCTCATCTGCTTCCACTCTGATGTTTCTGATAATAATATAAATAGCACTTCAGTACAAGAAAACAATAGTGCCTTTGCAAAAAAAAACAAGAAAAGGAGTGAAAAAAGGCAATTCAATAGTTGCTTCAATTATATGTCAAGATTTTTTTTTTGCTTTGATTCTGTTTTCTTTTGCCTGAACTTACTACTTTTGTCTAGTTTGTGATTGCTTATCAAACTCTGTAGCTTTAAGGAAAGTACTCTTCCTTTTCCTGTTCTATGACAAAAGAGGACCTGAAAGATTTTTTATTTTTATAGGTACTGACTTAAGGCCAACAGTGACACTAACAAAAGACATTTTCAGGTATAATAGCAAACCCATTCTGTAAAACTACCCAAAGCATGAAAACTTAAGATTAGGTTTTCATCACAGATTTAGAAAAACGTATACATAACATGAAGAATATCTTTTAATTAAGGAACTCTTTTATACTGCTTTATTTTTCTTTAGGTAGTTGGCATTTGGAGATGATTCATTAATTAAGATAAGCATGAAAAACTATGACCAGCTTTATAACCTTTTTTTGAACTCTCTCTGCAGTTTCATAAACGTAGTGTCAGGTGGAAGGTATCGGTGCATTTTTTTCTTCTATCTGCAATCCCCAGAAAAAAAGTGTTTTTCTATATGTTATTTTGTGTTTGGCAAATATAAGCTGCATTTTTAATGCAATTTGCACAAAGCAATCCTATAACTGGGTGCATAGTGTACACCAACACTGAGTTAATCCTATCTTCCTTTTCTTTGAAGCTTATCCATTCAAGCTTTTGTTCTATTAGTTAGTGATTTACTCTTGTTAAAACTGTATTACTTTACAGTTTCGTTCTCGCTTTCTCTGTTCTTCTTCCTGAACCACGTATGTACGCAACTTGTTCACACTCATTTCAGTTACTGAATTCTGTAGTCATGATCAACTACAAGAAACTGTTATCCATTTGTGACTTTGTCTTCAAATATCTCATATTATTTGGTAGATTGCCAGCCATCATCTCATTTCAGTCATTTCAGTGTGCCAGAGATTTGCTTCCTAAAATTCTTTATTTACTTGATATAAGTGATCTTACACACGGATTTGGTCAGGATTGTGTTATTTGTTTCTTGTGATTCCTCACATATTTAGTTTTCCTGTCCCTGATTCCTAGGACATCTTGTCTTGACTGTGCTCATCTTCTTATAGATACTCTACTTGGAACTTGAATAAATAATTTTAAAGCTGATCTCCGTTCTCTTCACAGACACTTCTTACCCATTTTTGGTTACTGCAGATAACCTACACTTTCAAGACTGTAAATTGTGTGTCTAATTGCATAGCCAATCTATGAAATTTCAGATGGCATGTGTCTAAACTTTGCTGTTTGTTTGTAAAAACCTTCAAATGCTTGTTCTTCTTTACAGGTTACCAGAGCCTTATCTAGGTCCTTAACTTTTGTTTCTTCAAAAAGCTACTTTCAGAGTCATTTGACTAAGATCTTTCTCTGATCACACCACTTCAATTTCATTGTTTTCTAATTCTATATCATGTCATATGCAAAATGTTGTTCCTGCTCATCAGTTTTCTATATTTGAACTCCTTTCCTAGAAAGATTTTTATTGTGTTGGACTCACAGCCTTTGTTAATAACTATATTTGCCCCAAACTCTGTGTGTGATCCCTTGCATGAAGAAAGTTCTTCTCAAAAACATTTGAGCTTTTATATTCTTTTCCAAACCTATTTGTAGAATCTGTTTTGATTGTGAAGTTATAAATGCTGAAGATTATAGCTGGACAGGTGCCATACCTTATGAATTATGAGTTACTACCACTTTCCCTGTCCTGATTTTAGAGTAAGCCACACAAAAAAACTACAAAACATATATATTCAGATATTTCAATCTCATTTTTATATACTTCATTAAGTGTATGCATTCACTTTTACTCTCAACACTGATACTTTTCTCCTATTGCTTTAAACATCTTGTTCCATCTCTTTTCTGCTAGAGTATAGGTCAACATGTTTCCATTAGTATCTGCTGCCATGAGGTTCAGTTGTGAGGGAAACGGAAAGAATCTGGATATGAATACAAGCAGCTAATTATAAAATCAACATTAAGCTGGAATAAACTTCTGAAACTCATAAGTAAAACTGAAGGATGAACTTATCAATGCAAAGAGTTGTTTTTTCTTGCCATTTGCAGTATTTTTGTCCCATTGCTCTAATTGCGTAGAAGATTCAATAGTAAGGATTACTTGGTGTATATACTTTAAATATCATTATATTGTGATTTGTAATAGAATATTGAAGTGCACAGAAATCACATGATATTTTGTCTTCTCTAAGGTATTACTGATCACATACAGAAGTATGCTACTCTTCTGAAGCTCTGCTTTGTGGACTTATGTTGAGTTTTGTTCATTAATAACTGCCATGTAATTAAATTGGGAAAATGGCTGTTTAGCACATAAAATTTGATACTCTTCTTTAGAATAGATGAAAAGTTTCGTGTTCGAACGTTTTAGTTTTATGTTTAGTGTATTAGCGATGTTAAGAATGAAGGTATTTTTTACATTTGTCAGTGAAATACTTTAGTGCAGAAATACATCTATATCTGAATATCAAGTATATACAAATAGTTGCTATTCTGTATTTTCATACATTACAATTTAGTTTTCAAGGTCATGGTTTTTAGAATACTTTTCTAGAAATGTATAAACATTGAGTTTTCACAGTGTTGAAGTGTTTCAATATGCAGTAACCTCTTTCCTTCTGCTATGTGGCTTATAATAGTTATTTTATGCTGATTTAATGTCTTCCTTGAGAATACTTTCAAGGACATCTTTGATTAGATTGATCAGACTTAATGAATATGTATATGTATTGGACTAAATTGTAGGTTGCATTTAAAAATAAACTGTCCTGTGTGTATCATATTATAGTAGATTGCAGTGAAAGAATGGGGCCATCCATTCCAAATGTAAGATTAAGTAACTTCAGCTTAATTCTATCTTGAAACATTGTAAAAATAAACCCTGTAATTCAGAAGTTAAATCATTCATTCTAAAATTTGAAATTAACCTGTGTGTTACTTACAGAGGTACAATTTTTTCTTGCCTTTTTTTTTTTCAATGCCAGTTAAAAGTTCTATATGGTTAAAAGATGAACTTTTAGATTAAACAGGCCTGGACCTTAGGGGACAGATGTTTTTAATATGAGTTAAATAAAATGTGCCTGTCTGCTCTGTCAACTTGTTGCTAGTTGATACACTATTTAAACTTTTTGTTGAAAGTAGGGGAAGGTACACATGGAAATGTTTTAGAAGGAACGTTCTGCTTTTAGACAGTACCTTAGTAACTTAAGAACTTTTCTAACAGTCTCATATGGTGCAGTGTAAGATGCTAATAATATGTGTTTAACTGACAATCATTGTAGTTTAACTGAAAGAGCTCTTCTTCCTTTCTAATGCCTTTGTTCATCCCACTTCAAAATATTTGAAGTACTATGGGAGCATTATACTGACAGATGGCATTGTGAAATGACTTTATCAGATTTCCATAGAGGCTCTGTTTTTTGAAGTTTGCTTTCTACCTGTCATTCCTGAAAACCAAGTATGACGTTAAAGACTCAATCATTTAAAAAAAAAAAAAAATCTCTAGCCCGAATTAAGGCTCATTACACAAATTATGCATTCATTAATTAAATTAAAAAGGACATTAATTAATTAAAAAGGACACTTTTTAAACAAATTCTGCTCTGAGCAATATTTCTGCAACTTTCAATAAGGCTTAGTTGATATTTATTGAGCAAGTCTATTCAGGATGAATGGGCTAGAATGGTTTCTCAGCTGTGTTCAGGACTGGCAGATACCAGACTAAGAGAAATTCTAGTTATTAAATCAGTCATTTAAGATCCAGAACACAGAAATCAGATTTGCTTTGTGGAGATTAAGGTTTCACTCCAGTGTGAAGTCTCACTGTGAGTAGAGTTTAAGCAGACATTAAAATTTGAAATGGAAAACGAAGATGCCAGTTGATCAAGAGCAACTCCGTAGTTGTGAAATGCTGTAATACAGAAAAATTATAAACCTTTTGTATTGATAAATCCCTCTAGTAGTTTATTTCATGAAATAAAACATTATTAAATTATTTTTAATTATTTTAATAGGGTTGCCACTTGTGAAGCTAGCTTCACTTCTATTTCAGACCACTATAAAACTGATAATGTAAACAGATTGGGAAGATATGTTTTACCCAAATATTAGTGAACTGAGATTTATATAATAAGTGTTCATGAAATAACAGAAACATTAATAATGTTTGTTTAATTTCATCATCCCATCCAAAGCTGCATAACAAACCAATCAAACAGTTAAACAGTATTGTATTCATTTTATAAAAATCACATCCTAAGGATAATGCTTGTTCTATAGGAATTTTAACAGCCATTAACATGTTTGTTCAGATTATGGAGTTTATAGATTCTTTATTGTAGCTAAGGTAATCAGCACAGCAGTACCATAAAGAATGAACCAACATCACCACAAAAAACTTGTGTGTGTGTGTGAGAGAAGGAGAAAATTAGCTGGCAAGTAAGCATGTTGACTACATGAAAATGCTTTTGGAGGAGTTGGCAACATCAGGTTTATGGTTTTCAGCAAAGGATTTCAACCTAAAATAAACTGCCTGATGACAAATGTACAACAATTGTTAATATAAACCAGACTAATGTTTTTATCATGTGACACTGGAGACATATATTTTTGTAAAGATGATGAAATCTGATAACAAAAGGTTCATAACCTATTAGATATAGAAAATGTAGAATCATGCATCTACTAACTTTCTACAAAGTATTGTAAATTATCTCAAAAATATATTTTAACTAGGAGTCCCACTAGGATTTGGTATCTTTTATAATTTCTATGCAGAGCTTTAAGAAACTTTCTTAACTTTAAAATGGAAATGTTGTTTTATAGTGTTCTGTGATATATTTGAAAATTGTTGTTTCATTCTGTTTTTGTACTGTGGTAAATTAATAGCTGTACGTATAATAAAATATTTTAAATGTTGGTATCAGCAGTGCTTTTACACAAGCTAATTTTGTGCAAAATTTTTTTGTTATGATGCTCAGATTTTCTTTCAAAGACAGTGTATTTGATGTAAACATTATTGAAAAATTAATTCTAAGTATCTGTAAATTAACTGTTATTTATGGACTTCATATGAGCATATATTTACTATAACTGTTTTCCAGAATATTGCTTTTACATTCATATGTTTAACTTTGTAGTCATTGAACTGGATTTTTAATACATTTAAAAGCCTCTACACACATTTCCATTTAGTTAACTTCAGTTTTAGCATATTATGTTTTGTGTACTTGTATTTTGTATGAGTCAGCCTGCCTGCTTAATACTGACTTTTAAAATTTTTCATTGCTTTGCTGACAATTGTAGCCTTTTTTATTTTCTTGATATATTAAACTGATTTATATTTTAAAATATGATGACATAGGTTGAACTTCCTTCAAGTGCAGGTAGCTTCATAATATTGAAAAATTCTTGCTATGCGACTGAAAAGAAAGAACCTGCCTGTACTGTGTAAGTGGAATAGCACTTGGGTTCTCTGTATGCATACTTTACATTCTCTCTCTTCTGTCAGAGATACATCTTGATTCCTCAATTCTATCTTCTTGTGTAATGACTTAGAAGACATAAAGTCTGTCCTGACCAATTTTGCAATGACCTTGTACTGATTAATGAAATCTGTTCTGAATAATTATCCTTTAAATTACACTTCATCTGTTGAGTTATGTTTTTAACACAAAGTCTGACAATGTGTAAAATACAAATGGTTTTTCAATAATAGCTTACTCAAGCTGTATAATGATTTCTGCTTTCCTAAGCCATAGATGAGGAAAGACCTCCATGTTCAGGAAGGACAATACCATGTGTTGAACTTGAATGTCTGTATTGCATATGTGTCAATAAAGTTGAATACATATGCAGATTGTGTTCTGCTGAAATCTGTGATTGAAGCCTTCTGCATTACTATGAGTTTTTGCAGATTTTCATCTTAAGAAATACACCTATTACAAGCCCATTTCTGTCAAACTGAAATGTGTACAAATGTGACAGAAACTCTGTTTAGTAATGAGCAGTTACAAAAGAACCACTATGTCCTTTTTATTTATTGTTGGAGCTTACTCCATGAAACTTCTAGTTCTTGTATTAGAAGAGAGAATGAATCAGTCCCTTTCCTGTGCCTTCATGATTTTGCAGACATCTGACAAGTATTTCGTCATTCCCAGATTTTGAGGAGTGTAAACTTATCTTAACTCTTTTACTAGAAGTCAGCCTATAGATTTAACTGTCCCTTTGGTCTCTTCTGAATCCTTTCCAGTTCTAATGCATCCTTCAGAGACAAAGGGACCAGAGCTGAATACAGTTTAAACATACAAAAACCCTTTTATGTCATCCTATGTTGTGTCATACTCTTTCTATTTTATATTCCTTTCTTAGAAATTCCTAATATTTGATTTTTCTCTTTGACTGTTAACACTGATCCAACATTTATGGATATCAAAATGCAAAATTTCACTGTTGAGTGAGTGAAGTAATGGTCAGTTCAGAGTCCATTATTTTTGTTTGTGAAATTAGGATTGTTTTTCTCCTTTGTACATCACATTTGTGTACATAGAATGTCATTTGCCATTCTTTTACACAGTCACTTAGTCCTGAGACCCTTCTGTGGTTCTTCACTGTGACAGACATCCTTATTGCCAAACAATCATCATCCAAATAACAGAATCCTCAGCACTGATGTCTGCTTCCATTTTCCAGATCCCTCACTGCATATCCCTATATAATACTGTAAGTGATCTCTCTCCATTGTGAGAATGGAGAGTTTAGTCTTTCCATCTTTCCTTTTAATTCATTAATTTTTCCATGTAAGGACATTTCTTCGTATTCTGCAGCAGTTTTGTTTTCTAATAAGCTTTTGGAAAGGACATTATTGAAAACTGTTTGGAAAGGAGGCAGCAAAGGCTCTCTTTGCTCTTATAATTAGAACATAACCTTGCACAATCTCCTTCATGTAACTTGTTCAGAGTATTTTCTTTAATCTACCATTTCATCATTGAATCTTCTAATTTTAATTTAGTAGCTCATTAGAAAATAATTTAGAATATGTATTCAGAACTGTATGCTATATTCTTCATATCATTTACATTGTGGTACAACTTTGTTGTCTTCTACTCTGTGACCAGTGCGTTACTACTATGTAGTATAAAAGTCTGTAGTCAGAAAAAGTTAATGTTTTAGTATATCTTACATGATTCTTACCTTGTTACCACTACAATGTAGATGCTGTTCAAATCTGACAAATTTTCCTCATAGTGTCTACACAGTAATCTTGCAGTCTTTTTTAGAATCTTTCCTGTAAGTATTGTATTTCTTTTTATGATCTATTCTTTCCTGGTAATTCTGGTGATTATACATTCTACAAAAATTACCTAAGAGGCAATATAGAAATCATAGTTCTGCATAATATAAAAGTAAAATTAGATTAAAAAGGTTAAGTTTTCTATCTCAATACTGAAGTACTGATATGCTCCTAGATTATATCATAAAGCTAAAGAGAAATTTTCTATTTCATACTCTTTTGTGCATAAGGGTAAATATTTTTATAGTATTCAGTATAGCTAGTGCAATGACCTTTTCAAATACAGATCCTTTTTAAAATCCAGCAAGACAATTATTGTTATTTTACTGGTTTTATATAAAATTATACTGATTTTTTTCTCTTTTTAATGTTGTACAAAGTATTTATTAAGATATGCTAATTAGAAAACTTGTTTGGCTTATAGTCTTTATCATTTTTATAGCTCTATTATGTTACTGTATATGTAGCTTTTTAAAACTATGCATCTACACTTTTTTTACTGTTATGTTTTTGATCTTTTTGTAGTATTGTCTATATAATATGGAGTTGCCAAAATAAAACTTAATGTTTAGGTGATAGCATATAGTTTAGAATATGCTACTTTTCCTAACATACTCCTGCCATAGCAACATTTCTTCAAACTGTATTTTCACATTGAGGAAGTATTTCAGTGACACTGACAGCCAGGTTTGTTTCCAGAAAAGTTAGTTTATTTATAATCTGTAATTGCCTTCAAAGTAGTTCAGATTCCGTGCATTACCTTGCACTTCTTTACACTGAGTTTCATCTTTGTCATCTAATTAAATACCTTTGTATTGTGTTACATATGTTCTTCTTTACAGCACTCATCTAAGAGGACTGGGAGATGTCAAAACATTGAAAATTATTCCTGGATAATTTTCAAGACTATATTTGCACAGCCAAAAAAGGAAGATTGATAGCCTGAGTTCCTAATAATAATCAGTGTCACTTTCACAGATCATATTTGTATCCAGATACTATGAGAAAAGACTTTGCACTGTAGATTAGGGAGATGTTGTATCAAAATATGACAAGAAAGATTGCTGCATTACATTAAATTTCCATTAGAAAATATGGGGATGATGGCACAACAAAAACTAAATCCATGCACCGACAAAATCAAAAAGAGTAAAGAAAACTATTGAATAGGATCATAGAGTAATTCAGTTTGGGAGGGATATCAGAAGATCTCTAGTCCAAATTCCTCCTTCAAGCAGGGTCAGCTGTGCAGGCAGACCAGATTGCTGCTAGCTTTATCTTACTGCCCAACTTCTCTGCAACCTGTTCCACTGCAAGACAGCCCTCCCCATGAGAAAGTTTTTCCTTATGTCTAATTTGAACCTCTCATTTCAGTGGATGTCTATGGTCTGTTGACCTCCTACCAAGCACCACTGGAAAGAGTATAAGTCAATCTTCTTGATGACCTTATAGGTATTAGGGAGCTGCTTTTGAGTCCTCCTGAAGCTGCCTATTCTCCAGGCTGATGAAAGAGGCCAGTTCCCTCAGCTTCCCCTTTTAAGGGCAGGTACTTCATACCCTTGACTGTCTTGGTGGGACTCCAATGAACTTCCTTCAGTTTATTGATATCTTAGCTATAGCGGAGGACCCAAACCCGGACCTAGTACTCTCAAAGCAGTCTAAAGCTACCAGATAAAGAGGGCTAATCACCTCCATAGATCTACTCCAAACCTGTCTATTAGTCACCATAGTTCATCTGATGTACAAAGAGCATTGATTAAATAGGGCAAGTTGAAATATTTTTGTTAATTCATAAATCTAAATTCTGTTGCTTCTAATACTTTAAAAATTACAGAATCAGATGTCTACCCGAGATTCATGTCTGTGAAGGAAGTTGCATCAGGGAGGAGGGAAAATGGTAGAAAATTCTAAATGTAAAGTGAAAGAGAGTACAGGGAAATTCAGAAACTTGTCAGTTTTAATAAAACCTGTATATCCTGTCCAGTCACTGTAGACACATACTTGACTATGTGCCTTGAATTTCTTGACCTATTATTTCTTGTCAGTTCAGATGAGTTCTTAGATCTTTGCAAAGTTGGTACTTTTTTATTGCCATATTAGGCTGTGCTGGTGAACTAGGATGAAACTGTTGTCCTGGACGTAAAAACTGAGTGAATGATGGGTCATGTTCATAATAGTTGTAGCTGGACAGTGTTTTCTTTTAGTGTGTGTAAGCATAGAAGAAATAGGCCTGAAAAAATACACTTATTTTAATGCTAGCACCACTACTTAATCTCAAAGTTGCTACTATAACTGATTTTTCTAATCCTTCATCCAAGTATGAGTTTGAGGGTTTGTTTGTATCTTTTCCTTTCTGTGTACATGTAATGCTCAGTGGTATTCACATGCAAAAAACTTTAATGCTTTTTCTTATCTACAAATGTTTGTATTTTGGGTATTGTTAGTATTCTACAGAGGAAACCGACCATGTCTTATGTTTTTACAGTACATAGCATGGTGGTTTCTCCTCTAAATAGAGGTTCTGGTTCTAAAAATGACTAGTAATTAACCAGAATTAGTGACTAGAACTGGTGTAACAGAAGGTGTTACCATAATGGTAGGAGGCAGCATGTTAATGCATTAGAGAAAATGTGCTGGAGCATTTCATGTAGAGATACCCCAGTAGTCAGAGTTGTATGAATCAGGAAAATTATAATTGCTTTGTTAGAGGGGATGAGGTATCTACAACTTTAATTTAGGAAGAAATTTTAGTCTTAATTTTTATTATTTTGATGCTTAACAGAGTTATTTGATTTTTACTATAAATTTAAGGTTTGTGCTGCTGCACAATTTTCTTAACAAATTCATCGAATCTTCTAGTATCTGTCCAGATACAGCAGATGGCCACTGTCTTTTTCATGTCAACAAAGAATGCCCATTTCATTTATTATATCCAAAGGATGTGTTCAGCCTTTAGAAGTAAATAGAAACAAATACCAATGGCATTACAGCAATACTGTAATCCTAAGAACAGAAAGAAAGGTAACGAATAGGAACATAATGATGATAGTTTAGAAGTCTTTTGTGGAAGAAAGGAAAGGTTTTCAGTGCTTTCAAATTCATTATTAAATAGGATTATTTTAATTTTTGAATATCCTGGCTTTCAGAAGTCTTAAGTTTCACACCAGATGGCATTCAAAAGTGAGAAAGGAAAAACCCATAATCCTAAGAACTAAGATGCAATGGTAGTAATAGGGGAGAGAATAAATCCATCATGGAGATCTTGTGGATAAGTTATTACAATATTGAATGACCATTTAATGACCTAAAGAAAACAAAAGTATTTAGTGTATTGGGGGTTCTGAAACATAAGGAATTGCTGTTTGTTCTGGAATAGTGTTAGTGATCTCCAGAGAAAGGTTGTGAGAAAAGTTAAAATAATCAAGGCCACAGAACTATAAGCTGATTGCTCTATGTATTATTTCATAAAGGCACATCCTGAGTATGTGAACCTCCAAAGAGTGGGATACGAAGAAAAATAACACCAAGAATTTCAACATCACAGTGAACTGCTGAGATAATCCCCTTTACAGTTACAAAAAAGAAGGAGGGGGGATGGGGAGCAAATGTTTGTGTCTTGGCTGTATCTGTCTATAAGTTTGAACATGCCAGAGTGCATCCTCGGGCACTGAAGCATATGTGGCTCTGCTACTGAACTGGTAGTTTTTCCTGCCACAAAGCATTCTATTCCATCGTTAACTGCCCTTGAACAATTTATGGCGTGGCTCAGCCATCAGGACGTCGCAAGGATTTTATCCACTAGCCAATTTGAATGTGATGTCTTGCTTTGGAAACTGAGAACTAGCATACAGGGAAGCTGATCTTGATGACCAAGAATGGTTCACTAGTTGAGGCTTTGGCCTTCATATTTATAAATTCTGTCTAATAGAGATTGTTTTATCAGTTCTGAAGAGGGAACAAATTGGGTATATATGTAGTTAAATATGTCCTTACTCTGTGGTCTAGCTTATGGGTGTTACATATGCTAGAAAAAGAGTGTTCTCCTTAACTCATGTAGCTGTTGCCATGGCTACTAGAATATTTGTGGGCATCTTCATGCTGATGTTGGCAGAGCCACATTGTTGGTTGTTTGTTTTTTTTTTTTTTGGGGGGGGGGGGGAGTCCCACCTTTCTTTTTTGGAGGCGCATGTCAGGTGTGATGCTGAACAAGTCCATGATATATTTAGGGACTTTATTCTTCCAGATCTTAGAAATACTTGTATGGTTTGGTTCTTACCGTCATAAGCAGCTATGAAAGGTGCTGTAGAAGGTGAGGTTAGCCAGCTTAGACCTAAGGGACATTGGAGAGTCTTAATTTTAATAAGGCATCTTCCTTTTCTTAGACTAAATTCATGACATACTACTTTCTTGGGCATTATATTGTGTTGTTTGACACTTCAGGTTTTCATCTCATTTTCTGCAAGCAGCATTTTTGGCTATTATGACATATTTTCACAATAAACTTTGAAAAAAAAGATTGGATATGATGAGGTACACCGAGTATTCTTCCCTATGTTACCTTTTAATTGTCTCTTTGAATACTGAGGATTACTGAAATACGTATGTTCTGAATTAGGAACAATTACTGTTACTCTTTTTTACCTGATCCGTTAGATGGTTTTCACTATCTGCTATGATATTTGTGTTAGGAGCTGAATTGTGATGTGATCTAACTGCATCTTTGGTATAATTCTGTCTATATACATAGAACGTAGCTAAAATTTTGTTTCTTTGTGCACTGAAGGAATCAAAATACTGGAAACAACTTATTTGCACGCTGTTCAGTCCTCTGCTTCCCCCCTCCCCCACTAGCACAGCAGTGAAAAATGTCTGTTCTTAACTCTTCTCAAAGTAAGTCCAATACGTCCTTCAGTCAGAAGTGTAAGTCAAATGTAATATTTAATTTCCAGGCTATTAAGTCCTTTGATTACAAGACAGTGCAGTCTTGTCTCTGCTAATTTTAATTTGTCTCTGTTTATTTCAATTTTTGTTTTATTAAACAAAGAAATGTTTAAGTGTTCTTTGTTACTCCCAGTGGCTCAAGAAGGTGGTAGTATTAAAGCTTCTGGTACGAAAAGTCTTTCTGATCCTATTGTGGTTCTACCTATTTGTTTTAATGTATTCCAAGTAATAATGTTTACCAGAGCCCATCACAAACTGAAGGAAAATGTAAATTGAAGTTACAACATCATAATTTTTCTATAGTGGAATTAGGAACTAGATTTGTTTATTGTCTTGTGCTTATTTGGGTCAGAACACCTTTTCCATTGCCAGTCTGCACTAGTTATTCCACCATCTGTATGTCTTTGGAGTGCTTTCTTTCCTGTCGGTTACCTTTGGACTCTCAGGAGTGGAGCCTGTTCTCTACAGTTCTGTGAGCATTTGCTGCTTAGAAATCTGTTGGCTTATTTTCAGAGGAACTTGCAGAATTAATTTGCATAGTTAGTCTCATTTCAGGGTTTTCACCATGTGAAAATCCTATTGTATTGTTTATTAAAATGATCCTTATAGTTATTCTTAAATTCTCATCTGGGATCTGCTGAGAATTTATTTATCTTGCTCAATGCCACATAGGATCCTTTTCATGGTTTATGTCTTGAGTAACACTTTTGCTTTTCCATGGATTGTGGAAACTTACCAAAACAGTTTTGGACAAATTAAAAGCTTTCTTCATCAGAGTAACATTTGTAATAGGGGGAAGTCTGGCCTCTTTCTAATTGTATTGGTGTTGCATAGACAATATCTTTTTATGCCTTTTCAGAAACTTATCTTCAAGGAAGTTGAATCTCTTTTCATGCCTACCTAGACATGAGAACTGATAGCACTACCTGTTCTGTTGCCATCACTTTCTCTAAAGACAAAAAGAATGAGACGCACTGCTTCCAGTCTGTCCAGTGCTCTTCTGTGAAAACAAGCTTGAGCAAATCTTTCCTTTGTTAGAACAAATAGTGAGTATGCTGGTGCCAGGTGTGTCTTCTGTATTCCCAACATTTTAAAAGCCAGCTGAAACAAGGTGCAGATGTCTTCAGTCTGCTTGTCATTTAAGAGAAACCGCAAATCATTCACTATGCTACTGAATGTGTGGCAGCTTCTGAATTTCTCAGTAGATGTTGTACTGTAATGATATCTGTAATCTTAATACTGATTTCCAGACTTGTCTTTACTGGGGACATAGCAACTTCAGTAACAGTAAGCTTATTCGTCACAGTGAAATCATTGTGCTTCATTTTTCCCGATGACTTGTTAAGTTGTTCATCAGATTCTGAAGCAGAAGAATCATTAGAGCGTGTAATCTGTTCTAAACACAACGTCTCCAATACTAAAAATAATATAGATGTAATTTAAAGCTATACTATATATATCACTACTAACAGGAGTTCCTTTGGGGCATTCAGTAATTTCTGTCCAGATTGGATTTTCTGTTTAAAAAAAAAAAAAAAAAAGTAAAAAGTTCCTTTTGGTGTCATTATGGCTTCTAAGGTGTAAACCAATAGTAAGTGGTCAGGGTAAAAGAGGTTTGTCAGGACTGAAGAACAAAAGAAAAAAGTTGTCACAACATCATTCAAGTCTATAAAAATATTGAATGATACTCTGCTCAAAATGTAAATGTTTTCTCATTCATGCCTAACCCTTGCTTTGTTTTGAATACCATGATTCCCCACATATGAATATTTCACAAGATCCTATAAAATGCAATATATGTGTATTTTGATTAGTTTTGTATAGATTTGTTTTCATTTTGTCTGTAGAAATTCCTCTGATGATAAACCCAAATAATTGCAATATTTTTTAAACATTCCCTCCTACCTGTTTTTGATGGGTAGGGTGTGGAGGATTGTTCTTGTGTTCTTCGGTTTTAGAATCTTCCCTAAATTAATCTTTATGTTTAGAGTTACACTATTTATTCTAAACCTCTAACAGGTGTAATAGGTGACCAAGAAGAGACATACTACCCCGTGAGTCTCTGCTGTGGCAGTTGCATTCTATAAGCTAAAGCATTATTATTCTGTGAAAACATTCTCTCCTTTAAATGCTTTCACCTGCCAGTATTCACTTTTAAGTGTGGAAAGCTATATAGAACTTGTTGCCATTTCTAGGTGTTGTGTTGTGTAATAAAAACACTGAATGAGAGATGCTATAAAAGGGAATTAAATTATATGGAATTGGGAATTATGAAGTTTTATGTTTGTTTTAGCCTGAAACCTAAATTTTGATCTGGATTTCTTTTCATCTTCAGTGGCTTGTGAACACACATCACGTTCTTGGTTCCAACAGGAAATGGCTGGTTTACACATTGTACTGGTTTTGTTCCTGATCAAGGCAGTGAAATAGAAGCAGGAGAACAATTTCTGACAGTTTACAAGGAAGACTTTTAGACTACTGATCTTTATTTATATGTATACTATCATGCTGGAAGAAATTCAGGAGAAGCTCAAACTCTAGGAGCTTATCTTTGCCCAATTTTGCCTCATTTTCTCTATTGTTTACATATTTGCTTGTTAACGTTTTGCAGATGTGGTTTCCTGCTTTTTTTTAAATATTATTTATAATTTGTCAGGAAAATATTCAAATGCAAGATCTCTTTCTACTTCAGTACTGCAAGGATGTGAGCAGCTAAAATACAGTACCGCCAAGTTCTGAATATATATCTCAGCAACTTTCCAGTAGCTCATGACCAGCATGTCTGTGTTTCATAACTGTTATTCCAGTAGCTGTCATGGCTAAAGGTTCCAAATGTCATTGTCTACTTGCTTGTCCAAATTTCTGCATCTTTCCTCCTGTCCAATTGAGCAGGCTAAGTAGGTCTGTACTCAGCTAACCGGATTCGATGTAATCCCATTCTTTGTAAAGAAAAATCAGGTCTGATTTTTTCTTTACCAGCTCTTGAGGACAAAAGGCATGGGATATTTGTGTTGTAAATCCATGTTTCATTCTCATCATTAGTAACACAGTTATGCAGATGTGTGTCTGGCTTCACAAACTTTTTTTCCACTTGCTAGTAACTTATTCTTTGTCTGTAGTACATTTAGGAATCCTTGGGTTCTACAACAGGACACTTCTGCATGCTAACAGTTTTTACTGAGAAAGGGATGATATCCAATGTGCATGCAAGTTGAGTGTTAAGGAATTCCTTAAGTTTCTGTGTTCACATTCTCCTTATTGATAATTTATGTCCATTTTCCTGTTGCAAATGAAAACTTGTCATTACTGATAAGTCTCGTATGAGTTAATGCCCTCTCCAAATGATTATTTACCACTCTGAGATATTGCCTTCACTCACTTCCTATACTCATCTTCTCCGTTTATATTTAAGATACTAAAGCACTAAACTGCTTAAGTATTTTTTGGTTGTAATTTCCTATGGTTAGTTATATGGGAGAAAATCTAGAAAAGTATCAAGAAAAATAAAGAAAACTGCCACTGTAAGATGAATTTTTTATATATATATATTTTATTTTTTTATTACTGAGGTAATTATCTCTATGCAAAGCACTTGTGAAACCAGGGCTCTTAATTTTTTTTTTTGTCAGCAACTAGTAGAAGGAAATCCCAGTGGGGTTGTAGAGCTGGTGTTTATGGTGAGCTACTACTGTCATTTAAAGAAATTTTACTTTGAAATGTCATCTTGAAATTAACCACAGACCTTTAATTGTACTGAGGACTTGAAGTCTTATGCAGACCTTTTAACTAGGAGAATATGTGCTGCTCGTTTATGGTTGTTTTTTTCTTAGCTGTAGGAAAAACAACATTCCTCTGTGGTTTGTAATAAAATGCTTGTGAGTGAGAAACTATTATTTCCAATAGATGATGATTATTTCCAATAAACAAAATTTGGTGTGAAAACAAAATAAAAATTGTAGTGAAAACCACTAAAATTGACTTTAGGGACACTAGTCAGAGTCATAATATTAAAACAGTTTGTCCATACTGCTGCATGATTGCAGTATTGATTTCTTTTTTAATGGCTATATTGTCAGTATTGTTGGAGATAACCACTAAAGGATAATTATGTGTGTTTCATTCTGTTTCCTTAACACTGTATTTTGTACATTGTAACAGAGCAGTGTAGGTTGTAACACAGTTTGAACTTTGCCACTCAGGATAGACTGACCTTAACATTCTCACCTGTCTGATTTTCTGTCTTCCTGACTGGAGTATGTATTAGTGATGATTTGGGAGGAAATCTCATCCAAGAGAATACTTAAAGAGGAATTTTCTCTAAAATATCTGGATATTTGATAATATATAATATATTTCAGATACCATAGTTTGCATTATATTTTTAGAAATATAAATTAAATTAAATAATAAAAGAACTACTTTAAGACCATAAAAACCCCAGAGAAATGCTTTCAGTAGAATTTTTGAGTTTCATGTTTGCTTGACTTTTTCTGAATAATCTTGTTAATCAAAAGATGATTCTGTTTTTATAAAAAAATGTATTTTTCTGTGTTGAAGATAATGAGGCTGAGAATTAGTTTGAAAGTTAAAGTAACGTGGACTCATATTTTCCATTGTAGTTACTGTCTGCCAAAAGATCTATTTTTCTACAGTTTTGGTTATATTCTTAAAAATAATTGTTGGAAATTCTGTGTGCCCACAGCTTTTAGAGGAACTTCAGCTTGAATACATAGTTTTAATTTATAAAAAAAGCAAACTAGAGTGGCTTTTATGTATAGTCATTCAATATGATGTTTCATATTTTATGAAACAATATTAAATGTTTTTAGATCTATGTTTGTAGCTTTCTTGAAAGATCAAAGCACTTGGGTAAGCCAAAATCTGTTAAACTTTGTTTCTGTTTATGGTATAAATTAAAACTCTCTAGAGTGTGGTTTGACCTAAGTCTGATTTATTGCTTTACTTGGCCCGGCATCATGATGGTTGTGGTTTTCTATTCCTGTTTCTAGTAGAGTCTTCATGTGTTTTGATTTCAAATCCTTGCATAGCAGCTGCTCTTCATCTGGGTAGTAAAATGCTTCTCTGGTAGGTCTTTACTATAACATA
The DNA here is from genome assembly GCF_047716275.1 of Strix uralensis. Taxonomy (NCBI): domain Eukaryota; kingdom Metazoa; phylum Chordata; class Aves; order Strigiformes; family Strigidae; genus Strix; species Strix uralensis. The sequence goes on along the minus strand of NC_133975.1, from coordinate 101,076,072 downwards.
GGGATGCTAGGCTTTTGGGGGTTTTTATTATTGATATTTATCTGTGCATGCAAAATGATTCATTTGTGTATTATAATTTAGACTTTAAGTTTAGGTGTTACAGTAGGTTATTTTTTAGTGAAGACATTTTCCAGATCAAATCAGTACAGGAAGAATCTGTAATTAGAACCAGGGTCAAAGTTTCCTATGGATAAATCTTTTCTTTATTGATGACAAAGTATAGGATGAAAGAAAGACTGCACGACTATTTTTTTTCTTTTATATAAATTTCAACCCTGCCTATTAATGAAGAAGTTTCATTTATGCTCAGTTTTAAAATGCGTAATCATGAGCTGATTTCAGTTTTTCACCTGATCTCATCAATACCATATTTAAATAGTGATTGTGAATTATTTTTCCTCCTTCCAAAACTGCCAGACCTTGTAATAGGAAAAAGCTCTTTATTTACTTTGAAAAAAAGAAGAAAAATGGATTAAGCTTTTATACATATCTGTATCTGTGTGTATGCATATATATGTCTGTGCAAGTGAGGTAATAAGTGTGACTGTTCAGTATCTTCTCTGATTTTACACTGTTGGCTTGTATTTTTTACTAACAGTTTTATTGAACGTCTTATGTATACCTATGATAAACATCTTGTCCTTTTTAACTAAAAAATGAGAAGAGTGTACAGTTACCTGTAAGAGGAAAAGTTATCCTGGTATATGAGCTGGCTTTAATTTTTGGTGTCAATAATCTTTGCTGTAATTCTGACTCAGCCATTGATTTGATTATAAAAGAAGCTTCAAGGGTTACATGAGTTGCTTCACAATGGGAATATATGATGTGAAGGTATGGCATAAGCACTTTCAGCACAAGTACACAAAAAACATTTTAGTACTAAATTAAGAGTAATTTGATTTAAACTTAATGTTTTAGGACAGTGGTTGTGGTTTTAATATCTGGTTTTGTTACTAAGTGTAGCGATTACCAGTAGTTAGACATACTGTTTAATGCAGAGCCCACTGAACTCATTTTAGAAGAGTTCTGTCTTGGATTATGTCTTTAGCAGTGCTTATCCATTGAAACATAATTTACGATTTAATCTAAGTGGAGAGATGCCGATGTCTGGGGATTTGTGACACAAATCAATAACAAGACACTCTAAAGTAAAGGTACCATTCCTTGATCAGTTTTAAGAAAATACCTTGTACTGCTTATTCACTTGATGGTGCCTTAAATCCCAACTAGAGCAGGACATTCTAAAGTTGTGATAAAGTCAGCTCCACTGAATTCTCAATTTAAATTGTAAATGAAATGCAGGTGAATGATCATGGAGTAGGTGGGAAGCAAGGACAGTAGGAGATGACAAGATTATTTTAGACAGATGTTTATGCAGAAATTAGCCAATGAAAGATGTCACAAAAGGACACATTATCAGTAAGAATTATGGTAACACAGATATTTAATACGTGTTAAGATGTTAATTTTGTGTCTTTTAACTCTAAGTTCTTTCAAAGCGTGAAAGGACAAAATTGGAGGGAATATGCAGGTGCTTATGAGATAAGCAAATGAATGAGTGTTCGTGACTGAGAGTAAAAGGCCAGGATGGTAATGAAAAACAAATTACACAGTGAAAATACTTCATTTGGTACAGCAAATAAAAGGAAGGAAACCACCACAGAAGAATTAAAGTGACGAAGAGAAGTTTGGGAAAAGACTGAGTATAATAAGAAATGAAAGAAGTAGAGGGAACATTTAAATGGATGTAAAAGCAGCAAATTTAGAGAATGAAAGCTAAACAAAAAGAGGAGGCTGATTCAGAATTGTACCATGAGAATGCAGCCTTTCATAATTACTTTGGTTGTATACATTAAGCAGAAAACATTGCAGATTGGATATGTTACACAGAAATACTGAAATGTAAATACAGGCTGGATATATGAGTTAAAGATTTATCCACAGTATTCATTTGCCTAGAAGAACAGTAAGAAAAAAGCAAGAAAAAAAGAGTTAAATTTCTGTTTTATTTTCAATAATGTATCAGTGTAGAGTTCTTCAGTTCATAACAAGTTCATTTTAGAAATGGCAGGTGCATTTCTATGTTACAGAACAATAATTCCAGGAAGCTGAAAATATCATTACAGGAGTCAAACATGACTTATTAAAAACATAAATTATTTTCATCAAAATGAACTTTTGGTGCTTCCCCCCCCCCCCCCCCCCCCGATTTTTTGTTCTCAGGGATACTGTATATGTAAATGGCAATTGCAACTTAAAGTAAGATCAGTCTTTCATTGTACAAGTGGTTGACTTTTTCTGAAGATTTCATCATTGAAATAATTAACCAAGTAGCTCATTCTGAAACTAACAGGGTCTCATTTTTAAAAAAAAGCAAGCACTGAAATGGGGTTTGGACTAGGTGATCTCCAGAGGTCCCTTCCAACCTCAACCATTTCGTGATTCTGTGAAGTATATACATGTTGTGAAAAACAGAATACCATAAATAGAAACAGATGTATGATGAACATCAGATTTCAGCACAGTGTTTGGCAGTTACATAGAAATTACTAAGTCCTGTGTATTTTGAATTTTTTTTTGGTTTTTTTTTTCACCTTGGAGGCACACCTTTTTATTTTTTTTCCCCTGAACTAAGTCACATCAAGTTTAGTGGGAGGATTCATTTGAATAACGTGTGCTCATATGAGTAAATATTTGAAAGACTGAGGACATTAATTAGTTACTGTAGCTCCTTGACAGTATTTTTCCTTCATTGCTGGGAAGCAATGGCATTTCTCCTAGGTTTTATCACAGTTTTATGCTTGTTGTTTCCATGGTAATTCTTTTTCTTGCACTGTGCTTTAAAGGAAGCAGAGAATTCTGTGAGATTTTCTGTTATTATTTATTTAACTGTGTGAAACCCTAACTGAATATTCTTTACTGTAAAAATTCTCAAATAATTCTCTCAAGTGAAAGTGTAGCTTTTAACTATTAAGGAATTATAATTTTATGTTCCTACTTTGTTTCGCAATAGTCCAGTTTTTATACTTATTTTATATTCAACCTATTTTACAAAAGTTGTCTTTACTTATTCTGCAATATTCCTAAATTGCATTTTATGGTATCTGAATTATTTAAAACTGTTGAAGACAATCTGCAAATGCTTGCAGCCATCTCTAATAACCTGATTTCCCTACAAATCAGGCTAAGTGCAATATTGAGCATGCACAATAACTTAAAATTTATTACTTTTTTCTGCAGTTCAAAAAGGCTAATATTCCACCTACTGTTAAGAATCAGACTCAAGCATATTCTGTTGAAATGATGTATCCCTAGTGCATCACTGGAATATGTCTGCAAACCAGAAAAGTTCTTCTGTGCTATTACAAGTGCTTTTGTGAACAGTTACATTTTATATTTTCAAGTAAGATTTTTAATGATGCAGTATGGATGAGATTCACTCCAAGAATAAACAGAATAATGAATAATCTTTGTTGCTCTCTTCTCTTTCAGATAGGTGAGACATTGAGTGAGTTCAAGTGGGGTTCCTTATAAAAGTAATTAACACTTCTTCCTTCTGTAGAAAGAAACATAAAGAGCACCTAAATTAAAGAACTGAACCTGAGGTTTTTGTCCCCAGAGGCTTAGTGGTGTGGTTTCGTGGTCCTCTGCAATTAATTTAAATGTTATTGCCAAAAAGGTAGTCTTGCCCCAAACCATGCATTTCAGTCCGTCCTTTGCATCAGCAACAGCATGTGTCCAGCTTTGCAGTAGGTCTCATCAGCTTGCTCATCCATTAGAAAATTATTTTTTTCTTTTTTAAGGGAGTTAGGAGGATTAGTTTGCAAGCTGATCACTGAGCTATCTAATTAATTTTGCAGCAACAGGAATACTTGTGCTGGTGTAAAAAATGTAGCTTAAACACCTGGTATGGGCAGGAGAAAGGAGGTGTGTTCCCCATGGAGCTGAACAGGTTACAGACCCAGTCTGTATCTAGCTGTTCCTCACTATCTGTCTGCTGGGAAATACTTCATTCTCAGAACGGTATAATGCTATATAGTATCCCCTGCCCACACCCCACCACACCTCCTCAGTATTAAATTTATGTTGGTAAATTTGAATAGTTACTAGTTTAAATAGAGGTAGCATAGACCCGAAGGTTCATTTTTCTAATATGTCAGAAAAAGCAAGTAGAAAAATGAACTTACCTCCTCACTGTAAGATTATAGGGTGGATTTTTTTCTGCTTGTTTTGCTTTCCACTTCAATCATTTGAAGTGCAGACCTTTCTGGGTCTGAAAAGAAGCGGTTGCCCTGTCCCACCAGAAGGTTCCTTCTGAAACAGAGTATAGCAGGCAGACAACTGTTTTCTCTCCCATTCCAACCATAACTGCTTCAGGAAAATGTAATATGCCAAACATGCATTAAACTGAAAATTTCTACCATGTGCATTGGGGAGGAATTACACAAACACATCTAACAGCAGATACAGAGGCAATACCCATCAGAGAGTATTTTTGAATTCAGGTTGGCAGCATGAAAGTTGAAATGTTTTTAAATTTTACATATGCAGCAGAAGGGTTAAGCCTATAAGGAACACAACTTTCAATTGGAAGCCTAAATTTACACATTTTGAAGCTGTGCATGGGTAGTGCAGTGCCCTGTATTTTAGTTTCTGTTGGTAGACATTAGGAGATAAAAGGGAGTGGGGCTACAGGCAGGGAAATTGTGCATTTGTTAGTGGAATTCATAGTTAAAATTTAGTGCATGCTATTCCAGAAATTCTGAAAAGCCCAGTTTATTAGTATCATGGATTGACTTTTCTGTTTTCAAATTCTGTTGTTTAATTAGTGTAACAAATCTTTGCTATTGCAACCAGTTATTAAAATAGCCTGCTACATGAACATGTAAAAGCTGCTGTAAGAAATTTAAACTTTTCTTGTCTTTTAATTGCACAAAATTAATGTTGTATTAAAATAATTTTTTGCAACAGCTGATTATTGAGGGAAAATGGTTAGAGATTATAGAGTAAACTCATAGATGTGAGAGTTAATGGCAATATTTATGAAATAATGAATTTTTTTTCTTTAATTTTTCTCTTTTGCTTTATGATTACCTATGATTAACTCCAGTAGGACTTAACTACATATAGGCAGGAAAACACACAATCACCCTGTTTACCAGTATGTAACAAACTGCATGGTAACATCTGCTTCTGAAGTTTATTTCTGATCATCCTGACTTTAACTGCTTGCCTTGGCACAGGAAAAGAGGAAATCTAGGCAGGAAACTGGAACAAAGGACCTTAGAATGACCAAAAATAAAATTCCATCTGAAAACATGTTGGAGGAGGGAGTAGTCTGCTGTGTATTTTTCAGCAGTTATAGGTGTTTGAATAAATTAGGCTGTCTGACTTTTAAGTTAGATTGCACAGACTTTTTGTGTTGAGAATTTTTTTCATCTGTCTTGTTGTATCCTTGCCATTTGGATTAAACAGCCCTTTCTTTTAAAATATACTCGTATAGGTGACCATGCTTGTTATTTGTAAAAATTTCAAAAAGAGAGGTATGTCAGAAGCTGAATCTGTTTAGACCTGCTGCATGATCATCGGTGATACGGTGATACGGCCCTTGCACGCTGTGGGAATCCCATTGAGGAGCAGCAGAATTGCCATGCAGGTGGTTAGAAAAGATTAGTGATTCGTGTGCACAAACAGGAAGCAGGGTTTCAAAAGCGGGAAGCGAGTCCTGAGCCGTGATAAACATAATAGCTGCTTCTCCTAGAGCTGCTGAACTCCCACTTACGCTAGTTACCGTTAGGATGACGTCAAGTGTCTGTGGGCTGTGTGCTGAAAAAAATGTGACAGAACAGCTGCATGCATGGAAGGTGGCTGCAGAGTTTCTTGACACGTGAAAGACTCGACAGTTTATTCTTGAAATACTGTATTTGTATTTTTGTAATATAGAACAAAATAATGGTGGTAGTTTCTTGAGAGTGCTGGGTACGTAGGGACTTCATTGCTGCTGTTATACTGGGAGGTAGATTGGAATAGGTCCTACCCCACCAATGTATACACAAATCATCCTATCCTGTTGTGGTTCTGAAGCTACTATGTGTCTTTTTATTTGGAGAAATTATACATTGTACATTTGAATGAAAAGTGTTTCTATATTAAAATATTTTTGTATTTATTCAGTGTAAAAGTCTAGCAATCTGAAATTTCAGTTCTGTTACACATCACAATATAATTGCCATAATCTATTACTCTATTTCTTTATGGACTTCAGTCTAAGATAGAGGTAACCAACACCTACCTCTGTTAAAAAATATCAGTGCGGAACTGGAAGGGGGAGGGGTGTTGGCCAATACTGAGAATATAGCTGTGAGGAGAAGCCAGGTTTTTCTGGGAGAATGTAACCGATTCATTCTTTTCCTTTTTCTGTATAATCAAAAGAAATGTTAAGAGAGCGGATAGCTGTGAATTGTGACAAACAGGCTTTTAGAAATTGAGTTCTTAACTGAATTGCTTACTGCTTGTTAAAACCCACACATTATTTGGTAGGTTTTAACATATTCATTACACATTTTGCTTTTTTTGTTAAGAAAGGTTATTAACACATCTGTCTACTCAAAGGTGGCTGCATTTCTTGTGTCTTGATTTCAGATGCAGTTTGGTAATTATCCTCATGGGAGTCAGTCCTCAATTAGTAGATACCTGATAAATTTGAAGAAATGCACAGGGTGTTCATTAATTGAGGACATTTTTCACATTTGGTGAAGTTGCATAAAGAAGTATGAATAGCAGTAAAATCTGAATGTTGGCTTCTTAAATGACAGATTAAACATTCATTATTTTTACATTTTCAGGGAACTTTTCCTTAAGTTTGACATGAAAATTCAACTTCAATGAAATTATAAAATTATGTCTATTGTTTGAAAAATATTGATTCACTCATAGCAGAATCTTTAAATGCTTAAAATTGATACATAAATCCCTAAATTGAGTTTTAATCTCTGAAGATTGAGGAGTAACATGAGGATTCTTAGGCCTCTTAAATCATTATTAAATCATTGCAAGATCTTGAATGCTTACTTTAGAGCTCAGGCCTGCACTTTAGAACATGTGGATTTGGTTAGGAGAGGAAGGACTTAGTATGCAGGTCTTGCTCCTAAACAAGAGGGTATGTTTTATGCAATTTCAGGGAATCGTGCTTGGTATGATAATGGTAAGAATTCAGTTTTACTTTGCAGACAGCTACTAATGACTACACACTTTCAGAAGAGTGTAAGAAGGAGGATTCCTTTATTTAATTATGGGTGGAGAAATACCTTGCATTAAGACTGCTCACAACTGCCTGTTTGAAGATGCTGCTTTTAGTTGCTAATGGTTTTTCTGACTTTGGCCATAAGTGACTTTCAGAAACACCTGCCACCTATGTTTGGTCTTGCATTTATCAGCACTGATTAGAAAATGGGAAAAGTGTAATAAACACTTATAAAACCTTTCTTCTTAGTGTCTAACATGAACAAACATAATTGAATTGTAGGCACCTGTATTTCCCCTTTAAGAATTAATGTTAATATTGATTAAAAACCATCTTACAACTTAGCATGTTTATTTAACAGGGTTAATGAGCCTGCCAGAGCTGATATATTAATGCAAGCATGTTGCTAGTTGTACTCAAGTTGGCTTTAAGTGACCTAATTCAAATACATGCACGTGTACAAAGTTCCAGTGTACAGAGTATATACTGGGAAAAGAATCCTGTAGGTCTCTTACTGAACTCTCGCAGTTAAATGATTTTTCCCAAATTACTTAATGCATATCATTAAGACTCTGTGCACAGAGGATTTTCTTGGCATAGCTGCAGTGGTTAAGAATGTGATTTTCTTTATGCTCTTGACTACTGTTTTAATGTAGTTAAAGCTTTGCTTTGGATACTTGGCAATCTTAAAGATGTTTAGTTGTTCTTCGTGCAAACCAGCAAGCTATATGTTTTGTTACTGTATCTTAAATAGTCTACATTAGAAAGATACTTCTTATTTATCCTCAAAGACTGTATTATCAGCAACTTAATTAGAGCCTTAGAATAAAATTTCCTTTCCCGTACATACAGGATATAGTGTATATTTTGAAAGTTCCTTTACTTTGTTACAGCCATTTTATAGAGAGAAGAAAAAAAAAACCAAAACATGTAGCTGTTGAGTAAGACACATTTCCATTTCAATTACATTTTTAGGAACAGAGCTTGAAATTTGGCAGATATGTACATGTGGAGAATCTATTTTTGTTTTCCTTGTTAAAATTTGTCCATTATAAATCTTTAAAAAATCATTTAACATGTGGTCATTAGATACATGTTACTTTGGCTACAAAATTATTGGATTTTTCTGCGATCACACAGAATCACAGAATAGTTGAGGTTGGAAAGGACACCTGGAGATTATTTAGTCCAAGGCTTCTGCTCAAAACAGGGTCAGATAGAACAGCATCATGTTGGCTTTTAAGTATATCCACTCAGGAAGACTGAGCAGACAGTTCCTGTGTTCTATCACCCTTACACTGGAAAAGCTTTTTCTTACGTTTAAATAGAACTTCCCGTTTCAATGTATGCCCATTGCCTCTTGTCCTTTCAGTGGATACAGCTAAAAAGAGTCTGGGTTCATCTTTATTTCCTTCCACTAGGTATTTATACACATTGACAAGATGCTGGTGCTGCCCTTCCTAATGTAGCTTAGGATGCCATTGGGCTTCTTTCCAGCAAGGGTGTGTTGCTGGCTCAAGGTCAGTTTGGTGTCCACCTGCAGGGCCTGTTCTGCAAAGCTGCTTTCCAACTCATTGATTCCCAGCCTGTACCAGTGCATGGGGTTATTTCTCCTGAGGTGCAGGACCTTCCTCATTTCTCTGTTAATGAAGGATACTGGCTTCTGTATTGATCCCTGGGTTACATGCACCATGAGTTACTGCCCTCCAGCTGGACTAGAACCTAGCAGTTCAACTGGTTTTTTTTCTAGTTCAGGTGTTCAGTCCTAAGACTACCTGAACTGAAAAGACTGTTGTCTAGAAGCAGCAGGACAAACTTCATTTTGGACAAGCTTTTTCTCTTTTTCTTTTTTTTTTTTTTTCTCCCAACTATATCAGCTGATCCAATGGCAACAAAAATTCCTCTACCCTTGTTCTACCTGCGTTCTTAGACCATTATAGCTACACCAACATACCATTTCCCCTGCACTGTCTGTTCATGGCTACCAGGAGTCTAGGGATTTGGCCACAGAAGTAAGGATGGGGGAGATTCATTTTCCTTCCTCTGACCTTTGATCCTCACCATTATCTCAAGGCAGTATGGGGAAGGAAGAGACTGTATGCAGAGTGAGACTTATCTGAGGAAGGTGATGTTCAGAATCAGCTGGGGAGCCTGGGACAGCGCGGTGGGGGATGCAGGGTTGCAGGGGATAGAAAGATTTCTGTTAACATGGGAGGAGCAGAAAAAGATCTCAGGATGTGAGGACAAGACAATGTGAAACTAAACTGTGCACTTCCCAAATGCAAATGCTGAAATACTAAGTTGCTACAGTGGCAGTAAAGAGCTATGAAGTCCATGGACTAAATGTATGTTTCTTACGTACCCATAGATATGAATTGGATAGTAGTCTACTGTAACTAGTAGTGGCTACTGGAGCTCAAACAATAGGTAACTATTCTATGAACCTAAAAAAATTGAATTATCTTGATGGTAACCTGGTTTGAGACAAGATGATGTGAAAAGAATGATGCAACTAGGACAGGAATTTGAAAAGAAATGCAATTATGGGAACTAACAGAAATTTGCATTTTTAACTAGGATTTAATACTCTCTCATATTTGCAAACCCGAAATCTTTTCACTGAAATAACATTAACTGTGTTTGCCTTATCATTCTAAAGGAATAAGTTACTTTGTTAATAAAAGAGTTTTACATCCTCTGAGTAATATGTTTAGTGAAAGTTCAGTGTATAAGTTGAATTTTCTCAGAAAAATGAACAAGAGAGATAAAAGCTGTTATATCTGTTGAAAGTTGTGTATGTACTAACATTAAAAAAATAAAGTATTGGATTTAACTAACTTGTCCTCAGTGAACAATTAATAACCGTTTAACAGCAAGAGTGAGCTTTCATTTCTCTCCCTCAAGAATGTATTTTATGTAGTTATGTGCTTAATTATCCAGCAAATCCCACTTAGATGTGTGGTGACCTGTTTATTGAATGAAGACACCAAAATATTGGAGAACTGGTTTTCATGTATTGTATTAATATGGTTTCAGTCTATTTATTCTTCGTGGCAGTAAAAAATCCCATTTTTAATATACTCATTTTGAAATAGTTTCAACTTGTCTTGAAAATAATTAAAACCAGAGCAATTATATAAAATAATATGAATATAGTATTTTTTACAAAGGTGATTGCACGCTTGAATAAACTTAGTCACTTGACTCATTTAATAAAGCATAAAACCATGAAAAATACAAGGAAGCCAAATGTGACAACCTTATCCTGTACTTACCAGTTGCAGAAGTGAAACAAAAGTTGGGGATTCCATCTAGAATGTTAATGCAGGTGAGACAGTGTCACATGTTGTGTGCAGTTAAAATTCTTAGCATAGCTGATGAGATGAATTTTCTTTTAATCTGTATTTGAATATGCATTACTAATGAGTGAAATTGCTAAATATTTGAAAACTAATCTGTTGATGGGGTTTTTTTTGGGGCCTCCTTTTGCAACATTAAAACTACTTTTTGAAGTTTTTCATTTCATCATGCCATTCTGCAGCATGACATCACACTAGTATGATCCTTCGCTATATTGAAAAATGGCTGATAAGCTGGAGAAAGTGAAATGGCATAAGTGAAGTACTCTTCTGTTGAGGCAACATGATTTTGCCACTTGGTCACTTATGACTGACTTTTTGGTTGGAACTATCAGAGAAGTAATTCACCTGACATGGCTTTTCCGCATGCTCATTGGCAACCAAAGAAAAGCAGCTTTTATTCCTGGATGTATTTCCAGATTTGTTCAGCTGCGATACCTTTCAAATAGTCTTGGAGAATTTGACTCCCTTGTTTTTCCAGATAGCTGTTTTGAAGAACTTAAAACTTGCTAATAGCTACTTGGGGGTGTGGGGGGTTGTTTGTGATATTTTCAGTGTGGCCCAATTAAGTGAGCTCAATTTAATTTTGAACCTCAAGTAAACTTTGTCTACATTTATGTTAAGTGGATCTTTAAATGGAATTGCAACTTTCAGTTTTTGAATTCAAATACTACATTTCAGGTTTTAAATGAATTTTTTTAAAGTGCTTTTTAACTTAAACAAGGATTTAATGCTTTAGAAACATGTATTGTTAATACTATGGACTCTACCTGATAAGAGTTTGAGAAGGTTAGTTTTCCTGTATAATATTCCCTTCATTTTTTACTTCATTGCCATTGGAATTAGAACATCTCCCATACGTTATTCTCCATCATCCAGTGACAGATACATACAAATGATTTAGTTAATAGTGTTTCTGCTCCTATTCTCTGCCCCAAGTATTACCACGTTCATTAAATTTAGTATGACTGGATTCTTCTCACTTACAAAGTGTTAATGTGGACTGTGTATGTGTGTCTCACATTGCACTTAAGGAACTGTAGAGCTAAATGATACCAGCTTCATGATTTTGAGCAGTTTTTGTGCTCTTAGTGGGACATCTCTTTGGAGCAAGCAAAAAAAAAAAAAAGGTTCTTGGCCATACTGCTAAATAGAGCCTGAATCTGACCTCCCCTAAAGAAGTTTGGAATAATTGCACATAAATCATAAAACCAGTACAGAAAATATCTTTCCCAGAACCCTAGAATTTTAATAGACATTAAATCATAGGAATGATTGATGATTAATCCTCTGTTGATGTGGAAAAGAGCTCTAGTTTATCGAGAAAGTAAATAAATTTCAACATGTGAATAATGTATTATTGGCAAAAATTCAGTATGTTTGAGTTCAATATATATTTTTAGACTGCTGGTATGACTCACCCTATAGTGTATCCTAATGTTGAAGCTTAGAGGTTAGAAACGATTCAGAAGCCTACTGTTTAAAAGCTAAGTCTTATTAATCTAAAATTATTATGAGTGTGCTCTGTTTTCAAAAACAGTATAAAGGTCTTCAGCTCAGCCCCACTGAGACATCCGAAAATAGTACTGATTCAAGTAGAGCTGTTTCTGTTAAAAACAAACCAAATTAAACCCCACAACTCCACATTTCAGAGAGCAATGAGAAAATACAATTTGCTGATTGTTACCACTTCTTACTGTTTGTTTTTGTTTTCTGGAAGAAAAAAAAAAAATCACTCTTCCTTTAAAAAGAAATTAATACCTTGGTCCATTCAAGGAAACTAGGGCATGTATGAGGTCTGTGTTCACTGTGAATCACTTGAGCATATTGCACTAATCAGATTGCATTTCTTTAATTTACTGATGTGATTTAAAACTACCTGATTGGTTGGATGCCAATACATGGAGAACTGTAAAATCATACTTCTGTGAAAATGAAGCTATTTTTAGGTGATTTTAGCTACTGTGTTTTCTTTTAGAGCAAAGCTGCTCAGATACATTTCTGGGAGACCAAGAATAATAACTGTTACCATAAATTGGGACAAATATGTTGCTATGAAATACAGGCTTTTATCTATTATTTAAAAACTAAATACAGTCCTACAAAGTTGACTTTGTTTTTTTTTTAAATGAATGAATGGCTGTTAAGAGTCACTTATTGTTTATATGCTATAGATAAGGTTTGAAATGAACAAAAGGCAGCACAACAGGAAACATATGCTGTAGTAGTTAGTTCACACCTGCTAACTGCTTTGAATAGGCTTGGAGATAATATCAGGGAATGAATTCATTGTTTAGACCACTGAAACTCTTTCTACAAAATCTGACCCTTTACAGTCCATTCTTTGTCAGGGCACTACTGAAATTTATCCTGCTTTGAAAAATTGTTGTTATGGACATACTTTTACTCAGTGTATGAGTGCAAGCATACTATTCTCTAGTCCTGATGTTCGTTTCACAAGAATGCTTTTGAGCTTTAAAGATTTAAAGACATTTCTCACCCTACCAAAATTCCAGTTTCAGATATATTTCTTAGTGTTAGTTGAATAAATTTAGATACTAGGCTTTCCAAAACTAAAGGAAGAATAAAATAAATAGAAATGAAGAGGTGCATGGATAAAGGGGGATGGTGAAGTACACAGCAGGAAACTTGCAATAATCTTTCTTAAGTTAAAGGAATTTTAGTCAAAGCTTGCATTGTGTATAATGTAAAAAAACTAAAAGGATTAAAAAAAATTAAAAATTTACTTGAATGGGACTGTGGAGTACTGCTTCTGTAATTTAGCTTTTAGTTCTGCTTGCGTACACAGCTTTTACACCACAGTTTTTACTCCCTGCTTTCTCAACAAAGTTTTTTCTCATTCTGAATATCTCCGAAGTTATAATTAGCTCAAGTTTCGTTGATAAGACAGCAGGTGTCAGACAATAATTTGTATTTTATATTCTTTTCCAGAAAGCTCCCAAACTTTTGTTATCGTATACAAATGTGCCACAGTCAAAGAATGCTTGTCTTTTGTTGGTGAGATGATGAATGTTTAAAAGTGTGTAGAGAGGCATCTGACTAAGCTACCTTGGCTAGGTAAACAACTGTAAAGGAATATTAAATTAAAACTTACTGTAGTTCATATATACCTAACACAGGGTTTCTTTGTGCTTTTCTTCTAAATGTTTGACACTAACCACCTCTGGGAACAGGATACCAGATTTGGTAGACCACTAATTTTAGCTGCTATGGTAATTCTTATATTTCTGGTGTTTACTCTAATTGTCTGTGCATTTATCATGTTTCTCTCACATTAATGCTTTGACAGACATGTGGCCAGGGGTTAAAAATCAGACAGCTGAAGCTGTTACTGCCTACAGCCCTGGCAATGGACTTTTCTGTCCTCAAGAGTGGAGCATATGATCCACTCACAAATCAACTCCTGAACTACCACAGGTTTCAGCCCAGCATATTAAGGTAAACCAGTTCCAATTTTAGTTTATCCTGATATGTCAGGCTGAAAACTGAAGGGTCAGGAGTTCATCTCTAATCTGCTCAGCTGCCGCTGTTTCGGGGGCAGCAACATCTGTCAGAAGGGGGTTGTGTGCAACTGGGGTAATAACTGATTTAGCTGTTTGTCCGATTTTAGTCTCCTTCCACATGTCTGTCGGGACCTTCAGAGTCTGCACCTACACACATAATTACTGGATTTTTGCATTTTTTTATTCATAAAGTCACCAATGGTCTAATTATTTCCAGTAATATGCAAAATGGAAAACTCAGTTTGTTTTCATTCACTGCACTACTTTAAGTAGTAAATACAGATTGCCACATCTACAGTGTAATGATCCACTGCTAACAGCCTGTTTCCCAAGAGCTACGTTTGTACCTAACCAGGGCGAAAAAATACACCATTTTATGATGGTATATAAGATCTATTTTTATTCTGTTTTGAAATGTTATTCTTTCTAACTTTAAGATTTTCGTTTTCTATTATAATAATCTAGTGAAATCCTCATTCAAAAATGTATTTCTAATCTTAGTTATTTTAGTAAAGTGATTTTGGTGTTTTAATCTAGAAATGCTGGTGTTTGTTAGGAGAGAATAATACACAGAGGATAAGATAGATGAAATACTATGCATTGGTATTGCAAATAAACTGACAAACTAGCTGGATGTAATTTAATATTGACAGATACTGTATATCATGGCTGAGAACAATAAACACAATATAAATAAAATAGAAGGTATTGAATCAGAATAGGGGGGCTTTGAAAGGAATCTTGGAGTAACAGTCTATTTCTGGCAAGTACCCTTATGAAAGGACAGTTACCAAAAGTGAACGATTTTAAAAAGCATTGGACGTAACAAATCTGGTTAGATTTTTAAATGCATTCTGGTAAGAATTATACTCAAATATTTGCAGTATGTCTTAGCATAAAATGTACCATTTTTCAAAGACAAAAAGAAAAAGAAATATGCTAAGAATCATTACTGTTGGTTTTAGTAATTACTCTTGGTCTGCTTACAATGTAATGTACCAAACAAACAAAAACGTAATTGTGTCTCTCTTTAAAAATTACTGTTACTGTAGAAACAGCTTTAGAAGTAGTTTTGTAAGAACTGTGGTTGATTAAAAACAACTTAACAAAAACAAAAAAAACCTTTCATTAATGAGGCGTAAAAGTATTACCACGATGTCGATGGGGTATAAATTTACGGTAAGACTAGGCAAGTGGTTTTTGTTTCTGCTTGATTAAATTATAAATCTTGGGCTTCATGTGGATGCCTATGTCTCATGGCAAAGTCAGTGAAAATTGAAGTCCGTCAATAACTGGTGACATCAGATTGTATAGTTTTAAATTTTTAAGTAATTTCATATCAGAGGAGAAGCCAGAATTTTGTAAACCAGCTTGCCTAATCCTTAATGATTAACTACATTCAGCATAACTCTTTCTCTGAGCCATTTTAATCACTATTGTGAGGAAAACTGAGAATGCATGAGTTACTGTACAAATGTAACTGCTCTTAAAGTCGTGTCCCTAGAGTCTGAAGCACTTGGAGGAGCAGAATAATCCTGTTCCATAAATTAATAGTAGTTGTTACTTTGTTGTTATGCCCTGGTTTTTTTCCTATGTAATTATTTTAAAGATTTTTTTTATCTTACTGTTTTTATATAAATGCATATACACTCTTCTAACACTGGCAAGGAAATTGGGTAGCTAAATTGATGCTAATGCGTTTGTGCTTGTAAAAAACTTTTAATATATTATTGCGGTTGTCTTTAAAATATTTACTATTATGCCTTTATTTTCTTAATTTTTAGTGATATTTAGTAAGCACTGATAACTCATGATAATTTAAAAAAATGTTGATTGCAGAGAAG
Organism: Strix uralensis; assembly: GCF_047716275.1. Lineage (NCBI taxonomy): Eukaryota > Metazoa > Chordata > Aves > Strigiformes > Strigidae > Strix > Strix uralensis. Next base: position 101,060,102 of record NC_133975.1, on the reverse strand, counting down.
AGTTATTAATTGTTGACAACTATTGCCTAAATTTTCTAAATAGGTATTTCAAAGGCTAAGTGATCTGGAAGAATGTTATTGACCTTCATTGTAAAAAGTTTTGTCTGAAATCATAAATCAGTATAGCTAATTTTCTTTCCACCACTCTGTATTTGTCCTTGTTAAATGTGATTAGATGTTCTGATGTGCGTGTAATATTAGAGAATTAAAGCCATATAGATGTGGACTGTATTATGAAAGGTAGCAGGTAAATTCATTGATTTCCTTAGGTATTTTAGGAGACATATACTCAATGGAAAAAATCCTGGCTTTGTAGTGGTTTTAGTAGACTGACTTTAGTGAGTCTAAATCAATAACAGGTTTTTCAAACCTGTGTTTATGCATTCAGCCAGACAGCATATGACATCTATGGCTAATCTCACCTGCTGCCATTGCCTGTTCCTTCTCACCTGCTGCTATTGCCTGCTGTTACTTACTTGACTTTCAAAGGAAGTGAAGGTTGGTGCAACACAATTAAGAGAAGCAAGTTTTGATCGATTGATAGATATTTAGTTATATTCTTTAGTTAAAACCTTACTTTATATTGTAAAGCTCGATCTTTATTTTTGAAGAAGCAACTGAAATTTTTGGCTACTAGGGGCTGTTTGTGCTTTCATTTCTGTTAGCATGGACATTGGATTAATGAAATAAAGTACTTTTTTTAATTAACAATTTTCCTTTCTTTTCCTTCCTTTTCTCCCTTCATGTGTTTTTTAATTATTTTTCTTCTGATTACAGCCCATAGTTGCAGAGCAGTTGGTAGCAGTGGGTGGCAGTCATAAATCCATAGATTTATTGTCATAGATTTCTGTAGCCTGGCTGCCTGCTGCTACAATTACCAGCTTAAAATCAACTGTGGAATTTGACAATTTGGAGGAGGATTTTACAAAAATTAAGATTTTAAGGAGATATTTTTAGCATTTGTAACTCGGTTCTCACAAAGTCAAGGGGCTGTGCTCTTTGAAAGCATCTGGTAATCTTTCCATTTCAGACAACATTTAAATAATATTTGAGAGATTGTTTTGATAAGGTAACAAAGCAATTATATTGATACACTTGTGCAGTTGAAATCATGAGGGTTTCAACTGTAAATTACTTTCTTGTCATTGCATCAGTTTACTGCAGATATTAATAAACTGTATGTGATAATACTGATAACATCTGTACTTTAGAACACAGCAAACAGATTTTTGTGTTTGTATCATAGCAGACTAAGAAGCTCTGTTTTGCAAGGGCTAAGGTGGGAACCAGTGGTTTTTTTCGTGATTCTTACTTGCCACACCCATAGCTCTGCTTCTTTTGTGTCTGGTAGCGTATTTACTTTCAATCAATCTTCCCTATGCTTTTCTTAACTGAGATTGTCTTTAACTTGAATTTTGTGGCAGACATTATATTTTCAACTACTATCTTCTCTATGTTCATTTTCTTCACAGGAACATAAACCATGGCTGAGTCAAGGACCTCATGGGCTGTCATTTTAACTATGAATTATGCTTTCCATCTGCCTTTATTTCAGTTTGAGCTGCAAAATTATGAATTGTATTTTAACTTTTCTCCCTGTTACTTATGCAATCAGGTCTGGATTTTGTCTGTGTTAAAAGTTCTTAAAAAACCTGGTTTAGGATTGTCTGATATATGTCTACAGTTGGAGTACATAACACATAAATTGGTATTCTGACAAATCCTGCTGGAGAAGCAGCAAGGACTAAAAGACTGCAATTAGGAGTTAATGGTAACATAGACTGGGGCAGAAAGTAAAAGTCTTGTGTATCCTTTCTAAGAATAAATATTTGAGTACTACACTACCTCGGATAGTGTCTCACACGATTCTTTATATAAAAAGAAAAGAAATTTTAGTCCTAGTTATGACATCACTGATTTAGTTATAAGACTCAGAATGTTATTTTGAAGTAGCTGGCAGATAACTAAATCTGAATTTTATTTTAATATGATTTTAATAATTAATGTAGCAATCAATAGAGTATACTTTCACGGAGATGATTGATTGAAGTATCCTTTAATTGCAGCCTTTAATTAGAATTGATGGCTCACCACCCTAGCTCTTGTCTATTATATTAATAATTAGAAAATTGATTTATTTCCATTTTAATTTTGACCCACTGGGAGCTATGTGGCTCAAAATTCACATGCTTGCAAATGAAGGTGACTTGCTGACAGTGACGATATGTGTAAAAAATATATGCATGTAAACTATAATTGTTAGTGTAGTTCTATTTAATCATGTCCTATCCAATTATTTATTTTAGGTGATGTAAAGGAGCAGTGGCAGTTACTGGGCTGTTTTGCTTCTGTATTTGCTGTTTTGTTGTTATGCTAAATACTTCTTTTTTTGTCTTAAAGACAATGACAGGAGAGCTTTGCAGTGGCAGTTGCAAAAATGCCTGGTGGTTGATACGAAAAGACTTAAGATATTAACATTATCAAATATGGTTTGATGCGTTTTTTTATTCAGGCTCACTGTTCATTTTTTTCTTATTAGGCCTTTCATACTAAAGATTTAATTAATTTTAGACAGCAGCTCATTATTTTTTTACTTACAAAATACTGAGAGGTGTGTATGTTTCTGTACATATTTATATAAAAATATCTTACTTCCCCATGGACAAAGGAAAGCCTTACATTCATCGTTTTTAGTTATGATTGCCCTACTTTCTTTTCCACATCCATTTGCTTTAATAAACCTCCAAGATCTAAAGAATATAGTGTTCTTTTTCTGACACTGGAAAAAAAAAAAACCAACCAACCAAACAGAAAGCTGTCTGAATCCTTTGTGGTGACTTTGCAGCAAACTGTAGTTCACTCTGTTTTTTCATGCCCTCCAGGTGACCTGTTAGATGAGATACTATAGTGTTGATTAGCAAAGTTAGTGTTATCTTACCTATTGTAAGAAGTACTGTAAGCACAAAAGTCAGTTCTGAATCCTTGTTGTCTTAGGCAAATGATGTCTGTGGGTATAGCAGAATATGATTAGAATGAAGTTGAATTTTGTAGTAAAAGTGTCTGTGTCGTGTGTATTAAACAAATACAGAACAAATACATTTCCCAAAAGAAAAGCTGATCTCATTGGTGAACTTCTTTAAATTCTAAAGGTTTATTCTTCTGGATTCCCTGAGAGTTGCCTTTTTTTATCTTGGCTGTTCAGCCATTCCACTACTTAGAACATATATGATAAGTATTTGAATGCAATTGACTTAGAAGATATTCTTGAATAATGTGTGGAGAAATCTTGATTATTTTAACCTAGATTTATATGTTCATACGTAGACCCAGTGAGCAAATAAAGATCTTTTTTGGTTGCTTTCTGATTGGTTATTACTTTAGAGACCTGAGATGCACATTTTCTAGGAACTTTTTGTGACATGCATTGTAGGCAGATATGCATTAGATAGTTGAGCAAAATTCAAATTCGTGCTCAGGAACAATCACCTCTGATCTTCAGTAGCACATGAAATTTCTGCATCTTAAAGTTCTTGCCAGCTCCTTCAATCTGATAGTGGTTAAGTGATGTTTGACAATTTCCCAAATGAGCATCAGCATTGTAGTCATTTATATGTTACCACTATACCTTGTAGTGGCTGCATCAGAGAAGGGTCTTGAAGGGGTTTCCTTTAGAAGATTTGGTTTAGAGCCAACCTGGAAAGAAACGCAGTTCTAGCAGGACACAATGATAAAATAAAATTGAATAGGGAAAAGAAAATTTACATCACCATGCCAGAATTCTGAAGCAGACTAACTTGTATAAATCGGTCTGCAGGATATATGACACTTAGTTTGTTATGTTAGCATTAATAAGACTAAAATAGCAGTTTTTCAGAATATGTATATGTGTGCTTCTACATATATGTTGTCAGGAGAGGGCAAAGTTGAAACACAAAATTCAAGCTTAGATTGCCTTTGGATACATGCCATACAAAGCAGTCTTTAATAATAAGAGCAATACCTGCCTGCAAGTAATACAACAAAATATTGTGTCTTTCTAAAATTTTATTGGAGAGGTACATTATCTTTAATTAACTTTTTTCTGAATTGTGTGTGCCAGAGGTTGTGACATAACAAATAAGGAAATATAACTCTTAGAGGTATGCAGCACCTAACGCCATCTTCATACTTGTAAATCTCCTTTTATGCTGCCTACACTTAGTTGATAGCCAGAAGGCAATTCTCCCAGTGATTACTGATCACTGTAAATAAATGTAGAATAAAAAAAATAGGTGGCTTTTCTGTCTTATTTCTCTCTGGTTTTTACCACCACTGTGGAAAGCTTCTGAAGGGTAGAAAAAGGAGAGATTTGTGAGAATCAGACAAATGAATGAAAATTTCTGTATCCCCTACTTCAAAAATTCTCACCTACCTGAGCTTGTGGCCTCCACAGCGACCCAAATCATATATTTTTAGATATTCCACTATTAAGATACCATTTTTCTTAACCAACAGCTTATTCCACACTATTTTCTATTTTTTTCACATTTATTTGCATTTTACATCTGTCTGGTGCTACTGAAGGAAGTCCCCAGGGTGTCTGCAAGGAAAAGGTGAAACTGCATTTGAAAGGAGCCCCTGTCTGCTTTTGGAAAACATTAAACTTTTTACTCTTAGTTCCTTGAGGATTACTGCTGCGGAGTTTCATGTCACTGGCTAGATCTGTAGGGAAAGGAAAGTACAACTACTACTTTGTAGGAAGATCACAAAACCTGGGTTATTATGTCTGTTGGGAGTCTTGTCCTGCTGTAGGAAACACTGCTTTCCAAGGGTAATTTTTTTAATGAAGAGAAAAATTTCACTGGGGAAAGGAGAGGAATGAAAGAGAAAAATGTTTCTTGTCTTAGAGCTTTTTGGTATTTGTAAAGGACTGATATCTTGTTGATCCTTACACTGTCCATTGGAGATGAAATTGTTCTGTAGTATGTCTGTACTCAGGACAAAATATTAAGGGCCTATTAGGAGCTGCTAAGAATTAAACACTACAGCTGCTACACACATAAGGAAGCTTCCTCTTATAACCAAGAAAGAGAGCTATGGTAATGTGATCCTATTTCTATCATCCATCTGAGAATACAACTTTCATTGGTATCATTTGCTCATCTTGACAATGCTTTTCAAGCTTGCCAAGCTTTCTAAGGTCTTGCCTAACACAGCAGAGCTTTGGACTTTAGCTACAGGAATTCAGCTTTGACACTATTTCAGAGAGTTCCTGGACTCTGTCATGATCAGCCTTTTGCAAGCTGGATACTGTCTTAGTCCTATAAAACAGAGTATCCTATTTTAAAAAAAGTAACTTGCAGCACACAGCTGTCCTGTCACATCAGTGATAAAATACATTTCATATGTTGATATCTGTAGATGTCAACAGAGATGAGATATGTAGATTTCATAAGTTGATAAAGTCTTCTGCTTTATTTTATAGCTTTATTGGAAGGCATATCTATAATACCAGTAAGTAACACTACTTTATAATTGTGATTTGATTCACTGATATAAGAAGTTTCATTTAAATAAATTCTGCTAGCAGTGTTGAGCTGCACCTGAGCCAATGTAGAATAAAAATTATTCTATTGCCAACCTCAAAAGACTCTTGACTGGGTCATGGTTGATAATATATTCTAATTATGTATGTGAGGAGCAAACATTACAATAATAATCAAATACTGATACTTAATCTGCAATGCTAACCTGGTGCAAGCTCAGGTGGAATGCTATGTAAAATTGGTTTGGTTTGATTTTAAACTTGGAAGAAAGTTAATGAGTAAAAATATCTCTAATAAAAAATAGCACTGATTCTGTTATAATTTAATCATTTTAAAAGTTCAGGAAAGTGGCTTTTCAAATTTAATCTTATAACTTCTGTAGCTGTGATGATTGCTTATAAATGAACAGCTGCATCTTCATTGCCACAGGCTTAAATTAAAGTCCCAAAGTCCCGCAGGTTTTGAATTCCATAGCACATTAGCAAGAAACCTACAAATATAGAAAGGCTCATGTTCTAAGTCTGAGCACAATCCATGTAATATTCATGATTAGTAAGGCAAACAAAATACATTCTTACACAAAATGCTGCAGTGAAAACCACTATAGAAATTACAAAGTCCAAAATAACAAGGGTTACCATAGTCAACAGAATAACGTCATATATTTCATGCTTACTTTTAATTTAAAAAATTAAATTTTAGATGCAAATGTATTTCCTTTACCTCATTTGTATTTCTCACAATTTAGTAATTAAAGTTAAAACAGCTCTCATTGTTTAAGCTGTTGCTTTTTTCTCTCTTTTGTTCAATTTGGTATTGACTTATAAACTCCATGTTACTGCTTTCCTTTGTACATATATAAACACCTCAGTTAATCCTTGCTACTTCTTTTTTCTTCATTTCAATCATTTAATCATATATAGAACCCTACAGTCTGTAGTATCTTTTCTTAGGAGTGGTACAAAAAGCTGTGAAAAATGCAGTGATTGGGGGGAACATGACCGCATAATTCTTCATCTCAGAATATAACTGTCATGAATGTAATTCAGAGCGATCTTGGTATCAGAATGTAAGTGTCATGTCACTCGAAAAATTCCTCCATGTATTTTGAGCAGGAAATGCAAATTCAATGCACGGTAATCAGAAAATCTTCATTTTTTTAATAGAAATAAATATCCATTTTCTACACTTGACACAGTTTAGTCACCCAGTATTTGTTTTCTAGTCAAAAAGTTCAACTCAGAAGCTAGTCTTAAGGAGGAGTTCGAAAGATTGCAAGAGTCCCTTTAAAGACACTTGGTTTGTTTCATAAACATGTTTCTAAGGGCACCATTCGTGACTATAGAAAAGGTTTATACATTTTATTGAAAGGCAAAGTTCAAAATGTACTAGTCCTAGTTTATCAAAAATGTACAGAAAGACTAAATAGACAGATGCAGAATAGTTGACTTCTGATTTTTTTTATTAGTATATGCATATACTATTGCTTCTGAATATATCACTCTTCAAAGAGGAACAAGACACTTTGTTTGATCAGCCTCAGCATTACTTTGCCTGATGTTCCTGTGAAACAACGTTGAACCCTTTACTAACATGATCCACATTTGTCAAAGAGGTGAATATCTCTCAAATAATTAAACCTGTACATGCTTTGTAAAAATAAGCATCTGTGGATTGGAGACTGATGCTACAAAGGCCTCCAGTAAAGGAAGGCATCAGCTAATGCCAATATGTGCTGTCCCCAGAAAATCAACAGCTCTGGGAAAAGCTTCAGTCAGAGCCTGCACCCTCTTACCTTAGACACAATGATGCAGATCTGTAGGGAAATAGGCTTTATTAATTCCAGCTTCATGAAATTACTTGGATTTTTTTGATGTTATTTTTGTTGTGATTCTGATCTTGTTTTTTCTCAGGAGTGGGGATTAAAAAAAAAAAGAACATTTTGTATCATGCAGGAGTAGACAATCCATGGATTTAAATTGGTTGTCTGTGAGAAGATTAAGAAATCTAATTAGGCTGGAAAGTTCTTTTTCAAATGGACAAAAATAATTTGCTTGAATTAAAGCAAAATCTCATGAATGATCGAAGAATAGGGATTGTACTGCATCTGTTTTATTCCCATTTTAGGATGTATTAGTCTGTTATTAAGTGTTTATACACCTTTTAAAATTCTCCTTGTTTATTCAGTGCTAAAATAAATTTCAGAATTAGTAGGAATTTCACTCCTATTTCAGGCTGTTTTACTGTTTTTTCAAAGAGAAACTTAAAATTAGATTTGGAGAAAAGCAGGTAGATTTTAAAACCTGACATAATTCTGATATACTTGGTCAATAACAGCATCGGGAACCAGTCCCCTTACAACCTCTAAACTGTGAAAAGAGAGGATATCCTGTTATTACTGAAGCTTTTTTCAGTTAGTGACTTGTTCTGAGTAGGTACAAATTAAAGTTTTAGAAAAGAATATTACTGCATACAGCTGTGAAACATGGTCTAGATCAATACAAGGTATCAGTAGACAGTTTTCACTTTGTTTATGCTATTTCCATCTGTGATTAGAAACTACTTACTGCAATTTTGTATTTCTAGACTTGAACAAATGCTTCTTGCTAGGCTTTTGCCTTAAAGTAGTACACAACTCCTCATTTGTAATTGTAGTTGAATCTGTTTCACTTTAGAGAGCTATTTTTTAATGTATTTTGCATGTACCTGCTCCCAGAAACATGTGCTTGATATGTTTTAAATACCTATATCAAAAAAGGTGTAAAACATGGATATGCTTATATGCAATCAGTTCTCTGATTAAAAAAAATTATTGAAAAAGTTGAGCAGTGTTTATTTTGGGGGATAATTATTTTGACTACATCTAGGTCAAAATGATCAAAATGTATTACTAATAGGTGTTCTGCCTGGGTACATTATTTGAGTGGTGCCAGTTCTTCTGCCTTTTCCTCAAATTCTGCTGTTCCCAATCAATTGTCCTGTTAGACATAATTTATCTCAGCCTATACTCAAAGTAGCTTGTCTCCTTTGATGTTAAGTAGTGTTATTTAAGAATTATTAAAAGTTTCAGCTGCCAGTGCTTTGGATATACTAATTTTAAAATTAATTTTCCTATTCAATTTATTTCAGTACAACACTTTTCATGTGAAAAATCCAGTTTAGCTAGTCTTTGTTTACTGAAGCTTCAAACGTATTCTTGAAAATGCAGCTTGTTGATATTTAAATAACAATCCCAACCTTAGCAAGCCATCATACTGCACCTTTTCCACAGATTAGCGTTTTGTAGGTCCTCTCTCCAAAATCCAAAGATAGATGTTATTTTTTCAAAAAAGGATGTGAAAAGGCTAGTGAGTGGCGAACTATGAAATCTTAAAGACTTCACAAGTAATTAAGTTGAGGGCAAGCAAAAGTTATCTTGATTGATGGCAGGTCATACTGGGGAAAAAAGGAAGGGGTGGGGGGCTATCCCTGCTCTCCCATCCTCCTCAGGCGTGTAATTGCTTTAGCACATTTTCACACATATGTTCAGTTTAGCATACATTCCTGCCTTAAGTTAACTTGGCTTGCTAATACATGTGAAATATTATACTTTATCAGTGTTGATGCCTTCTGAATTTGTCACAATAATATTAAAAAAACATATCAGAGAACTACCACTCACTCTGATGCTATTATTTTTGGGGGTAAGAGATCATAAGGTCTGTGGAGTGCAAATGCTCTTTAATAATCCAACTCTTGCTGGCCAGTGTCATCTTGCTGTAGGAGTGCCTGTCCTGTGCTCTAAATCCTGTGATGGAAAGTGGAGTACCAAGTGAGACGGGAGGTTTGGAATGGTGTCGGTATTTGTCTCTTCCTTCAGCAGAATTACTGAGCTCCAGCTCCTTTCCTGCAGCAAGGGAGAAATTCTGCAGTTTGAGAGGAAGAGAGGAGCAACAGAATAGCTACTGTACCTTCCCTCCTACCCATTCCTAACATACATACCTGCAATGCTCCCCTGCTGCTGAAGTAGAGAAGCTGTATGACCATCCCTTGTTTACTGTTGGGGAAGGAAACTGACATAAGATAGCTGAGAGCTGGGCCATTCCTGCTACCGAATTCATACAGGTAGTTAGTACAGAATAGGTGCTGTTCTCAAAGTTCACATTCTTCATTTATAATTCTGCTGCCATCCTATAAAGATAAGCTCTCAGGCAAACAGAGAAAGGAGACAATTTCGTGTGTATTCCCATCAGTAGAGAGTCTGATTTTTTAGAGGTGAACTTGTCTTTTCTCCTTGCTTATTCAGGAAAAGAACTGGTGAGTCTCTTAATTCTGTGAAGTTTGTCTTATGTTACTGCACAGCAGGGCCATGTAGGAGTACCTGAGCATCAGCAACTTACGCAGATTTGTTAGAAATTGCAGCCCACAGGGAGGCTCTCTGGAAGAGCAGCAGTGGAAAAACTGTTGCCTTGGAGTCATCTGAGCTGCAGATTCCTCTTTCCCACTGATTTTTGAGGAGGTTTTCTGAGCATGATGTTCAGCTTGTGGTTTAACTTGAGGGGGAGATTTATTCTTTAGACAATTACATAGTAGTTTTATTTCCAGTGGGTTTATTTATTTCATGTTGGTTTACACAGATTGCTTGTGCATTTTGGTACACATAACTTTAATTCACATTGTTGTAATATTCTCTTTGCAAAGTGAAGGTAAATGTTTACTCTGACTTTCAGGGAAAGTTTTATAATCACAATGTCAGTGTGTGAATAGATTTGATCATCCTGTTTTAATGTGACATCTTTTATTATTTTTCATTATCAAATGCTTAATAACCTGACAGTCTCCATCAGAGACAGTACCTTGTATGGATTCATATTAGAAAGTATCATTCTTTTTAGCTTATCAAGATGTATCCAATTTGATATACTGGAAGATTAACAGGTGTGTGCTAGGTAAATAATTAGCATATTTAAGGATGATAAAGGATTTCTGTGTTAGGACATATGGAAAATCTTAAACCAGAATCTGTCAGAAAAGTATTTCTTTCACTTTTTAAAAAGGGAGTTACAGGATTTCCATTTAAAAAAAAAAAAAAAAGGGGGGGGGGGGGGGGGGGACACAAAAGAACAAAAACTCAGATAGGCCTAAACTGGTTTTATGAGTTTGATGTAATGCAAGAAAATGTATGACATTTAAGTCTGTCTAGAAGAATCCAGTGGTTGGTTTATTGGCTTAAATTTATCTCCTTAATACAGAAAAGAAATGTGGAGAATGAAACTCAATAGTATTTTCAGTAGATTAGTAATACATTCAGTCCAGGTTCTTATCTCACAGTCAGATTTATGTTGAAGAAGTCTATGAACTTTCAATGACGTCAGTGGCAATATCCATAGGTTTAAGGATCTGGCAGTGACATTGTGGCTGTTAACATTTTGACTGCGTTTATTCCAGTTGAATTCTGACACCATTCAGTTTCTAAACAGGAATGCTTGACCCACTCTTCAAAAGCAGGAGAAAAAAACCGTGTTCTTCAGCCCTGTTCTTGATCAGTGAAGTTGCACAAGGTAGCTTCCTAGATTTCCTCAGATCCAATAACGTAAACAATGACATGTGGTAGCATTTGTATAAACATTAAATTGTGACATTATTGTTTTGAAGAGTTGAAAATACTTGCAAAATGACTGGCCTGTCAAAAAGGCTCCTGTGTGGACCAGCCATAGTACTGGTAGGAGATCTTTTGTTCACTTCATCTGATTCTCTTTCTGATGTTGAAAAGGTGCAGAAACTAAAGAAAAAGCTAAGGTTCCTAACCCTCTCTCTTTTTTTTTAATCTTCTGTGGACTTTTTAGACCATACAAAAAATGAATTTCAGCAAGATCTTTAGCTCATTGGTACTGAACTTGCCAAGTCCATTATATCTACCTTGACTATTTTAAAGGTAATTTTGTACAAGAATGAAAATAGTTCAGCAAATATCTGTGAAGCAGGAATTTTTGAGTGCTTAGGAGAAAAGAATATGTAGCTGTGTGATGGCTATAAAAATAGAGAAAGAGCAGCTGTCATCCAGTGCAAAAAGTTGAGAAAAAGTTCTATTTAGGAACAGTCTGCCTACATAACATTTTCTACTCCTTTTTATTGTGGACTTTTATGACAAAATATTTTTGAATTTATATAAATCTGCTGGTAGGTGGAAATGATTCTGGCATTTGCTTTTGGAGGGAAATACCTCTTTTTATTGACACTTCAGTTTACCTCTTACTGTATCAAAATAATTTTACACACTGCCTTATTCTTACATTCAGGCAATGCTTTTAATGTTATATAGCATTAATAGTAATTGTTATAGCTTTAGTATTAAGAGTAATTCAACATTTACATTGTAGCTATCTCTGGAAAACAATATTGTGTTACGTGTGTTTATATAGTGAGCCTTTGAGGAGGAGCCTGGTGTCTAATCTAAGCTAATACTCAAAGCTCCTTGTATGGTTAAGGGTGAGAGCATTGTATCTTTGTGGGATGATTCCATCTGAAGGTAGACGGGGTGCACAGTTCATGGACGCCCCGTCTTTCTTAACCAGCTACCTTGGAGTTGATGCATAAATTTTAGAAAGCTAAATTTAGACGGAGATAAATGCCGTTCATAGAAAAAATAACAGGACACACTATAAAGGGATTACAGTCTGGAAATCAGGAAGGAGCTAGGAAACAAAAATAACTGTGGCATACTAAATGCACGGGCAGCAGTCACAAACTCTTCCTACCTGCTTTCTGTATAAACCCTGGACTAGAAGTCCACTGCTAGATAGCAATGGATTTATTTAAGCATACAGCAGCTAAATTCTACTATGAGCAGAACATGGATTTGGACAAGCATTTAGAGAGGAAAACAGAAGGAGCAAGATATGAAAAGATGTGTATCTTTGTGTTTGCACATGTGTTTTTGTATGTGCCCATTCTGTATGTGTGTTATAATGACAGCATCTAAGTGGGAGCTCATCCTGGTTTTGACATGACAGCATTCTTCCTAGTCTTAAAACATAAGGTGTATGTGTCCTTGACTCTTTTCTTGTGTTTCTGCACTGGATGTAGAATAATTCTTACGATGCCGTTGCTTTAGTGTGTGTCACTGCATTTTATCCTTACCTGAAATTACTTTTGACTCTAGTGTTCATCTTGAACACTATAGATAAAGGCAATTTCTTGCAGGATCATGACTTAAATTAAAAAACATTCAATAGTAATAATCATACTCTTGAAAAATCATGTTTTCATGATCGCTGTCAATGTTTTCTTGCAATGTATAAAAAAATTATACATGCAATTACAAATATTTTAATAGAATCCTTAATCTAAACCTTGAGTATAAGCTCATTTACCCGAAATTTGGTATTTGCTTCCTCCAAACAAATGCATAATAACGAATGTATCTGGTGATGTGATTTCTTGAGAAACTGGCCTTACCTAGGAGGATTTTCCAAAGCTTTTCATGTGCTTTTAAACTATGGAACTTGAGAAATATTTTTGAGGAGAAAAGCTCCCTTAGTGATTTGAACTGTTATCGCTCTAAATTATAAGATGTATCAGTTCCTACAATTTCTCAAAGTATATTTTACTGTTTAAATGGATGGATTTTTTCCTTTGGTAATTGTATGTGTAGGAGGTACTATTAACAAAGGTTCATATTACTATAGCATAGCATGAAAGCTGTAATTGCCAACTGAACATTATTTTGCATGAAAAATATTCTTAAGTTCTTTTGTTGATATGAAAATTCATTCCAGATATCTTAAAAAACATGCAATTTTTTTTTTCCACTTTGGTCTCCTTTTCCAAAAATAAGGTCATCTCTTTTTCTCCAGCAGATTTGGTCTTGTGGTGATATTGTGTGTGCTTGTTTTTTAATGATTTGGAACACTTTTTCTTCTCAGAGACCTTCACATTTTCATCAAACTTAGGTATTGGATTTTTATTAACATGTTTATTTATTTATTTGGATGCTTACTGTTCACTGATAGAGGAAAAATAGTGACTATGCAACATTCCAGGTACCTTGGTAATCTTAAAAATATATGAATTAGCAAATTATTATATTATACATTATTAGATAAGATTTATAAGAACCATAGTCACAAGCCCATTTCCTTTTGAAAAAATGTTTTGAGTCGAAGCATAATGCTGTCCATCAACCATGTTACCACTGTTAAGAAGAAAAAATGAAAAATTTTTAAATTTTGAATTTTTAAATAGAAAATTTAAAGTAGATTTCACTCTTATCAGAGAATGTCATGTAATTTGGGAACCCTAACTCATCTGATTTTTTTAATAGATGGGACATTTAAATAGCAATGAATAAATTTAAATATTTTGTGTTTTGTTTAAATTCTATATTTTGTATTCCCATTGTTTATCATATTGTTCTTGGGTACAGATACCTGTAGGAAATGTGTTCACTTTCCAACTTCAGGAAACTGAGGATGAGAAGATGACAGTTTAGCCTATTTACCAAACAATTTGGGAGCTAGAAGGGAAAATTAATATGGGGTTGTTACCCCAAATACTGTTTTGGGGAAGTTCTTCTCTGACTTAAAATTTATTAGCAGCAAAATGTAAAAATTCTTCTTGATCCCTTTTTAACTGCTTTTACAGTTAGATGTAAACGTTATGATGGAATCAGGTGGGTTTTGATTTTGTTTGTTTAAACAGTAGTTCCTTTGTTTTAGATCATTTTACAAATAATGTACAAGACAACCATTTCCCCAAACAGATTGAATAAAAGCATAGTGCTTCTGTCCATAGTTTGAGGTCTTTCTTAATTCTAGAGCTTTTATTTTCCAGAAACATCATTTCCCAAAGCGTAATTAGGCTGTGTTCACTTTCATTGCAGCCCTTTGCCATTGATTTGCACACATGCTTTCTCTCTGAGAGTTTCTCATCTAACTAAACTCCTCTATAAAACTATAGCAAGACAAAATCTCTTTGCCCTTTGCCTTTGGTTTTGGGAAAATTTACCAGTTTTGCAGTGGAATCTACAGGGGTTTTTTTATGAGTAACTCTTAAACAAAGAAAAGTAGTCATAATCCTTGTTTCCTGTCTTAGACATAACAGTATAATAATAATCAGTAATTCCTCATCTCTCTTTATATAATACAATTTTTGGGAAATAATCATCAAATCCTTAGCTAATATCCAAGAAAATGGTTTATATGCAAGGGATTGTTTTCTTTGTAAGATGACTCATCATCCCTTTTAAGCCTTTAATAATTACAAGGTTTGGGTTCTTTTCCTTTTATTTAAATCTTTTTAATTTCCTAGGTTTCTCTCTCATATGAGAATAATTCATTTCGTCAGACTCATAACTATGTTAAACCAGGATTCATGTAATTCACTCTTGTGACCAGAGCACAATGGACTGTAAATTTGAACTTTTCATATAACTGAGAACTCATGCAGTTCATATATTTTACAGAATTTTAAAACTTGATTCATTTCAATATCTGAATTCTAGTGAAGAGGTCACTTATTTAAAGTAAAACAAATTGGTATAGATGTGAGTATGAATATATATATATGCACATATATGTTCATGGCTATCCATATGCCACACCTAAAAGACATGTTATCAATATGAGTTCAGCAGTTTCTTCTGCTAAGGCTAGTAAGGCTTCCTGTGAACACCTGTTAAGAAAATATTAGGGGACTGATGTTAGAGGACCCCAAGTTCTAACATGTATTTTTGCAGATTTCAGCAAGTCATGTGTGTAGGTGCAAGTGCATGGTAATCATCATATCTGTTAATGTGTTTCAAGAAATAGACCACTTTAACTTTCTGCTTTTATTAGATGCTTGACTCATGTAAAGTATAATGTAGCTGCAGAAAACATTAATGGAATTTCAGGAGGAATAATTGCAGATAAAACTTTAAAGGGAACAGTTTATTTCTCGCTGAAAGAACAATGGAGGTGTAGTGAAGCTAAATGCATCCAGTCAGTAATCTTGAAATTTAAAATCAAGGATGCCCTGGTTTTATAGCAGAGATATAAAGAAGATCCTTACAGGGCGATATTTCCTTTCAATTTCATAGATTGCCTTCAATATTTTCTTTCTTTATTCAGCTATTTTAATTGCTATTAAAATTGCTATTTAAATTTTTAGTCAGGGAAGGTTGAGTTTTACTCCCTATTTGTGTGTTCTGAGTTCCAAAATTATTTTGTCTGGATGAAAACAAATGCAGATCAATGCTCTAGAATTGCTATCAGCCCTTGTTTGCCCTTTCAGGTTGGAAAGTCTATTAGCTCTCAAAACAAACCTTCGTGATCTGTCTTTCTGTGTGCAATATGGGAACAGGCTCTATATTAAGACCAATTAGTTCTCTCTCAAGAAACAAAGGTAAAAAGACAGGAGGGAGATAAGGACTGAAGAATAAAACCGTCTTTTTGAGATTTCTGTGACACTTTGCACATATGTGGGATATTCTTATGTGTTGCATTTAAAGTTGTGTACGTTTTGTCATTTATATGACAAAGGTTTTTCATATCTGTGTAAGGCATTGTGAAATACTGCTAATACATATGAATAAACCAGATTTTTATAGTCTGACTTTTGTTTGCTGAGGTTTTATGCAAGTGTAGAGAGGAAATGTTATATGCAAGGAAGAGTTTGTCTGATTTTCACGTTAAGTGTGTAATTGACAAATTTTACATTGCTTGGGAATGGTGTCAAAGTGGAGTCCTATTTTACCAAGAGCTTCTGCAAGATCGGTTTTAGGCTGAAAGAGTCGGTGGCGGTGTTATATAGAATCTGACTCTACAGGCCATTTGATGATGGATCACAAAAATAAACGTATGGGATGTTAGGGTTAGTAGACTGCTGTACTGTGAGTTGTCAACTAAAAAGCTTAATGCAAATCAGCTGATGAGAGACTGTAGTGCAGCCTTTCATTTAGCTAAGGTTTTTGGCTTTGGCTCCTCTATCAGGTTTTCCCTTTCAGTGTCAGAGATCGGCATGGTATGCTGGAAACATAGAAGGAGATTTAATTAGTGGATGTATTGGGATTACCCTGGGCTGGTAATACATTGTGCTTTTTAGGTTTTCAAATGCTCTTTAAGATTGATGTAAAGTATATAGAGTCATATAAATGCAAGACAGTCCTTTCTGAAAGGTACAGTGCGTTCTCCAAAACATTTCAACTAAGGTTTCTGTGAACACAGTAGAACTCTTACACATTCAGAGTCTTTAAGCAAACACTTAAAAGTTTAATGGTAACCATATATAGATGTATGCCTGTTAAATATAGAAATAAAGATGTTGAATGCATCATCCTGTTGCATCTTCTACCATTTATTCTAATGGTTGTTTTAAAGTTGTCTAATAAGTAAATAACAACCTTCACAGAGAAAAAGCTTGTGGTCTGTTGTTTTGAAGCTCTTGACAAAATTAGTGCCATGTGGTTGGCAAAGATATTTGCCAGAAGTAAAGTTTTAGGTAGTTAAAGGAGGTGGAAGAAAAAACTAATGATTAAAATAAAGTTATTGCAAGCTGTTTAGCTTTTAGGCCTAACTAACTTACTAGATTTCAGAACAGGTTTTTATTTACTTACTTCTAAATTACCTGGTGGCTGCTAATGCATCTTCCCCTCTCCCATGGAACTGCAGGGAAAAAAGAGTATTTTAGATAATGCTGAGTCTGTTTTCAGATTAAAAAATTCAGTGCAAAAAATTTCCTTCTGAAAGCTAAACAAACAAAAAACTGAATTAAGATTTCTTTTTTCTCCATTAGTTTTAAAAATCTATTTTTATTGGGCAGTACAGGCAGGCTTTTCTGTGCAATTACATTCTGCCTCTTTGTTGATAAGAAATAGTTGAAACATACACGTGCAAACTGAATTTTAATTCTGATATAAGAGGAAAGAAACACATTTTACATGCTGAAAAGTACAGCACATACAAATACTGACTAATTTACTTGGGTTCCTTAGAAAAAATAAACATGACATGATTGTAGCAACATCATCATCAGCAGGTATTTAGATAGTGGTTTTCCTGTTTTGCAACCACATGTAAACTTCTGTCATGGACTTCAGTGTTATTGAACATACATAAAAAATTGTCCATTTTTTGAATGTACAGGGATGATGACCACCTACATTTGGTCATTTTCTGCGGAAGAATTATTATTTTCTTGTATATGTTTTATCTCTTCATATGTGAAAGACAATATACAATACCTGACCCTAACTTTGATTTCAATTGTAAATTTTATATCTGCTATGTTTGCACAAAAAAAGCGCCACTGATTATTTGGTAATTTCGCTTTCTCCAAATCAGCTGTTTCAAAAATGAGATCTGTATTTTAAATACATATTTTGAAAATCATATAACAAAAAGAATGCATATAGATGGCTGAGCTTTTGTTCACAGAAATGTGAAAAAAGGAGTGGATGCAACTGTTAAACAACTGAAAATGATAAATAATCTGACAGATTACTTTAGACACTAATGGAGCCTAAAAGCTTGTAAAATGACAGAAATTTCACCAACTTTAGTGAATCGTAGGCTTATTTTTGTTATACAGGTTGGTCGTATAGCTGGCAGTTTTCCTTTTGTGTGACTCCTGTAAATTATTGTACTGTGTTATCTGAGTGAACGCTATTAGAGTTGTGTGAAGGAATATGACAACATCACTTCAGAAGATTAAAGCAGTTCCCAGCTGTACATGTATACAGTTTCTCCAAAATTTTTGTTTTTACTTTTTTTTGTTGACCCTCCAAGAAAATGTGCTACTACTGTGATGCACTTTAAAACTGTATCTTACTCTAGGTGAAACGTGCTTTTGCCCAATTGTATTTCTTCATGAAACAGTGATTTCCATTTACTACATCCTGGTTATACATACTAAAATGTAGTGTGTTTGTTCCACACTATGACATAAAGCATATTTTTATTATATTGCACCTTCTAAAATGACACAGATTGTAGAATAGCCTTTAGTCACTTAGTGTCAAGTCTAATGAAATTCCTATTTAGCATTGACTGTTTTCCTTTCCAATGTTTTGACAGTAGTCATCCCTGTGAAGTGCTTTCCATATTAGTCTCCAGTAGCTTGGACGTAACCTGATCTGTGTTTTGTTTCAGTGTGTTGTCTGCTGACCTAAAGAACACTTGCATTAGCTGCATTGATCAATCCACATCACATCTCATCATTTAGGAGACAATTAATACTGCGGCATAAAGACTCCCCAGAGCATTTTCTTAGAGCTGGATTGCTTTACACAGAAACCACAGGAGTTGTTTGCAAAAGGGGGAGGAAGCCAAGAAGGGGGGGGGAAGGCATTTAAGAAAGCTTCATCTAGGAACCAAGTTTCATTTTCCATGATGACTTCCACTTATGTCATTCAAACTCCCTTTTTTGATGGAGTGCTTTGGAAAAAGAAAATCAGCTGTAGTTTTAAGTTGATTTGTTGCAAAGGTCACATAAATGTTCTAAAAATCTTGTTCTTGTGAAATATGCATTTGATTATATTTGTATAACTTGCTGTTAAGAGTGTAATAATTTTAACTTTATATTTTATCTCAAGGACTATTAGCCTGACATCTTTTGAAGTACTGATTGACATGTTTTAATCCTAATTTTAATTATTTTAAAAAACATGTTTTAATAGAGAACAAAATGTTTATTTCTCATTCTGTCATTTTTTCTGTAGAGCTTCTTCTATGAAGGTGAATTTCAGTATTGCCTGATACTGTTTCTTAGGAAAAAAATCTTTGAAAGATTTTAGGTGCACATGAATACATTAAGTTAATGAGCAGGCAGGGCTCTTAGTGTGTTGTTTCATCCTTAGGTAATGAGATATTTAATCTTTAGAGATCATCCACAGAACCAGATGAGAAGCATTTACTAATAAAAAGCAATTTTTTCTTGCAGATGACTAAGGTTACTGTACTATTTTCTGTTTAAAACTATGTCGCAGTGTTATATGGAGCATATCTTAAGATGAGTTGATAACAGTAGAGATTACTGAAGACATAAAATTGATAGGAAGGGAATTTTAAAGAGGAGTTCACTTACCTCCCTGGTACATTCCTCAAATCTATGTATTGCTTGTGATTCTGTGCAGATTGTACAATGGTAATGAGGCCAGCTAAGATGTTGTGAACTTCAGAAATAATTTCAAACTTGTTAGTATTTACCATATCATTACATTGTAATTTTCATTTATTTAGGTAGAGTGAATGAAATTTCAGCAGAAAAGATTCATGTGTGATCATGTCAATAATATTTACTAGGAATACATCAATATTTACTTTTGTGGTAATTCCATAGCTCAAATTTGTTATTTTGTTTCCCCCGCTGTAATCTTGAAGCAAAATGTGCATTGGCATTGAATAATGTATCTGGCATATCTTTGCATCGCAGTATTATGTTTTCAGGAATACACTTATATCATGATAGTTCACATTATCATTTTCTTCTGTTAGTAGAGCTGTTCTACTGGTATTTGAAGGTAAAAACATACTGATGGAAAATCATTAATTTGAGTATGTTACAAATGTACAGAATGTGTTTATGGAAGTATGTACTACATGAAATTTCAAAGCAATTTTACTTGGACGTCTAGGTTGTCTTGGTTTGGTATTTCTGCAGAACAAAAATGGATATTACAATGATTCCTTTTAAGTGTATTTTTTTTTTCCAACTCCTGTTAGATCCTGTTTTTTCAAGTCAAAACTGGTTTTGTGGAACCTATTTAAGTGGATTGATATGTAGATTATTTCAGTGCAGCTTCATATTTGTATCCTTAGGATCGTACTGGGGTTTTTTATATTCTTTCTCTAGTGAGGATGTATCAAGCTGTAACCCAAGATGTTAAAAAAGCTTCTTCTGGCATACAGTAAAGCCATGCAAAATCATCTAAAACCACTCTAGTCACAAAAAAATAAATGAAGTATTTTTCCACAGTTCTGCATTCATCTTTGGCCATCTTGTAGTTGTTTTTAGTTAAGAAATCAAATCAGTAAGCACTGGTGTGGTTTTTTTGTAACACAAACAGCACAGTATCATTTTGGAAAAGGGTTATGTGGCAATGTAGGCTTTGTCTAAACCTTTCTAGAGAATTATAACTAAAGCTATGGTAGTTATTTAACGTCTGTTTGTAATTGGCATAGAATCACAAATTCTATGAGGTAGTACACAAAAGATGAGATAAACATGACACATCAGACTTCTTCCTCCAGGCTACAGGGATAGGGAAGTCATTACAAGATCAGTGAAATTAAAAGTGAGAGTGCATAATGGTGATATAAGGGAGAGGGAGTGACAGCCAATACAAGAAAAAGAATGTACTTCAGACTGGAGAATAGAGTTAAGCAAAATGATACAGAGCAGAATAGAATGGTTAGAACTGAAAACCCAGCAAAACTGAAATGAAAAGAAACAAAGGGTTACACTTTGCTGTAGAGTTTGGGAATGAGAAATATGTTCAAGGCCTCTTTTTCTTAAGCATCTGTCCTATCTTTACAAATGAGTATGGTGGGAAACTGTCCCCTACTCTGCTTTATTGCCACCAAAGGCCTAGTATTCTTACACATAGAATAAATATGTATTTCACCTGTCAGACCTATTTGACAAGTATATAGTATTTTCCCACGACCTTAGAACATGGATGCTTAGAAGGTAGTCACGTAGAGTCTGGATATCCTGCATGAACGGTATTCAGCGTAACTCTAAACAGAAATCAGTGAAATTTAATTTTTGGGTATTGACTACTTATTTCATACAAGCTTTCATAGTTTCCAACTCCTAAATCACATTAAAGACAGCTTAATCTCCAGTATTCAGTAAATTGCAGTTATTGCAGGTATGTTGTAAGGTAGGAAGGTTATAAAAGACAAAGTGGATACTCAGATATATGAGATCAGTGGGCCTTGAAAGGTCTTGCTATAATGACTTTCAGCTGTTTGAAGAAATGATCTAATAATGCCTACACTAAATGAATGTATTTGCAGTTCAGGTGTTCATTATAAAAGCTTATTCCAAGTGCCGCTATAATGCTGCCTATTATGTTCAACCTTGTGTTACCTAGAATTTATACAATATTTTAGAAAATCATTTAAAGGACATGTATTCTGCACCGACTTATTGTATTTGTTAACATTTCCAACAAAACCTAATGGTTTTGTTCTTTCTTTATTTTATATATCCAGATTGGCTTGGAAAGTTATGTGTTTGTAGGACCTACACAAGTATGAGTTGTTTAAAATATATTCAGCTCATCAGTATGTTAACTTTTGAAAATATCTGCTTTCGTTTGTATGTTTATGGAGGTATTGATAGTTGGTTTTGCAAGGTTGCTTTTGAGTGCCATCTTTATGCCATAACTGAAGCAATTTGTGGGATCTTGAAGAATCTGCTTTATTCAGGTCAACTTTTGGTATTTGCAGGTACTACAGAGCGGGTGTGTCTGATCCAGGGAACAGTTGAAGCACTAAATGCAGTTCATGGCTTCATTGCAGAGAAGATTCGAGAAATGCCTCAAAATGTGGCCAAGACAGAGCCTGTCAGCATTCTACAGCCTCAGACCACTGTTAATCCAGACCGCATCAAACAAGTGAGTTTTTGGTTGGGAATAGAGAGTCACAGCAGCTCTTTAGAAGTCTTAAAACTTTAAGGCTGCAAGGGGGCAACATAACATGTTCTTTAAGAAAATGTTATTTTACCCTTTAGTAATTTGCTGGTCCTGTTTTTCCTTGTACTTACATGTTCCATGTTTCTCAGCAGTTCTTTTAGACAGTGTTTCATAAATTTCAATGCCACACTCTAATGTGTTTCTTTCATAAATGTTTCTTTACTGTATAAGGTGATAATACACTTCTAGGTTTTAGTTAAAGATCGCTGAATTTTAATCTTAGACAATGAACCTCTTTGTAAATCTTTAGCATTACAAAAAATCAGAATAACTGAATGTTTTCTACTTTTATGTATTTAAAATAAAAACAAAATGTTCATTGGTTTTTTTTGAACCTATATTAGATATGTTAAAGTCTTACCTGTAAGAACTTGAAAATACAAAGATCATTCACTTGGGATGTTTTCTACAATTTCAATTTATGTTATTTTTGGCATCTTTTTGCCTGTTTTACACTGACTTCTTTCAAAATCTATGGGCAATGCAAAATATATTTTCAAGGTATTATTGGTGTAGTATTCTTTAGTTCATTATATTTTTCCAGAACAATTTTAATTTTTTAAAACATTACCCTGTATGGAGAATGTGAAATATGTCATACAGGATTTAAAATTATTTTCCATTGTATTGAATAAGAAAAAGCTGAGGAAAGAAATGAGTGAACATTAGTAAAATTTTGTCTTGTCTCTCTATCCTATATAGGATAGAATTTAGTTTTTCACCTGTCCTATATGGGAAAAGATTGTTTTGTCCTTCTACACTAGCAAGATTCAGTATCTTATCATTTGGTAACTGTATGCAATTACTTTGTATATAGTGACATACACAGAATGCTTCTATGAATACGTGTTTGAACAGGATGAGTTTGGAACAATCAGTCTGCTGTAGATGGATGAAACTATGCATAAGCCATTGTATATGATTTCTAATATTTAATACTGTATTAGTTTTTCTGTATATGCAATACTTAAAAGATACTCTAGATAATTTATAAGAAAATACTAAAAAGAAAAGCCCCAATTTTATAAGATTAGTTTCTAAATCATTAGACATGAAAATTATTATGCCAGAGGTAGAGAGAAAAAGCTGA
Source organism: Strix uralensis (assembly GCF_047716275.1). Taxonomy (NCBI): domain Eukaryota; kingdom Metazoa; phylum Chordata; class Aves; order Strigiformes; family Strigidae; genus Strix; species Strix uralensis. Next base: position 101,036,830 of record NC_133975.1, on the reverse strand, counting down.
AGCGATCTGTATTTTGAATGGCTTTTCTGCTTGTAAAACGTTAAATTTCATGCTAATACTTCTTAACCCAATGGGAAATAAGTGTTCTCTATAACAGTGAAAAGTATTTTTCCCCTTTTCAATGAAATGAAACTAATTTTTTAGTAAGTCAGTAAGATCCTGAGAAACTAGATTACAGAGCTGTTTAGTGACATGCCTAAATATTTCCTGTCTTGTATATGTAATTGATACAACTTGTCCACATTACTTCTGCAGAAAACTTATTTGTAAAGTAGTTGAGGGTTTTTTTCGAATTTTTTTTTTTTTTGGTTGGTTGGTTTGGGTTTTGTTGTGTTCTTTTTTTTAAATAAAATTCCATGTTTGGAATGCTGTATTAAATTCTGAAGGGATGGATTAGTGAACAGAGCTGCTGCTAGTGAAGTGTGTAGCTTATAAGACTGTTATTTAGTGACTGGCTCTACATAATAGAATTTTAATATATTACCTGTATACGTACAGGTGCATAATAATATGACTGCAAATGTTTGAGATATGCATGTGCATATGTTAGAGCAGTTTTAACCACAATGAATTGATTAACTTCTCTTTTAATGAAGCAACTTCTATTCATGATAAATTCATACACTATAAATATTGACTCAATAAATCTAAAATCCATTATTTTTACCAAGAAGTGAAATTGTTAGCTTAGTTCTTAGAGTTTGCAGTCAAGTAATCTATCCTCCAATGTCAGAATATCCTGTATCTTAATGAGAGATATAATACCTCTAAGAAATTAGAAGGATAATATTTTATAATAGTTGGTCGTGATCTAGAAGTCCAGTGTTGCTATTATTTTTTTTCTAATAGCAGACAGGTCACAATTTTATTAAAATGATTGGGATAACATATAATACAAGTCATTTTGAACTTGACAAAAAATAAGCCTTATGAATTACAATCTTCTTTTACACAAATTTTTACATGGCTTATCCTGTCTTGGAGTGTTACCCAAGAACTTCGGTACCCAAAATATTATGTTGCAGATTGAAGGACAGCATTTGAGATCAAGAGTTGATTTGTAATAATCAATTTTACCTTCATTAGAACCTTTGAAGATATTTCTGTTTGCTTTCTAGCTGTTTCTACCAAGAAAAGCAAAGGTAGTTTTCCCCCCATAAATGATGATACCTGTTGTTAAAGCCTTGCAATGCCACCCACATCTATATGAGCATGCAGCTCTCATTTCTCTATTGTCATTTCTTTATCCTGGGCTGCTTTACTGACACTTGCCTCAGAGAAGCAAGCTAAGAAAGGAAGTATCTTCTGGCTACAGTTTCAGTGAAAAAAGATAATAGGTAAACCTGTTGCTGGCTGCTTGAGTTTCAGCACTTCTGTCTTCAGGAAAGGCATGGGTATACATGGAGGCCGAGTCTGGCCTGGCATTTCTCCTTACTAATTGAAGTCACTATCCAAACATTGTGGTTTATCGGACTTCAACTTTTTCAGCTTCAGAAGATTTGTAAACAAGTGTGTCTGCTTCCTTTTGAACCTTCTCCACTGCGTTTTTTCACATCTCCTAATCCTGTGGATTTACCAATAGATACCAAGTAGTTCTCTCCTCCAAGCAGGTCTGATAGATGTTTAATTGACAAACATTTGCATCTTTTATCTCTACATAACATAAATACTCTCTTCATAGATGTCAGCCATCAGCTGCTTGTAGGTATCATTTGACAATAACCAACTGATTCCTGTACACTTTTGCTTCCTAGAAACTGCTATGAGCATCTAACCTCCCTTTTCTCTCTTTATTACTTGAAGTGTCACACCAACTCTTTCAGACCCTATTGTAACCCAGGTGAACAGAGTACAATTTTCATAAAGTGATCAGGAGCCTGAGCTGTTTTTTGCTTTGTAATTAGCATACAAAGCTTTAAATTTCACCTCTAAATTAAGAGCAGCTCCTATGAACAGTGGAAAAGGCTGCATAATGTGGTCTTATCACATCACCTTCAGAGAAACTATTGCAGCTTTATTGTATGCTAGTTGAATTTTCCTTCCAGCTTTGAGTTGTTTTCCAGGTAGCAGGTGTTGTAGCAGCCTGTCCAGCAAGAACTTGGAGTCAAAGATGGCCATTGCAGAACTGTGCATTATATGGAAGGAAAGATGTGTGATCTTATAATTAATTCTGCTCTAAGCAGGAGTTTACACTCTTTGGTCTTCCAGCATCCCTTCCAACCTAAATCATTCTTTGATTCTATGAAATGTTTAGCTATGAAAGCATGAACAATGATTTTAGAATTTCTTCCCTGAAAATCTAGAGTAAAACTTTCACATATAGAACTTCCAATTAATGTTTTCATTGGAGCCAGCTTCATTTCAGCTTTTTCAGTAGATAATTAACCTTTCATGAGTCTTTAACTTCTGTTCATTAATCACGGTACCAGACATTGTATTCAAAATTTGAAAAACTGAATGTCTGAACTCAGATTTGTAAATTCACATTCTTCTAGTGAAAATGACTACTTCAGAAATGCTGATCAACAAAAAAAAAAAAAAAAAAAAAACAAAAAAACAAAACATTGAAACATTCACCATCTTTAAATAAAATGTTTTCTTTGAAGTGCTTAAACAGAACGCGAGTTAAAGATACAGATGTGAAGATACTGGCTTAAATGGTGAATTTTTATTTTTTTTTTTTAAATACAGGATATGAGTTCTTCTGACTATAAAGACTCGGTAGACTTCAACAAATGGTTTGGGTTAGAAGGGACCTCAAGGATCATCTAGTTCCAACCCCCCTGCCATGGGCAGGGACACCTTTCACTAGACCAGGTTGCTTAAAACCCCATCCAACCTGGCCTTGAATAATTCTGGGGAGGAGGCAGCCACAGCTTCTCTGGGCAACCTGCTCCAGTGTCTCACCACCCTCACACTGAGAAATTTCCTTACTTCTAATCTAAATCTACACTCTTTAATTTTTAAAACTCTTACACCTCGTCCTATCCCTACACTCTGTGATCAAGAGTCCCTCCCCATCTTTCCTGTAGGCTCCCTTTAAGTACTGGAAGGCCCCTATAAGCTCTCCCTGGAGCCTTTTCTGCTCCAGGCTGAACAACCGCAACTCTCTCAGCCTGTCCTCATAAGGGAGGTGCTCCAGCCCCCTGATCATCTTCATGGCGTCCTCTGAACCCACTCAAGCAGGTCCATGTCCTCCTTATGTTGGGGGCCCTAGAGCTGGACACAGTACTCCGGGTGGGGTCTCACAAGAGTGGAGTAGACGGGGAGAATCACCTCTCGACCCGCTGGCCACACTTCTCTTGATGCAGCCCAGGACACGGTTGGCTTTCTGGCTTGTGAGCACGTATTACGACTCATAGTCAGTTTTTCATCCACCAATATCCCCAAGTCTGTCCTTCCTTAAGAAACTTTCACTGGTTTCCTATAATGCCTCTCCGTTCTGATGAACCTTTCTTCTTTTTATCATCCATTTAAGGCAACAGCCTGTCACCTAGATGAACCTTACTAAACTCCAGAGTATGAGAAAATAATTCCACATTTTTCATTTCAGGTAAACAATAGTAAGTAGTTTTGTAGAACACTGTGTCTCTTCATCTAGTCAATAATTTCTCATAAACTTTTCTCACTGTTGAACATAGGTGAAGAATCACACCAGTTACCATTCTGCAATGAGTAATGAGATATGCAGATATGTTTACAAGTTGTGAGGACAAAACCAAAAAATCACCATTATTTACTAGGGAGCCAATTCTACAAATTAGATCTCATGGCAAAAGTTTAGCATTCCATTAAAATGTGTATCCTGTATCCTGTCCCTCGTGTGCCCTTGACTTAATTCTGGTGCCAGATCACTGTTTTAATTTTCTGTTTCATTTCGCCAGTGTTGGTTATAATATCAATATGTATGCGAAACCATGTTTTGTGAGCATGATTAACTCTGTAGCTGATGATTAACTCTTCACTGTATGTGCTTCAAAAGTGGAATGTGAATAGAAGATTTTGTTGGGGGATGAACAGCAGCATTCAACATTATAGAAATTTTCAGTAGTGTTCTTATTTTTCAGAAAATTCTGAAGTTATCTCATGCCTTCTGATGGCTTTATAGTTTTGGTAGTATTTTTCCAAATCCCAAAGTTAGCCCATAATCAAAAGCTGACCTTTTCTTCTTGGTGTTTATTTGACCCAGATCTTAGACCCAGATCTTCTTATGTGTTTCGATGCCTGTGTCTGGTTACTTGAGTTTTATAGTATGTCTATTTAACAGCACCAGATCTTGTAGTATTCCTGTGTTACTTTGACAAGTTTTGAGGAAAGAGAATGTCCTGATTTCTTCTTTGTCCATTTTACTTTAATCTTCATCCTAAATCATTCCCTCCATCCAGAGTTGCCCTGATGATCCAAATGGCACCTGCTGGTTTGCTTTAAGCTCCTTACGCCTTCTTGTCCCCAGACATGAGATAACATGAGATAACCTTTCTTTTACATTATACTTACCACACTTTTTTTTTTTCTTTTTTTCAAAGACAAGTCCCAAAGAGTTCATAAATGCAGATAAGTTACCTCTATATATGCCAGTTTTCTTAGTCTTTTTGTATTGCCCTATGCCCCATCTATTCTTTTACACAAAAGCAGAACCAAATGCAAAGAGGATGTAATATAATCAGAATGTACTTTATTTGTTCTTTACAGAAGCGAAAAGGTGGCAAGTAAAATTAGATCACTGAGTTCGTCAAGGTAGCCTTTTTGCAATCTGGATTGTAAATAAATTATTAATCCTTGATTATTTCTTTTTTCCAAATTTTATTTTGGAAATGTGTTATGTATTTATACAGTCATCACTGAGATGCGAATCGTTTGCCAGAGTTACAGATTAAAGAAATTCACAGCAGATGAAAAGAAGACTCAGTATGTTTAGCAAAGCAAGTGGTCTGTTTAGAAAGGCTCATCTCTGATACTGTTGAAAGTGTAGTAAGTCAGTCTTTTATGTTGTTCAGCACAATGGGGCCTTGCAGTGCTCTCTGTTTCTCATTTTAGCTGCAGAAGGTATTCAACTATTTAATACAATTCAAAAAAGATACCACCTTTTCTTAAAGTGCATTAAAATATTGGCTTAAGCAAACTAGTTTTGTTGTCGCTTTAATTTCTGTGAATTAAAAGCACCAATATTAATATATACAAGACTGAAACTCAGTATTAGCTTAGTATTAATAGTAATTTAATGTGGGTAATATTATTACCAAGATTTTCTTTGTTTGGCAACCCCTGTAGTGAGAAACTAGAAATTGGGAAGCTGTAAATGCAGTTTCATGTTCACATTTAAATGACATTCTTTACATGCTTTCATGTCTCTAACCCTGTTTTAAAATGGTATTTAATTTTCTACATTTTCTTTCTACTCTTCTATATATAAATATATTAATAGGTGCTGAGAATTAAGTCTCAGTACAATATTTATTATCTAGAGTGTAAGTATTGAAATTTTTTTAGTATATATAAGGGTGTGACTTTTGTCGTTTATACGTAGTTCTACATTAGGCATTTCATGAAGTCATTGAAAGAGAGCTCAGAGACCTTTTGGAACACTATGCAGATGGAGTATAGGTATTCTATACTGCCATGATACAGCTATATATTCACTCTGTTACTCAAAAATATGAAGCATGGAAGTGTGATGCTTTCATCATCTTTCTGCACCCTTTAGTATGTTGTGCAGCCTGAGAGCAGTCTCACAGTATAATCAATTCTTGCGGGCAACACAAGGAAGAAGTATTTTCTTGGACTTTCAGAAAATACTACAACTCAAATATGGCTCAAACAGAATTTTATTTCTAAAATTAACCTCCTTTTCATTACTTAAAGTCTGTTTTCTCAAACATCTGTTCTAGAAGCTTAAAGTAAAAACAAACACCACTCTTACCTGTAAATATAGTCTTCCATTCATTGTCTCATAAGTAATAGGAAAGCAAATAATATTTGAGAAAACAGAAGACCAATTTCATCATAGCTTGAACTATACTATTCAAGATATAGTTTAAAAAAACCCCGTGAGTCTTAAAAGTGGTGTATGGTAGAAATTCTGACTGGCTTTTTTCTATAACCTTGCCAGCAGTCAACCTGCAATTTCAAGAAAGCTTCAATTGTAGTACACGTTTCAGTCTCAAAAATTGAAACTCTGTAATGTAAATTCATCTTACGATTTCTAATCACTTTATACATATCATTCCCAGAAGCCTAACAACTCCTAAATTCAAGCCTAATGCAAAACACTTGCCAAATTTAAAAAAAAAAATTCTACGCTGCATAATAAATCGGAATTATTGAGCTCTGTCCAACTTTCTTTAAGAAGTAATTTTGCCTAGAAGTTCTTCCAAATCAATTGAGAGTGTATCAATAAATTTCTTATCAGCCAGTGGAAATTCAATACAAAAACTAAATGCTGTGTTTCATTTTTTTTATTTTTGAGAAATTACTTTGTGTTACTTTAATGTTGAAGAAATAAATAGGTGTGTCTCCATAAATTAATGTGTCTCCATAATTATAAAGAAACATGAAAAGGGATTAATTTTTACAAAATGCTCTCAATTCTTTTATATATATATATATATACACACACACACACACACTTTTTATATATATGTATAGATATATATAAAAAAATTAAAGCAGTTATGTCAGTAAGCACAGTAAGAGAAATTAAGCCTCAAACTCAATCAACCTGATAAACAAAGAAAACACCGAAAACACAAAACAAAAAATCTTGCTGCTATTTTCAGTATTTTGTCATTGGTATGTGTGTTTGGAAAAAAATGTGTATGCCCATACTTGATTCTTGTTCATTAGTACAGTTGTTTTGCTTCTAAATGTTTTTTATCTTTTTCCATTGTATTTTAAACAAGCTTTTGCTAGAATAGAATAGTGAAATGCTTCTACTTAAGAGATGTTACAGTTCAACAGTCACCTGAAAGGATTATTGTCACTCCTTTTTCATCTCAGCCATACATTTCTGTGCTTCAGGAAGATTGATGTGAATTAAAAACTGAGAGGCTTCCAGTTTCCTAAATTAATTGTGGTATCAGTGATTAGGTCATTATTCCGTGTTGAACTGTTCTACATATTTTCTGATAAATCCACTAGTTAGATTTAGTAATGCCTAGAACAAACTATTTTTCCATTTATTAATTAGCCTAGCATACCAAAACAATATGCAATTCAGTATGTCCTAGTTAGCAGTGGTGTTGATCACACAAACTATCAGATGTCTGACATATTTTAGTCAAAATATATTTTCAGAGTTTTGCTGTAGAATAGTAACAATCTTTTAAAATTTTTTTTAGTTCAGGATGACAGCTTAATATATAGCTATAATAAAGAGAACCTATGAGGATGTTACAGTCCTCCATTCTATTTGTTTGGGAGTGGGATTTTTTGGTTTCTTTTCCCATTAGTTTAAGCTTAAATGATGAAGGTCAGTTCATTGCAATTTCAGAATCTGGTAAGAGAGATATTGAATCATCCCACTAAAACCAGAAGTATAATTCCATAACTGAATAGGGTTAGCCCTGTACTATCGTGGAATCTGACTTTTCTTTTTCTAAATAATTCTATCCCCTCACAAACAAACCCATGATCTGTACAGAAAGACATGGGAGAATCCTTTATAATCATTTTGATTTTCACAATGTACAGTGTCTGCTGACCAATAACATTCTGCCAAGCTACATATTTTTTTAATGCTCTATACATGATAGTAATTTTTTGCCTAAGCCTTTTGAAAGAGACCCACTTGATGCTTAAGCTGTATATGTTTTATTTTTGGTTTTATTGTTTTATAACATGAGTTACAAGTTGGAAACACAAATTAAGGATCTGTTTCTTAAAGATTTTTTTTTCCTGTTTTGGCTGCTTGTTTATGTACAAACTATGAAAAAAATGGATCTTCATATTGCTTAACATACAGCTAAAATATTTGTGTGTGCATATGTACAAGCCCATATTTTGCTAATACACAACTTTATGCATTCACAGTGTCCCAGCTTTCTCATATGCATTAAGAGTTTTAGTGCAAAAGTATGTATACCTATTTTATGAGGGACTGTCAATGATTGTAAGTAACAGAACTGCTGAAAGTGTGAAATTTTGCTTCATTTATTTCTAAATAGTTTGGGTTAGTAATTATATGACCATATGATAAATCACATTGTATAGCATTTTAGTATCTTATTTCTTAAAGCAAAAGTAGTGTAATTTTGGATTTTTTTATAATATTTACATATAACAAAGATGTCAAAAAACATGCTTTGAATAACTATTGTATGTTATGTTTCGAAGATTGGAATTTTACATTTTCACTACATTTATAGAAAGAAGAGTTATTTTGTCAGGATCTAATACTTTAAAAAGAGAAATGTGTATATAAAAATTTTAAACAGAGCAGTGCTTTTTTGATATGTTCAAGAATTAATGTTAAGCGTTTGTATATTATTTAGAAAACGTGATCAATAAATATGACTCTTAATTCTTTTTTGTGTTTATTTTGAACACAGGCCTGATGATAAGTTATTAATCTTTGCTCAACTAAATGAACGTTTTTAACACTAAACATAAATATATTGTAGTAATTTGTTGTGAAGGTATTAGTTGCATGTTCATCTGTCATGAGATTGATGTTTACATTTTTTCACCTGCCTCTTGATTAAAAAATATCAATGAATATTTTAGCAGTTAGTATATTACTAAAAACTCAGTAGCTTCAGTGTAATTGTAAGATATGGAACACAGTTTGCTGGCTATAGTCCGTGTTATAGAATGGTGCATTATAAGGTGCCAAAGTAAATGTCTCTAACTTCTTTCAGATGTTGGCCCTGTTTGTTTGTAGACTGATAACTGTTTCTAGTGTGCTCATTGAACTTGCTGGAATTTTTGTTTACTATAGTCTTCATTTTCCCCAAGAGGAGGAGAGAGGAAAGAATATATTCCTCATGTGGTCAGCATATTTTTGAGTATTTATGTGAGTTCACCATCTTGATTTCAAGTCATTAATTTGTTTTTACATGCATAAGCATGCATATTTACATGCATTATTTATCCAATTGACTTTAAATTCCATTAAGTTCCAATGAGTAGGAGAAAGATTTTTGTCTTAGGCATTTTTTATTTATTTTAATTTTCTAGTTACGTTACTTTTGTTGGTTTATTTATTTTTTTAACTGTTCAGTCTAAGGCTTGTAAAGGTTGATTTGCTCCTGAACTGCTTTGTTCCCAGACATTGCCATCTTCCCCAACTACCACCAAGTCCTCTCCATCTGATCCCATGACCACCTCCAGAGCCAATCAGGTACAGTATCATCCTACCATCTACACCATACTTTTCACGGGTGACAGCTTGCAAACTGGAGAAAAAAAGATATGGTGGGTTAAGGATTTATTCGTTCATTCACATATATACACCCATAACCATAGATATCTAACTCTTGTTAGAAATTGGTAAATTGAATGGAAAACATTTTTCTTCTTTTAATTTGTTTTGTTGTCTTTTTTAAATCTCTGATGAAAACAAAGTATCTTGTGAAATATTCTTTTTTAAAATTTGACTAATAAATACCAAGGATACACACTGATGTGTCTGGAGACAGAATAACTATTGGTATATGTATGTTTATGTATATATGCACACACGTATTTACTTCCTGGATCATTTATAAATTATAATGGAGTAACCCCTAAAACCATGCTTAATTAGCTGGATATCAACCTAGGAATGGCAAACAGACTTCTTTCTTTGTTTATTTAATTTAAGAATTTTGAAATATGTTTGTGGACAGTAACATAGGGACATTATTTAAGTAGTGTATGTAATAAAAAATAGATTTGAAATGAAAAATTATTGATGAAGAATGAAGTAAACTTAAGTCTCTTTAAAAACATACTAAACAAATTTAAGTTTAATTCATGTCTTATTTTTAAATGCATAAATTGTGCTTTTAGCAGTATTTTAATTACACTCATGTATTTCTCTTTTAACTGGAAAAAAATATTCATTATGTCCACAAATCATCATACTGTGTATCTTTTTGCCTTCCCTATGAAAATTGTTAAAGTTACTTCATACCATGCTCTTTAGAACTGATTTATGCTTAATAAATACCTTATTTTTTTAATGTACTGTTAAATTTAATGTACTTTGTGTTCAAATAATGTAAGTATTCAGTATGTGCTAAGTTTTTAACACACGATCTGCTTATTTAAGTTAGCGGAATGCTTCTGTCAGATCTTGCACAAATTAGATCAAATACTAGAAAAGTTTTTTTCACAACAAGCTAATTTCCCCTGGAAGTTAACATTATTATTAATTACTGATCCTTTGATATTTTGTGAACTGCTTAGAACTTGCTGGCTGTATGAACAAACAATTTAACATACAACAGAACACAAGCATATTAAAGCAATATATCTTTGATCAGCACATGACTATCTGTTGAAAGGGATGTCTAATACAGAAAGTAATGAAATTTAGGGAGAAATTGTACAGATAGAAGAACTACTAAGAAAAATATAAATTGCGATATCCCTCACTTCAATTTGAAAGCCGCCTTCATCAGCCTGCTTCCATTCCAGCAAGAGTTATTTGGCTTCATCTTCATTAAATGACAAAGATAAAATCTTTGCCAACAGCTAGGGATATTTTATGAACACTCTGTTCAGCATTTATTCTCTCTTAATTTTAGTATTTTCTGTATTGTAATTAGAATTTTTTTAAAACGTTGAGGGCACAGATCTTTTTAAAAAGTGTTCTTACTACTTTTCTGTGTCTTCTTTCCCACTTTTTTTTTTTTTTTTTAAATTATGAGTATACCCTGATGATCATTATTTGGAGAAAAAGGAAGAGGTGCTTTTATTTACAGGAAATACTATTTGAGCATGCTGTTTAATTAGCATCAAAGAAGTACCTACTTTGCATCTGTTCTATGAATTTTGAATTATCAAAATTATAGTTTAGTATATAAACTTTAAATTACTTTTTAAGAGCTGAAAATACTGATTTTATAGGAAGTTGTTCTATGAGAATATTGTCAAGTGATATAGCTGAATATACAAACTAAGGGAAATGTATGCTTTGTGTCTTGCTTATATCCCACATTACATATTTTAATGCATTTTATTCATAACCTGTGCTCAATTCAGATTTCATACAAATAATCAAGATCTCTTTTGAACAGCATTAAAATTATATATATGAACAGTAATGACTTCCTTAAGCGACTTTTGGACCTGCTTTTATCATTAGCCCTTGACATTCCTACTGGTTTGTAATTATTTTAAGCCTCCTAGTATTTCCTAGTGGTCTCTAGCCATTCCAGCAGGGAGCACAAAGCAAATAAGGCAGTTAAGGCCTTTTTGTTCATTCTAGTGATAAGTGACGTAGCTGGCAATTGTTCCCAGACAGTAGTAGTGATTAGCATTCAGCACCAGTGTATCGACAAGTATCTGCACTGCGGCTGTCACACGAAAATAGGTTCCAACACAGTAATCTCAAACCTGTCAGTACTCGTGTAAGTACCCAATAGGAGAGTATTAGAGAACAACAGTGAATGTTTGTTTTGATATATGGCTATGTAAGATGATTCTCAATAGAAACCGTTCAGGTATGGGTTTTCTCACAAAATGTTATATTAGGATAACAGGAAAGTCAGAAAATTCAGTGTAAGATAAATTCACGGTACACATTCTTGTGTGGATATAGTAGCATATCAGGCTTAAGATCATTCAATTTTCTATAATATTTTAATCATGACAAGACAGTATTTTATATTAAAGGTTAGTAAGGTGATTAAGCCAGGTTTAAGCAACGCTTAATGCTGGGTTGCTGTTGGAGTAGATTTTTAAACTGGGTTGGAGGACTCCACATAAATCATTGCAATTAGAGAACTGTCAAGTATGTGTGTTGATGAGCATACCTGATGTGATCCTTCCTGCTGTACGAGCATGTCAGTTGTATTCTCCTGACAGAGCTTGCATAGTGGGCAGAACAATTTCTAGGCATGCTTTATACTGCAACAGGAAAATAGCTCTGCCAACAGAGGTCAGAGGAAGCTGGGCAGGAAATTTGGCGTGTATTATGTCTTCCTTTTAATGACTCACTTTGCCTCCATTCAGATGAGATCATAACTCCTTTGTATGACAATTTTGGCTTTTGTTGAATTGTTTTTTGAAAAATCCAGTGCTCATGAAACTACTCATTTTATGATTCTCAGGAAGATAGTCACTAAAATGTCTTATATAGTGAAAGAAAACAGTTTCTTCAGAACTGTCATGTGTTGTGTTATACTGAGTTGCCACATATGCAACAGAAACCTCTGTGTTGGAAGTGGTTTTTTCTTTAGTTCTTTGTTCTAGGAAGATATACATCTGTCAATATTACTGTTATAAAGGTCTTGTTTATTTTTTCAGTAGAACTTCCTTGGGCCTCTGTTCTCATTAAAAATTCATGCATTGCAAACTTCCCAAGGAAGAAAGAACCAAAGAGGTAATAGAATTAGGGACATTTCAAATAACCTTTTTTTTTTTTTTTTTTTTTAACCCCTCCTGTCTGCCTACCACTGAAAAGAACTCAATCTTTCTGTACTTTTAAACTGAGAGCTTCTGTGTTACCCTCTCATGAACTTTGTCAGAACACTGACAGTTAGCTACAGTGGTGAAACTGTTCTGCTGACGCCCCTGGAGCTGGCAGAATATAGCTTTACTTTTATTTACCAGAAGGTAGAAATCAATTTTACTTTTCCACGGTACACTTCAAGTGGGAATTTAATCTCAAAAGTGATGAATAACACCATAAATATCATATAAAACATGCCTGCTTTTCTTCTGTAGCACGTTGTAAAGGTGTGAGTTTTAATACTTATTTTAACAGTTAAGTGACATTAGACAAATATTGCTATAATTAAACTGTTTACATATTTTCTTTTGTTTACAAGATTATTTTTTTCTTATCTGCTTGATTTATTGATGTTACTGTTATTTTAGAGGGAGAAACATGAGTGATATAAACCTAAGCTTTGTAGTTCTCCTCTGTCTATTTGTACATCTGTAAATGCAGTTGCCAACCCTTGCATGTTTCCTTCTCCAATCCTCCCTTTTTCCACAAGATTGATACCACTGCTGAGCTTTACTACTGGCTGTAAGAGAATAAAAGGCCACAACACACATTCCCACTTACAAATGTGTCAGGAGAGTGATGGGTAGGAGTCCTTTCCCCTTTACTCGTAAGTCAGATAGGCTTAAGCTCAGTAATGTAGTAAAATTTATCATCACAAACTTTGTGTCATGTATAAACCTTCATTTATTTTTACTTTTTTAATGCACCATTTTTTCCTGTGGCATTTGCATTTTTTACAGTTATACATTCTATTTTCCTTCTTTGTTGTTGCACCTGAAGCTCTTATTTTATCATATAGTGTAATATAAATTTTGTGGAGTGCAGCTAGGTGTAGGATTTGTCCATTCAGTCCTCCAGGTTTACATTTTTTTTGAGCATATCTACATCATCTTGTTGCTGCAATATCTCTAATGAATAATACTTTTCAACCTTTTTACATGATGGGACTGAGCCAGTTTTCTTGCTACTGCCTGTACCCAGCAGGCACAGCACAAACATGTGGCTGTTTCAATCTTGGTATTAGGAATTTGTACTTTTCTCTTACATTATCTATTTTATGCAAAATCTATAGCTTGCAATGGGATATAATAGTACACATATAACTAGAGATTGGGGGATTAATTGGTATCTCTAAATTGTAATGATTGATGTAGATGGTCTCCCTCTTTCTGACTTTAAAGAATAGTCCTATTCCTGCCTGTAAAATTACTTGCAGAAGTATAATCTTTTCATTCCTGAAGAGGTAGAATCTGAAAACAGAGGCTGTCTGTAAAGCATACTGACAGCTTTCAAAGGGTTGATGAACTCATCACTTATATTAAATATATATTTTGTTGTGGGAGGTGGAACAAGAAATAGGAAAAGAAGCTTTGTTTTAGTCTTCTATTATCATTAGGACATGGAATTTTAAAATATGTATAATATCCAACTTCAAATGATAAAGTTTTTATCAGCAGATTAATCTTAAAGTACAAGTAGTGAATTTTAATGATGATCCCAGGATACTAGACAGCTGTTGTAGGCCATTGAGATACTATATTTGCCTTTGACAATTTGATGTGAGGGTTATTTAAGATATCCTGTCTCTGATATTTTAACTGCAATATTCATCTAATTTTAATTCCCTAATTTTAATGTAATTTCTTACAGTGGTATTGAGAAAATCTGTTTTCTTTTTGAGTCTGTCACAGATTGATGCCAGATGTATCAATTGATCTTTCCAAATCTCAGTACTGTATATTTAAAAGCAAATTCAATATAATGATACTTAGCATTCTGATAAAAGGTGCTGTAGAATTAAAATCTGTTATTACTTTGGTTATTCAGAATGTTTGCCATGGTAGTTCTCTGTGAGATAACAGTTTGACCTTTTTTCAACCTGTCAGATTGGTCATTGATAAATACAACCATTTTATTTACACCCAGAAGGTGTATCTGAGTTCTGTGCACAAAACTAATATGCTGTTTGAAAGAGACATCATCTAATAGACAATATTTCATATCAACTCATCACTAAAGAATTTAGTACACCAGATTCTAAAATTGTAAATACATGGAGACCACAACTATTATATATTATTAATATATTAAACAAATACATTCTAATTATGGCATCAAACCATTTTTTTTATTAATGAGAAGGAAATCAGTTTTGGTGTGGCACTGGTGTTCAGAGCTATATGATAACTGTAAGAACCTCATCATGCTGTTTAGGGGAATAGAGTTGAAGAACTAGGCCCTGTATTTTGCTGACTGTTTCTGGAAGGTCCCCAAACTTATGGTATACTTTCGCTGCATACAGAAAAATTCTTTACATAATTTCTCAACGTAGCATATCTTTTTGGTTTAGTCTCAGTGAGGACTTTCATCTTCAGTTTTAATAGTTCTTCAGCTTCACATTCAGAGTTCTTTTCTGTTTAGGTCTTGCTATTGCTATCATAGACTCACCCAGTAATAATTTTGAACATTGTGCATTGTAACAAGGTTGAATGAAAGTGGTTAGAATGGTTAGAAAAACACTTTTCTTTCTAGTGTGAGAAAACCCTTTTATATTTGTAGACAATTTTATTGATTATAAATTCCTATTTCTGTAAAGTGACCTTTTAGTTCCAGATTCATAAGAAGACAGAGTTCCTTTTTTGTTTACAAGTTGCCTATGGCTCACTGTGGACAGCACATAATAAGGAATCCCCGAGATAACGTATCTAGAACAGCATAGGGAGAATTATTCCCCTGTTCAAGTGAGAGAACTCCACTAGAGGTTCCAGTGCTTCAGAGGTAAACCTTTCCTGCTGCTCTTCAACTGAAATGCTTCATTTCATGGCTAAACTCTAAGCAGAATTAACCTTTACTCCGTGGACTAACTGTAGACATTTTTTTCTGGTTCTCAGGTTAATACATTACGTTTATTATATTCCTCTTGTTCTTTGACTACTTTTTCCCAGTATTTTGCAGTATCTGAGCTCATCACTTTTGTTTGCATTGTCTCCTTAAAATATAAATTTTTTTTAGATACTATAAAGATTTTTAAATAACAATTTAAAAATTCTTATATGCAAATCAGTGGGTTTTTTACACTTTCCTATTGTATGCTTCAATTTTCCCTTTTGGCAACTATGTAGGTAATCATTTGTGTTCATATTCCTTTATATTGATTTACCTGTTTCCTTTCTTCTACCAGACAGCAAATTTTAGGGTTCACTGTTTATTGTTCCTTTCTTAAAGGTAGGGGAAATGTTGTCAGGAGCATTCATAAGACACAGTCTCTGAGTACTAGTGGCATATCATTCATAGGGTGTCATGAATGATCTGCCTGTTGCAGTCCTGTTAGTAAAAATGTGATTCCATGTTTGTGTATCTTGTGTTGATTTTATGCTTGAAAAGAATGAGAATCAGTTAGCTTCCTATTTCATCCCCTCTTCAAAAAGATACACTTTTTCAGTGTAATAAACAGCATTAGTATCCCCTTTCTATTAAAATAGATAAATGTCTTAAATCAATTTCTTGTCATGTTTTGGACTCTATCTGGTGGTTAGATTTTTGTTGTTGTTGTTTTTTCCCCCATAGATAAAGATCAGGAGAAAAAAAAATAGAAAAACAAATGCGTATAAAAGTAAAGCTTGGAAAAAATATGAAGAAACAGTGGGACAAACTAATTTCTTTTTTTCTTATAAGAAAACAGCTTTTAACAAGATATTACGTGGTCACCCCTGTTATGCATTTATGAAGACTTAGCCTATCATTGGTTTTAATCCTTTGTTGAGTCATTAGTTTTAAAAATTGTTAAAGGAAGAGAATGAAAATAGAATTTTGGAAACATACTAAGTGGTTTAGGAAACAAATTTTACTGTAGTGTGAGTTTAATGAAACCTGCTTTTGATCTCATTATTTTATTTTTAAATCAATGTTACTTCTGTGAATATGCTGAGATTTGGCAGAAAAGTTATCATTACACTTCCCTGTACACTTACGATTTGTGGGTTTATTCACTTAAAATATTTTGGAGTAAACATGTAAAAAGATAATGCTTTTTGGATTGAATCGATTTTGCTTTAGACTCTCATGGATATCTTACTCAAGTTGTTCAAGAGTTAAGAAAATCTCGCACTGTAGTTGAAGATCTTGTTCTTTCATTTAAGGATATTTGTAGATATGATATGTAGGTTTTGGCATTTGTCCATGTCCTTGTACTAAGAAAAGGTCCTATCTGCTTATGAAAAAGGATCACTACACCCATAAAAGTTGGAGAATACACATTATTCTCTTAATCAAAATATGGTGAAGGTCTTCAAATGTCCTGTGCAAAGGGCTGTTTAATTTTTTCATTTTTGTTGTTCCAACTGTTTTAATCATACTTCTTTTATCAATACAAAATGAAAATAAATAGCATATTGAAAGTGCCAGGTATTTCCATGTTCAAGTTCCATCCCATGTAAGCTAGAGTGAAAGCTGACAGCATGTAACTCTCTGTGGTCTAACCAAGATTATCTTTGAGTTCAAGTCCTTAATGCTCATGTTTGGTGTGACATACTGTTTTCTTCTTGGGAGAAAAAGCCAACCATATTCTAAGGTATACAGGCAAAGAGTCACTTAGTGTGCTCTTTGCTGTTTGAATGACCCAGAGAAAACAATGTCAGAGCAATTTCCAGAATGCAAATCTGGATGACTTTATTGCTTTTTTTCTGCTGCGTACTGGTATCAGTCACACGAAAGTTAGACTCTAAGGTTTCTACTATTCAGAATTTAATTTAGCAGCTTTTAGAGTGTTCAGAATTTATATAATCAGGAGTTGTATGAGAATGTGGACAGAAACACTGAGGTTACACATTTTACTGTCACACCAGGACAGATCCTGTACAGCACAGACTATAAGGTAGAAGAAGCAATTTTCTGACGTGTCAGAGGTAAGTCGAGTGAGGCATGGCTAGGTCTAGACCTAGAATATCCTGCTTTGAGCATACGTTAGTTAATATTTCCTTTGTGTCACCTGAAACATTATAACTTTCACAAGCTGTTTGTAGGAATAGTGCAGCAACTCAGCGCACTTTCCTGCAGGCTGTATGCCAGATGCATTGCCTGCCTTTTGCATGCTTTGAGAATTCATCATAGTGAGAAGTCATAGATAAATGTGAGAGAAACCCACCAATTAAAGTAAGTGTCTGCCTGATTTGAGTGAAAAAAGAGTGGTTTTTGTATGCAAATCATAGGAGGAGGCTGATTGACTTACTGAACTATAGGGAATAAAAGGTAGGAGGTTTTTCCTCTTCCAGAGATAAGGTCATCTGTAGAGATCTTTTCCTGTAGCACAGCGTCCCAGACTTGAAGTAGTCAATAACTTTACCCTGCAGACAAAACAATATGTAACTGCATCTTCTTCAGAAGCAGTGTTTTGCCCTAGTTTTGTGCCTGTAGTTGTTTTCACACTTGTTGGTTTTGGGTTTGGTTTTTCTTTTTGTTGTTTTTTTTTTTTTTTTTACTTCTGAAAATAAATTAGACTCTCTACAAGTAATAACAGTTATTCAGAGGCATAGTTTGCAAATAGTGGACAGTGGGAGGATGCAACCATAGACTCTAATAAGCATCCTTAGAAATGCCCAGGGGCCGAGTCCACTGTTCTGTTACCTCCCTGTGATTTACATTGGAATCTTTGCAGTCTGTAGCCTTGAAGAGTATTTGTCTGAGGGTACAGAGTGACTGTTGACTGTTTGGCCTTCTGTTTTCCCCTGATATTCTCATTGGCACCTCAGCAATTGCAGCCTTTGAGATCAGAGTCTTTCTCACATTATTCAGCAATAATAAACTTCTACATGACAAATTGTTAATTCAGTTGAAATTGGCACTTGTGATTTGGATGGGGTTAGAAAAGTATGTTTTAAATTTCTATTTCTTTAAAGTTTCTGAAACCCTGTAGTTTGGCAGTTCTACTGCAGTGTAAATTCTTCTTTCATGTTTCTTTCACCTGATATGTGATCTCCATGCTTCTCAGTTTTTTATAGTTACTTTTATTATTCGCTTAACCAAAACATAAATGCAGTAAGAATATTTTGATCCACTTTATTCTGTTAATAGTAATTATAATAATTGTGATAATAAATTAACAGCTGCCCCCTACCCATGAGATACTGAAATGCAGTCTCCATGTAAGCTCTTTTAAAGTGTTACTGCTTTATGGTATAAAACTGGTTTATGAAATAGATTAAACTGTGATTAATGATGTTCTTCAGTAACGAGTACTGAAGCAAAATACAATTCCTCCAGATATTCTGCAGACCGGTGTTCATGTATAATTAAGTGACGCAGAAAAAAGAAAACAAGTCAAAAGATAAGCAGATATTTGCAGTTTATTGATCATGATATATTTAAAACGTTTAGTAAAATAACTGTGTAAATATTATCAATTCAGTTTTAGAAACAGAACAAAATAACAGATACCTGTTTGTTAAAGACATTTCACAGGTTATATTTCACCTATATTTGAGCATTTAAGAGGCTGTTTTATATAAATTCCTGCTTTAATTATGTCAAAAGTAATTAGATAATACTACACTTCAATATTTACAGGAAAGACTGATTGGCTGTACACAATGTGTATGTATACACTGAGGGTTTTCTTTACCTACATTAATAGGAATACCTGTGAATGAGGATAATAAAAGGAGGAGATTACAATTTTGGGATGAAAGTTATGTTTTGAAATCTGAATTAAGAATTTAATTTAGAAATTACTAATGCAAATAATTCATGTATGTTTTATTATTAAAATATTTTAATATAAAGATACCTTTCTGCTATTGTTATTATTTTATTAAGGAGTCTAGTTACAAAACATGAGCTTTATTATGCCTTAACTACACATGTTTTATTACAGCATATATTTGATAATGTAGTTACATTCCATAGCTTAGGTACTGTTCAGTACTTGTTATTCAGTCCAAGATGGAATTACTTAAATATAACATGGTAATGACAAGAAGTTAACTGAATGCATGGCTTGTGAAATACAAAATTTTTATTATATTATTAATTGTCCTACTATTTACACTACTGATACAGAAAGCCTTTCTTTTTGACCTATCTGAATTTTATTTTGATGGTAAGAAAAATAAATCAGTAAAAGTGAAATAAAAGGGTATAAACTTTTCAATTTGAATGTCAGAAGGCTCAGCAAAATTAGTGCTTTTTAACATCACCAAGACCATTTTGTCATTTCAAAATTGATAAAAGAATGTTTTTATATGAAATATCACTTATTTTTACTGTTCAAATAGTAACGTTAGCAATGATATTACATAATGTTAATAAAAACTATAATTCAGATTGTGTGCAGTTTTATGTAAACTTTCCAAGATTTTAATAATTTATAATGCATTTATTGAGCTGTCTAAAAGTCTTTGCTGTAACAAGGTTCACAGTGAGCATTTGTTAAATTAAAAAAAGGGACGAATGTCAATGAAATCAAAAGTGGTTAGTAAATCTGTTGATTTCCTCACCTTTATCTCAACTTGAGACAGCTCTTTCATTTTTTTATTTTTATTTTTGTATTTGTCAGTATCTTTTCTCTCAAAATAAAAATAGATTGTAATCTGTGGCAGCTGAGGAATAAGTATATAGTGTGCATAGGAGTTGAGATCAAGGCAAGAGTTAAATGCAAATTCTTTCTCAGTGTATCATTAAAAAGAGAGATCTAAATCCAATTTATGAGAGTGCTGACTCCAAATTTATTCTTTGAAAGGTGTTTTTCCAAGTCAATGCTCACACAGAATTACACATATGTAATATAGGTATAAAAATGTGTGATGTGTATGTGTAAATACAGCCATATATAATATTTGTGCCCCACAGCCTTAGTTTGCATAAGGAGTCATTTTCTTCTATGTGAACATTTGTCAGGTGATTATCTAGCCAAAATTCTTAATGTGTGCAAGATATCTGTATTATTTACAGATAGTTTTCCTTAATGAAATTTGGTTCCACAGATTCCCATTGTATGAGAAATATAACCCAGAGTACAGATGTATGGAGGCAATATGGTTTGCAAATATGTGGTTTAATAATAAATGTATACAATTTTCCCCACTGAGTTAAATTAGGTATGATCTAAATTCAGGATCTTCACACCTAACAAGGAGGATGCAATTGTACCTTCAACTGTCTCCTGTAATTATAGCTTTTTTGATAAGCTAGGTTGACTTTCATAACTGGCCTGTGTTAGCATCTATCAATATTTTTGTTTCTGTTTACTCAAATAATTGCTAATTTCTGTCATTGCCTTCACTTACTCCAGTGTTGTTTTTCTCTTCCAGCAGTAGGTATTATTCCCTTGTGGATATCTTGGTTAAAAATGTATAACTACGAGTTTACAAAAGGGTAATCCAGAAAGTAGATATACATATAAAATATATAAATATAAATTGATTGGGTGAATGTTAAGTTCTAAGCCAGCCAGTTATCTAAGTTGTAGTTATTGATGTGTTTGCTGAGACCAGTAGCTTGTTATTACCTTGTTCTGTTCTCTGATCCTTGTCAGAGATGTAATGTCAGACTTGGAGAGGAAGGTTTTGAATTGGCTTGTCAGAAGTCTCTATTAGCATTAGAGGGCTATAGAGTCCTGTAGTAGTGCTTATTAAGTTTGAAGACATCCACCCATTAGTGAAACTACATTCTTTTTCTAATAAAAATTTCTAGTAATTACTACTTTTTATGACCTAGAGAGATAGGGTTATATAAAGCAATCTTTAACTGTCCTTTACTTCCTTTCTCATTTGAAAACAATTCTCAAATGACATCTATGATAGAGCCTCCCTGAGATTTTCATTGAGTAGTTTTCTTGCTATACGAAATTCTTTTTTAATTGTTAAGCAACAGTCAATACAGAAGGGATCAAGACTCTGCTGCTGGTCATCTTTTGCAAAACCAGGGGCACAGAGTAGCCATAGCCCTTGATACCATTAATCTAGATAGTTCATCTAGCTAGACTAGATGCATTTTTCATAAGCCAAATTTCTTTCCATTTTTCACCATTCTTATAGTGAAAAACACTATGAAGCTATACAGAATAGTCTGTAGATCAGAACATGATCTTGATTTCACTGGTCTTGTTTTCACTGAGTTGAGACACTAATGGGGTTACCACAAGGATTTTAATTCACATGTGTTTCCCCTTCC
Organism: Strix uralensis; assembly: GCF_047716275.1. Taxonomy (NCBI): domain Eukaryota; kingdom Metazoa; phylum Chordata; class Aves; order Strigiformes; family Strigidae; genus Strix; species Strix uralensis. The sequence goes on along the minus strand of NC_133975.1, from coordinate 101,015,010 downwards.
TCCTTTTGCTGAGAACAGAGAAATGAATAATTACCCTGGGATTTTAATTGCATATAATGTAGAAGGGAATGTTAGGGTATATTATTATTTTATTTTATAACCATGAAAACTCAAAGGTGTTCATTTAGACACAGTCCATTCATCTTCTATCATCTTTATTTGCTGTTTGCTACGTTCATTACAATTACAAATGTAGCAAGTAATTTATCATTCCACCATGTTTACGCATTTTGGTTGATGATATTATAAGCTTTATCTTTCATTTTACCTTACAATTTTGTGATCTGTGAGTAAAGAGCATGTGCAAAACTGCTGCCAGGTTAGGTCAAGATACACAATTAAAAGGGCCCTGTTCTGTCTTTTCTTATCTCTCTATGTGTAACTAAATATAGACTGAATATAAAAGCTATCTCTCAGTTAAAAGATATATTATTTAAATTAATATTGTTAAGAGCAGAAATTTGGTTGCAAAGAAAGGATGGAGAATGTCTTGAAATAATTCTGTAACAGAGTTTTTTATTCCATGATCTTGTAATGTGGAGAGCTTTCATTTGGTTTTGTGCATAAGTACACTCACATCTGACATGAGTGCAGCTGTGAAATGCTAAGGCTTGACTGGCTTGGGGGGAAGGGATGGCTCCATTCATTGTGTCTGTATAGAGTAGGAATATGTGCATGTCTTCCATATGGACTCATTGGGTTTGTTTTTCCATATTGTTTTTAGGATCAGCTGAATTGCGAACAAACAATTTAAAGAGGCACTGCTGAATAAGTAGATTCTGTACTCTCCAACTGAGCTAGAGCTGTTAGCTAGATACAAAATGCAATAGGACTATTTCTCATTAAAATTGATCAGGTATTATAGAGTCACATATAGAAGGGCATAGGTATAGTACAGAAGTGTGTATATATGTATAAAGCTATATGTAGTAGTGATAAATTCAGGTGATTTGGGATTTACTTCATGTATTTACATTTCTCTAAGATTTTGCATCAAATATTATGTCAGTGGGAACAGTAAGAAGGACTTTCCTTTTCTATTTATCTTTTTTTTTTTTTTTTTTTTTAAATTGTGTGCCCAGCTAGATGTGAGTGTTTAAAATCTTGCTCCTTTTAAAAACTGTTTGGCTCTACCACCTTATTATGTGTTTATATCTGAAAGAAAACTGATGTTTACTAAATCAAGTGAAGAACTCATGAGAAAATTTGTATTTATATTGCTCTCAGGAAAACATTTTGTCATTACAGTTTAGTGCCTAGACCTGACAAGGTACCTTCTGCTCTTCTTTTTCATGTTAGTGTCGTTTACATAATGGACTATGATGAGAAGGAGTAAGTTTTTACACAGAGTAATTATATCTCTGATCAGTGATTCACAAATTCTTCGTTGCAAGATTATTAGGGAGACATTCAAGAAAAAGGACATGTGCAAGCAGCCATAATTCAAAATTGGCAGAGAATACCATCACTAGGAGTTTCTTAAATAAGTCCTTGAATTTAGGACTTCCTAAATCCTATAAATAAATGGTTTGGCTATTGGGTTTACTGAACATGCAAGCATGCTTTTTGGATTAAGATGTCTAAATAAGCATCTAGGAGTCTAACTTTAAGTATGCATTTTTATAAAATTATTGTTAATTTCCTGTTTCATAGAAAATAATATTTCTAGAGTCCTGAGAAGTCTACATTTTTTACATTACTAGCTGTCTCCTTCTGTCCATAAGTTCAGTTCTTTTAAAACAAATGTCCTGCTTAATTGAAAATCCAGTTCTAAATGTCAAACACTATAGCAGTAATAATTTTCCATGCCACTGAGCCACTTCATGTACTGAGAGATCAAGTCCTTCCACTGACCAGTGCTCGTTGATAGAAGTGCGGATTGTTTCACAAGTCATCTGTTTCTAAATTTATACCTACCATATTATAGATAGTAATATAGAGATACTAATATCCTCTGTATGTAATGGTTAAAAAATATTTATATTATCTGAGTACAGTAAAGGAAAAGTGAAATTAGATAAATGCTGAAGGATGTACAAGTGTAATTATGTAGGGGTTTTTTTATTGTGCAGGGTTGAAATTGAAATGCTTGATAAATAATAGAAGTTTTAGGCACCAAAAATAGTATAAAATCCTCCTTTTTCTAAACAACAAGTAGATCTAATGTGGTCTCTAGTAAAATACTGATGAGATTGAGGTGGTCAGTGATATCAAACTCTTGTTTGGTATTTTAACAGCATTGGCTGGCTGAACCTTTACGACATGTTTTCCAGCTGTGGTGGTGTGGTATATTGCAGCTGGAGTATATTCACTTGTGTCTCTAATCTGTTTCTCACTAATTATCTTCCTCCTTCTTCATCCATCCATCCCATCTTGGGCTGCGTTTTTTATCACAGAGACTGTCTTCCTAGTATACGGGATTCCATTTCACAATTTCTAAGCAGTTACTATCAAAACAGCCTTACTTATAAATTCCTACAAGTGTCCTCTCTCGCAAAGAAATAATTGTGATGTTAAAAGTTGAATTGATGGAGCTCTTCAATGTTAAAAAAAACACCAAAACCCAAACACCAAAACAAAACATGAAAGTGTAGAATTTTTTAGTTATTACTAGAGAAACAACTGATGAATGACTATATACTTATATACACACACACACACTTACACCTACTGCTAAATTTTAGCAATAATATTTTATCCCTATATGTACAAAGTCCAAGCAAGAATCAGAAGAAATAACTGGTGCATGGTTCTAAAATCTTTTAGTAGCTGTGATGAACTGAAGTGATTAAAATCTAAAAGTTTACTATCAGCCGTCAGTCGAAATTAAAGTTTGTTTAGCAGAGTTTATCACCATATCTAACACAGAAAATGACTAAAAAATTGCTGTATTTCTACATGGCAGCTATTGAGTAAACGTTGAAGGGTGATTTACATTGCCATAGTTATTTTGAAATAGAAATTTGATATTTTTATGTTAATTTACATACCCTTCTGATCTTTACTGTATTGTTTCTGTACTGTCTTTTATATTCTGGGAGTCTGCCTTGTTTCTCAGTTCAGAATAACAAGATGTTTCAGAGTCTAGGTAAAAGCTAGTTGCACTTTGTTTTACCTCCTTCTTTCAATATCTATCATTTTTTTCAGTCCCACAGCTTCTCACTTAAACATCAGTTTTCAAATGACCAGAATATGATAGCTGTGATAGCAAAATTGGTGGATATTTGTAAGTGTAAAAATATTAAAATATGGAAATCAACAGTGTATTTTAAGAAAGGGACTAACAACTGTCATCTCTCCTGAGCACTTTACCCTCTTCCTTTGGAAATCCCAAACCTGTTGACATAAGTAACCATAAAGTTCCTATTGCTGATCATCAAACTCTTTTGACCTCCCATAAAAAGATCTCAAGGAGCTTTGTGCAAGAAGGAAAGTGTCTTTTCTAAATGGTCCTTACAAATCTTCTTTTTCATACTGTAGAACTGAAATGGTTCTGCTGGATCACCTTATTTCCACAGGTTTGAAAAGAGAGGCCTCCTGCAGATGGTATAGAATTGAAAACTTAAATTTCCTTCTGAATTGCCAAATGAATACTTAGTATATGTGCTACGTATCTTGTAGAAATCAACTGTGGCAAAGATAATCTGAAAAGAAATTAGAAGTGCTAGTATCCTTTTGTTCTATCAGTCCTTATAGATAGATTAATTTTAAAATGTAGTTTTCAGAGATTGATTTTGAACATTCTTACCTGGAATGCTGGAATGTGATTTTGATTTTAAATTTGGATTTAAATCCTAAATTAATTTGCGTGAAGTCTAGTATGCTGTTAAAATAATTCTGTAATCTGGTCAGCAATGTCAGAGGATGAATATCTCAATGTATTTCTAATACCCTGTTTTAAGCTTTTCTGTGCTTTCAAGTTCTAGTCAGCTTCAATGAAAAATGTCATTGACACATTAATGGCAAGTCCCTTTGCACATTTCTATTAGCTATCCTTTCCTCTGAATTTAAGTGACATAACTACACCATAGCATTTGCTGCATTGATTAGTTTTAGAAGCACATCATTGTGTATTTTGGCCACATTTATCAAAGTTTATACTGAAAATGGGTCACTGTTGAGTAGCTGTAAGGGTCTGTAGTATTGACATTGCGTATTAATCTTGAAAATTTCTACTCCAGTCAAAGGCATGTTTAAGAACACTCTTAGGCTTCTCTTGGACTTGCAGGTCCATAGCCATAAAAAAATAAAAATTGGAAGCCTCAGTCTTCTTGAAGTCAATGGAAAGTGTGTTCCTGTGCCTGTGCTTATAGGCTATCCAAGATTTGTTATTAACATTTTAGCAGTTCTCCTGTATGTTTCAGCCATAGGATTTCTCCTAGTAATTGTTTTCCTCAAGTATAAGATTTCTAGTTAAAATACAGCATATCATTCAGAACAAGTTTATGGCTGATCTGCTACTGGGGAGTATATGTGAAGCTAATGGATGCACCCTTTTAAGGATTCTCTTGAGAAGTAGAGAAATGTCCTAGTCATTTATGTACTCGTTTTGTCTGAAGATTTTTTGGGAAAGCAACCAGTGCAGTGCTGCTTTGGGCAATGAGTTAATAGCCATGAGGAGCCAAAGTAACATCTATAGTTCTTGTGACTGGGAAAGCATAAAAAAAGGGATACACCACCTTTGCCCCAGTTTCTGTCAGGAAGGTTAATTCACTTTGGAATCTGAAGTGGGTTTTATGAGTTTATAAATAAGATCCTGTCTAATGCAAAACAGTGGGAGTTTTCTTGATTTCATCAGTGAGGCATATTTATTTTTAAAATAATGTACATTATCTACATTTTTTGTAGATGATTTTGTATTGAGAAGTGTCTTTTCAGCAATTCCAATAATGAAATTACGTTATAATTATATGGTGTCTTTCAGTCAGAAGCATCCCAAATTACTATACTCAACAGTACTGTAAATATTCATGCTTTTGTGAAACCCATCCTTGACTCTGTGGAACGTTGGCAGGTATTCATAGAACACCATGCAACAAATTAGATGAGGAAAAGAAAAAAGGGAGATTTTAGATAGGGGAAGAGAGAACTATTGTGAATTTAGCTAGAAAATAGGGTTAACATTCTACGGTCACTGAAAGTGTCATTCAGACTTCACTGGCCAGAGCAGTTGGTATTCCTGCTTTCTGTTTTAAAAGATGTTTCATCTAAATAGTGGTGCAGTCAATATAGATGTCTACTTTTCTATGTGTACTACATACTCTGCAACTGAGTGAAAATCTATGATTTTTCGCTCATGTATGATTCAGTATGTAACCAGCTCAATTTTTCTTTTTTTAATTATAAAAAAGTGAAAAGTATAAATGAAGCTACTCAAAATACATTATACCTCTCTGCAAGTGTAATTTGAAACTCATGAAACATTAATGCATAAATTATGGAATATTGTTTTTATGTTGAAAAGTTAACTTTCTTCTCTATGTTATTAAAACTGTGTATCATAGAGAATTCATGGAGGATTTGGGTTCTTCCATTCCCACACTTTTGAATTATGTTTTCATGAGGGATATTCATGAAACTACTCATAGACTTCTGTGTGTGTGTAAATTTTTAATAGTACTTTGTTCAGAACTAGATAATCTCATAAAATCAAGCACCTGTATAACCAACATAATTTTAATAATTATTCTCTCTCCATACACAATTTTCATGTGCACACATTTAGTAAAAACTGCTTTTGAGAGAAGAAGCCTTTCTATTTACGAGAACCTATACACACGCTGGTCACAGAATGGCAGCTAAAGCAGACCAGAGAATTTTTCTGTTTGTTTGTTTAAACATGATTTGCTAATTCCCTACTGTTAGAAGTTTGCATTCCAAATTGCATCTTTAGTTAAAAGCATGAAAGAAAAATCTTAATGTTCATACTTTAAAGTGCGCAGAATTGTAATTAAGTAGTAACTAAAAGAAGTGGGAGGTACTTTTTTCAGTCCCCAAAGAGTCAAAGTTTAATATAAAATACTAATTGAAAAATGGTCTAGATTTAAGCAAAAGTAGCAATTGGTGCAAAAAAACCCTTACACATTCTTTCCTCTAGTTAATCTTTCGCCAGCCTGGTTCCAGGGTTCTAAGCCTTGTGATTTCAGATGTAAATTTTTCCTGAGCACTTAAACTGAAATTAGGTTTCTGTTGCATGATAGTTTTTAGGACTAAGATGAAATAATGCCCTTGAGAAATGCAGATTCAGCTGAGAGGAGGTCTGAGAACTGGAACAAAATCAACACTTGCGATAAACAGTAGGGGGGGAATTGGCCCAAACTCCTGCTGCAATGTACTGGCAGATACAAATAAATGTTTTAGAATATCTGTTTGCATTGTCATTTTAATTTAGTATGATTTTAACTTGAGAAAGACCTCCTGCAATATTATGGTTTTCAATAGATTAATTTAACTTTAAATTGACTTAAAAGAAAAAGTGGTCGTGAGGGCAGAAATACCACAAAGAAGCAACACAGAGAAATAGCAAAATGACATTCATCTTGCAATAATTGCAGGTAAATATATGAAGGAAATACTACCAGTATGTGTGCTGCATGTGATGAGAAGAAAATTTCAAGAACACAAATGTGAATAGAAGAAAAAGGTGTGCATTATGTTGAGGAACAAAGTAGCAGCTAATCCTGTAAATTCCTATAATCCAATTGCACTTGTTCACAGAATATTTCAGGTTTAGATATCCTTTTATAGAAGAAGAGAATTTGAATCACAATAATATTTACAGAGTTCAAACATAATCAGGGAAGATGAAGACTAGTTTATGATCTAGATTTATTTACATTATGATCTAGATAAATTTACAAAGAGCTGCTCTTCTTATGTAATATTTGCATATTTTTGTAAATAAATATCAAATAGACCATTAGAAAGATGTCTCTACTCCTTCGAAATATTTTCTTTAAAAACAAAATGTATGCTCTTGGACTGAGCAACCAGGAATTTGTTCAGTGCATGACACCTCTGAAAAGGTAAGTTTGTGTTTCACCATATGTACATTTGGAACCCAGTCCAGAGCTATTGAAATTACTGAGAGAAATTCCACTAACTTCCCTGAGGGTATGTGTGTGCAATCAGTAGAGATTTGCTGTGTAAGCCTACTGTCAGAGTCTGAGCCCAAGTCTGATGTGAACACCTGCCCAGATCAACCTAGTGTTTCTGCCTGCTGTACACACAGGATGACTCATGACCTTTTGGTCGCTTGTTCTGCCTTGAACTTGCAGTTGGCATTGAGTGTGTAGCCAGGGACTTTCCAGGAGTGCCTGGTATGATGAAGCGTGGCTGTAAATTCTAAGTGCGTGCAGGCATCATCCTGCCTGTAATGTACTTAGCTGTCTTTCTGCTTGATTCCAGTTGACTTCTATCACATCTTTGGTTGATCCTGATTTTTCTCCCAGATTTTTATCATGCTGCCACTTCAGTTTAAGGATGAATGGCATGGGACTACTCACATCAATACGAGCCTACTGTAGGAGTGTGTTTACCCTGCCACACTGAGAAATAATAGATGGCTCTTACTCTTCATTGACTGCTCTCTACAGGAACTTGTGCTTTCAGAATACCCTCTCATCAACTCAAAGCCTTTAGTCAAATGAGCAGCTAAAATAGCATGAAATTTTCATAGGTATAGAATCCAGAGCCCAGATGGAGTTTTAAAGAGTTTAAAGTATTTGATGAGCAATGAAAACAGAAAAAGAGATAAAATGGTAGGTAGTGATTTAAATACAGTGTTAAGGGAATACAGTGATTTGCTTTAGAGAGACTAAAATGTAGAATTGTGCCAGATTAGGATGAATTTGTTAGATTCGATGGAACCTTTTTTGTAAAGGTGTTTCTCTGTTAAGAGAAGATAAAATAAAATTACACAAGTAGTTGAAAGCTTTAATAGAAGGAGAAAAGAACAACCATTACAGAAGATTCATGGTGTGAGTTATAATTAAACTTGTGAAAATAAAAGAGAAAAAGCTGAATAACAGATAAAAAAGCTCCTTCATTCATTAATCTCTGTGCAATCTCTTCAGAAACAATTCTGTAAAGTAGAATAAGCAGAGGATGATGCAATTAAATGCTTTTACTGTCAAACTGTTGGGTGTATTTTTTCCATGTTTTGATACTATTTTGTAGAATCAGTGAGACTTTCTTTTCTGGTGTAATTTAGTGCAAGCATGTGTCATACCACCATGCGAAGCTTTAAACTTAAAGTCATGCTTTTTGGCCTCACATATGGTTACTCTAATTGTCATAACAGCCACATTGAGTGCTAATTCTTGCTACCTAGCCAGTCAGCATGCATTTCATCCTTCCACTACGTTTGCCAGATACATACTTTGTATTAGCTGAGTGGCACATCAGGTGCTAGCTTGTGATTTCCATCCCCCCACCTCCAAAGACTGTGAGAAGTGAGAATATAACCAGAGCACTTGTCATCAGACAGGAGAAAGGCAAGGAAATAAGGTAAGAGAAAAGTGAAAGGTTTGGGAACCTTGGTGTATGTAGTTGGAGCTATTTACACAAGAAGAGTGGGAATGAGGACTGGGGAGACAGGACAGGAGATGTTAATGTGGCTAGCAGTGCAGTTTTGGTCGTGATTCTGCTTCCCATGAAGATATTCTCTGTGTGTTGATATACACTCATAACTGCTCAGTGCAGATTATCTCCTTGCAGCATAAGGGAGGGGATGAGAGGTGGCATAGGATAATCACGGAACATCTGGCATTACACAGTAGATGCTATTCAGCTCCCAAAACTAAGCCAGGACTTTCAGTTTAGTAAATCAGAGGACTTCTAGGCGATGCTGACGTGATAGGTGAGTGCAGCATGGGGTTATGCAAGTGGGTTGTCAATAAATGGAAAGGATTAGGGAATTAGCTGACAGAGTTTAGGAGTCTAGGATTTTGCAGCATGCAAGGATGAATATGAGCCACTAATGCTAAATTAAAGCAATTTGAATTGTATCCTCTGGACATAATGACTGAGATCCCTCAAGTATTGTGCATCATCCTCTGAAGTGCAGTTTCATCAAATCTCTGCCGACTTCATAGGGATCTGTGTGCAGCAAACTGCTCTCTAGTTTGAGCCCTCCTTAAGCAGCACAGTTTCTTGGACTGTTGCACCTTTGTCAAGGCTTTTAAAGATGTAATAATGTGTTAGTAAAAACATATGCAGTGAAACTACTTTGTTTCTTTTATTTTTGTTATAGTTTAATTCCTATTCAGGGGAGAAGTAGTGTACTCGCTGAGCCTGATTTTGAACTTATGCTAATGCAAATAGGCTTAGAGTGATGTCCGTGGAAGTAATTAATTTGCTTTGTGAGTAAGCAAACATCATAATTACAATCCTTATTTTTTATAAAATCTATTTGGCATGAAATAAAGGTTAAGTTCCTTCCACTTTTTTATTCCTATAGCATTTGAAAAACATTACATATGCATTTTAAGTTTTATGTTCATAATTGCTTTAGATACTCTTGCTTTTTGCACACAAATTTCAATACAGCCAGGAGTGTACACACAAACCTGGAAACCTGACCTTCCTGCATAGTCAAAGATACCTTTATTGGATAGCTCAGAGCACTTATTTTGGGCAGTAGTTAGGTTTCTCACTTTTGCGTTCAAATGTTTTTCTGAACTTATCTGTAGAAGGAAAGTAAGAGTGCTGTCCAATTTCCCTGAAAGAGAGGGAGTTAAAGTCCTTAAAAAAAATGGATGTGGGGCAGGTAAAAAAAGCAAATAGATATTCTTTGCTTTTTCAGTTTCTGCTTGTATAACCGGAGTTGAGACCAAGAATGTCATTGTATCATTTTATACCTTGTAACTTAGTGACCTTATGGATTTTAGACTTCAACAGATAAAAAAATAAATATATTTGCATTATTTCATTTGTACTGGAATCTAGAGGGCTGTGGCCTAATATATTAGATACTGTATTAGTATATAACACACCAATGTTTACTGTAAAGAGTTGATATTCCAACCAGGGAAAGTCAAGTGAATGCAAAAAACAAATGGAGAATTAGAAATCGGTAGCAAGATTAATATGACCTAAATAAAAAAAAAAAATCCTAAGTATGTTTTGGTTTTTTCAGTATTCATCTCCATTTTCAAATAACATTTTCAATCAGTTGTCACAAATACAGGAATGTTACAACTGAATATCCCAAAATAATGTAAATGTTGCCATTCATTTCAGGAAGAGAAGGATTTTATTTATGTTTTAAGCAGAATGCATGCAGATGTATTTATCTTCCGTTAAAACTGAATTTTGATTGGAATATAATGTTTTCTGTGACATTTTAGTACAAAATAGATTGTGCCTATTGTCTAATTTTTTAGTACATGTATATTTTTAAAAGATGTCCTATATGAAAATATGTGAAATATTCACCCTGGCAGGGGTTGTATTTGGAAGAATATTAATGGTATATTCCTATACTAAAACAACTTAAGAGACTTGTCAGTTAAAACTCATGGTTTAGAAAAGGATATTTTTATTTATCTCAGAAGCAGACAAACATATAACAAAATAATGCAGCAAATCCAAAATATATTTTCTGAAATGCATCGTAATTTGTTGTTTGTATGGCTAAGTACAAAAACATTTCTGGACAATGTGGGAGTGGATGGGTATGGAGGAGATCATTCTTTATCTTTCCTCCGACTAGGCAGATGATTTTGTCAAACAACCAGAGCTGTTAGTGGTGAACCAAATGAACTTTTGTGATGTCAAGTAAGAGAAATAGTAGTTTCTTATTGAGAAAATCTTTCTTGTTCATACAGAACATTTCCTTCTTAATTATGTGGCTGAATTAAACCATCATTTTTTTTCACTACACCAATCCTTTAGAGTAATCCTAGCCATATTACAGTAAACTGGATTTTCATATGTTCATAGAATCATAGACTGGTTTGGATTGGAAGGGACCTTAAAGATCATCTAGTTCCACCCCCCCTGCCATGGGCAGGGACACCTTCCACTGGACCAGGTTGTTCAAAGCGCCGTTCAACCTGGCCTTGAACGCTTCCAGGGAGGAGGCATCCACAGCTTCACTGTTCCAGTGCCTCACCACCCTCACAGTAAAGGATTTCTTCCTAATATCTAATCTAAATCTACCCTCTTTCAGTTGAAAACCATGACCCCTTGTCCTATCCCTACACTCCCTGATAAAGAGTTCCTCCTCATCTTTCTTGTAGATCCCCTTTAAGTATGGGAAGGCCCCTATAAGGTCTCCCCAGAGCCTTCTCTTCTCTGGACTGAACAACCTGCACGTGTAGCTATGATACTACATGCGCTACAATGCTGCCCTAAAATATTTGCTTTATATATATAATAAATATACAATGCCCCCTAAATATTCTAGTTTCTTCTGCAATCACATATGTGGTTATGAGAGTGTACTTTCATACCTTATGTTCTTAGGTTCTTCTCATAAACTCACATAAGGGCCTATGCCTAACTTGTTCAGAACTTTGCACAGTAGTTATGAAACCAAGCAGGATCTGGCAAATCACAGTTGTCAAAATCTCCCAAAGAAGTTGTTAGTATGTCTTAAATCAGTGGAGTCAGGTAAATGTTTTCTATACTATGTGGCACAAAACCATAATTGTGAAAGCTGTGCCATACAATAAAAGATTTCCAGTTTTATTGAGTTTTCCTGGGTGACTCTGGTTTTATACAACTTTGCATTTTGTGTGTGTTAATTTTTAAAAAAAACCCAAGCCAAACCAAAACAAATAAACAAACACCCCCCCCCAAACTTCCTTAAAATTATATATTTAACCAAAATATGAGCATTCCTTTTCATTAGCAATTATTTAATACATTTTGTGTCTAGATCCCAAATAACAAATCAAATCTAAGCGTGGTTTCATTTTTCTGATAGGAAAACTTAAAAAGGGCAACTCAAAATTGCCAAATACTTTGAACTACATTTTAAAATTACTATGAGCTGTCCTGACTTAAAAATGAGTGTGTCTATAAATATATATTAAAAAATTTCAGTGTGTGTGTATATATATACACAAATATGTATATAAGTCCATACAGTTACTGAGATATTTGTGGGTTTATAGGATTATTTAGTATATGGGTGGGCTAAATTTTTTTTAAATTCCATACTTTTATGTTACCTTTAGAATAAGTCAGCATCTAACAATTTTTTATTTATTCTATAGAACATCTTTTGTTTTGATGTCAATGAATGTAAATTAAATTCTAAAATTAAAAATTAGATATATGCTGTAAAACATTTCAGTGCAAAATACAATATGGTATGTTACAGTTTTTAATGTACATATTGTATAAGTGGAAAATATAAATGTCTGTTAACTTTATAGTATGCTGGCTTTTCAAAGATTTGATTTTGATGCTATCCTAACAACTAGAAATACATAAAATGGGTAAGACTAGAAAAAGCTTATTTATAGGACATGCATTTTTATTTGTAATTAGCTTGACTTCATAATAAACTTGACTTTATAATGAGGCAGTAAAATGAAAATGTTGCTAATAAAATTTTAATTGTATTTTGTATTGACTTCTTGCTGAGATTTTACATGGCATTTTGGTGGAAGGATTGACAAATTTAAGTGTTATCCCTATATACATGCTCCACAAAACCTGGATCAATAGATATCAGTAGGCTACTAAAAATATATTTTGTAATTCAATATTATGAAACAGATAATACATTAAAACTTTGAGACACATTTATAAAATGTATATCAAAATCAAAAGTTACGAAAAATGTGTATAAATATTGAATTTTTATCTTGGGTATCGTTCTTCATTCATAGCAATAAGTCAATAAGGAATAAATTTGTTGACATTAATGAGGTTATATCAGTTTGAAACTTGTTTTAACAGGAGGAAAGGTAGGATTTATAGGCAAATACCCTTTATTTGAAGACAATTTGATAAACTTTTTAAGGTGTAAAAATGGCATACTTTATTCTTTCAAAATCTTCAGCATTTAGATACTCTCTCCTGCTGCACTTCATTTCCGTAGGCTGAATAATAATACACTGTAGTGCATAATGAATTTCTGTATACTGATGTGGATGACAGGTTGAACAACCAAGATCATGTCCTGTTCAAGACCAACTATTTCATCTGTCTATGCTATACAGTCTTTGCTTTAGCCAAGTGGGTTTTTTAATTATTGTTACTAAAGATGTTTTAAGGGAAGGTGAAGAATTTCAGACACATTTTTGTCTGAGAAATTGGTTTGCTACTTGAACCTGGAAAGAGATGAATCACATGAAAACACTTGCTTTGATACAACCCAAGATAGTCTTTTCATATGAGCATAATACTTGCATTTGCTTAATCTTTTGGTCTGCAATCTACTATGCTGAAAGCAGTATATTCTGTGGGACAGTGATAAATATGATTTTCCTGTTATTTTATCTTTAATTCTTTAATTTGAAACAGATGCAGAGCATTAAAAA